>NC_135234.1:32827529-33156578 GCF_051348905.1 Ranitomeya variabilis | reverse complement strand
TGTAATAATATTTATTTTAAATCCCTAAAAAATTTTTTTATTTTTACAATAAATACATTTATTCATATAAATAAAAAAACAACAATAAAGGTACACATATTTGGTATTGGGTATAACTACCCACTCTATAAAACTGTCCCACTAGTTAACCCCTTCAGTGAACACCGTAAAAAAAAAAGAGGCAAAAAACAATGCCTTATCATCATACCGCTGAAATTAAAGTGCAATAAAATGCGATCAAAAAGATAAAGGTAAATAAAAATTGTACTGCTGAAAAATAAAAAAGTTATAGCTGTCAGAATCAAGCGATGCAAAAATAATTATTTTTTCTATAAAATAGTTTTCATTGTGTAAAAATGCCAAAACATAAAAAAAGATATAAATGAAAAATCACTGTAATCATACTGACCCAAAGAATAAAGCTGCCTTACCAATTTACCACACGCGGAAAGGTATAAAAAGAAAAGAAAAAAAAGCATGAATTGCTGTTTTTTTGTTCATTCTGTCTCCCAAAATAGAAAGCGATAAAAAATGTCATGTGCCCGAAAATGGTACCAATAGAAACATCAGCTCTTCCCGCAAAAAAGCCATCACATGACTCTGTTGGCCAAAATATTAAAAAATTATAGCTCTCAAAATATGGTGAGGCAAAAACTAGTTTTTCCAATAAAAAGTGTCTTTTAATGTGTCACAGCAGCCAAACATAAAAACCCCGATATAAATCTGGTATCGCTGTAGTCGTACTGACCCGAAGAATAAAGTCACCTAATCACTTATACCGCACAAGGAATGGCGTAGACAATAAATAAAACTAATTCTTCACCTGCTGTTGATTTTTTCATTCTGCCTCCAAAAGATTGAAGTAAGGCTCGGCCCACATTTATCCTGCACTGATCACTTGCACCGGGATTTCCGTGTAAATCACTGAAATACGTGATTCAGACAGAACCCCAGTCAGAAGATTCCCTATAATGAGGCAGATGGAGGCACTGTGGACGCCATCTCACCTGTGATCCGGCGGTGTCTGTCTTTTTAGGATTGCATAAAAGTGCCTCGGCGATTTAGATGAAAACCCCAAAGTAAGTGCTCAGCGTAGAGCGCAGGATAACTGTGATCCCAAACGTTATGTAAAATGTTCCCAATAAAAGCTTACACTCAATCCACAAAAAAGCAAGTCCTCACTCAGGAAATATAGGGGGCTTCCACATTACTGGTAGCACAAAGGCTCTGGAAATGCGAAATGGCTCCTCACCCGCCAAAAGAAATTCAGCAAGTTCTCCTCTCCCAAATACAAATGCCCCCTCCCTTATGATTCTGCTGTTCTGACACATGGCACCCGCAAACAAATGCAGCAAAATCTGCACTGCAATATGGCGCTACTTCCCTTCTGAGCTGTGCACTGTGCCTCAAAAGTAGTTTTCTACCACATATGGGGTATTGGCGTACTCAAGAGAAATTGCACAACAAACTTTGGGGTCCATTTTCTCCTTTTGCCCTTGTGAAAATACAAAATTTGTAGCTAAAAAAAGATTTTTGTGGGGAAAATGTGATTTTTTATTTTCACGGCTCTACGTTATAAACTTCTGTGAAGCACCTGGGGGTTCAAGGTGCTCTATACACATCTAGATAAGTTTCCTAAGGGGTTTAGTTTCCAAAATGGTGTCACTTGTGGGGGGTTTCCACTGTTTAGGCACATCAGGGGCTCTCCAAACGCGACATGGCAACTGCTAATTATTCCAGCATATTTTACATTCAAAAAGTCAAATGGCGCTCCTTCCCTTTCAAACCCTGCCGTGTGCCCAAACAGTAGATGTCCCCCACATATGGGGTATCGGCACGCTCAGGATAAATTGCACAACGAAATGTGTGGTCAATTTTCTCCTGTTACCTTTGCAAAAGTGAAAAAAATAAGGTCTAAAGGAAAATTTTTGTGAAAGAAAAGTAAATGTTAATTTTTTCCTTCCACATTCCCATAATTCCAGTGACACACCTGAAGGGTTAATAAACGTCTTGAATGTGGTTTTGAGCACCTTGAGGGGTGCAGTTTTTAGAATGGTGTCACTTTTGGGTATTTTCTGTCATGTAGACCCCTCAAAGTCACTTCAAATGTGAGGTGGTCCCTAAAAAAAATGGTGTTGCAAATTTTGTTGTAAAAATGAGAAATTTCTGGTCAACTTATAACCCTTATAACTTCCTAAGAAAAAAAAATTATGTTTCCAAAATTGTGCTGATGTAAAGTAGACATGTGGGAAATGTTACTTATTAAGTATTTGGTGCGATATGACTTTCTGATTTAAGGTCATTAAAATTAAAAGTTTGAAAAATTGCGAAATTTTCACATTTTTTGCCAAATTTCCATTTTTTTTCACAAATAAACGCAAAGAATATCAAATAAATTTTACCACTATCATAAAGTACAATATGTCATGAGAAAAAAGTCTCAGAGTCACCGGGATCCGTTGAAGCGTTCCAGAGTTATTATCTCGTAAAGTGACAGTGGTCAGAATTGTAAAAATTGGCCCGGTCAGGAAGGTCAAAACAGGCTTCGGGGCAAAGGGGTTAAGGAAAGGACAGATTAGGATCCATGAAAGCTAGAGGCATTGTGTCCACCAGGTGCCATAAAAGTTAAGGCAGTACCCCCCAAGTTGTCTGCTGCCCCCATGTGGGTAGCGTGTGGTAAAGCGAGCTGTGGCAGAAGGGAACCCATAGCAGAACAGTAAGAAATGGTCCATAGTCAAGATCCCAAATTTTTTTTATGGATCACACCGTAGGGTCATGCCACCCGTGACAATATCTGAGCTGCAGTACTGACAACGGCCACTATACGGAGCACATAGCCGTCGTGTTCCAAGTCCATACGCTGTGAACTGCTGGCGGCCAAAGGATCTGTTAACAAGTAATCGTGCGGTTGTCCGTTGTCGGACCCCCACTATTCTAACCCATCTTAAACCCTAAAGAAACCAGCAATTTTTTATTTTCGCGTTTTTTGTCTCGTTCACATACCCATATGAGGGCTTGTTTGATGCGGAACGAGCAGTAATCTTGAATAACATCATTCACATTACCACATAATGTACTAAAAAAGTGGAAAAAATTCAAAAAGGAGGTGAAATGGTAAAATAATGCAATTATAACACTGTTTTTGGGGAGGGTTTTTCATTTTTACAGCACTCATTAACCAGAAATATGATTACAGCTATATCAGATTTATTTCTTTTTTGTTATATTAGTAGCTTAAAAAAACTAAAAAAAAAGAAGATGGGGACAGAATAGTTCTGTATATTCCTGGAAATCCCTGCTGACAGACATCCCCTTTTGTGACATTTCTCAATGACAATGGAAACACTCTTTAATTGATCCATTTTGCTTTGCAAAATAATGTCTAGCGTTATAGACTTGCAGTACGTCCGCACAGGAGGAATTGTAGATGTCACCCATCCAGACGTGCCCTTGGGCTGTGTCCTCACTAATTTCTGAGGTCTTTTCCACAGCAGCCATCACTCAGGTTTGTGTATAGTAGTTATTCTTTGGAATGTACAATTAGTTTTTGTGATTTGGTGAAGAGGCAGAAGACACCTCATCTCTCCAGATTTTCCAGGAATGTGCTGATGAGTTGGACCTCGTGGGTGATCATCGTTTTTGGAGATGACACGTTACAGTATGTTAGGTTCATGCAACTATTCAATACTGTATAAAAGCTTTAGGCAGAAGTGCAAAGAGGGAACTAAGGACGATGAGTCGTTCTTCTGCGCATGGAGTCTCCTTGGCCGACCATTTCATGGTCCATGGTCTTCAGTTGCCCATTTCTTGGTGTCCTCAATGCTGGGAAATACAGGCAGAGACTTATCCATCATGCAGTCCCAACAAGGAGGCTTCCCAAAGCCCCCAAACATCCAGCCAATGTCATTAACAACTATCTTCTATGTAACGAAGAAAGAGGAATCCTGGAAGTGATGATTTTACCCCCAGGAGAGCCCTGATCTCATCATCATCCAGTCTGTCTGGGATTACGTGAAGAGACAGAAGATTTGTGGTTAGTTATCCATGACGTTTACAACAATCTCCCTGCCAAGTTCCTTAAAAAATTGTGTAGAAGAACTGATGAAGGCAAAAGATGTCCACCAAATATTGATGTGATTTATATATCTCTTTTGTTTATTCACTTCATATATACACACTGTGTAATGTCTTGGTGCTTATTCACGCGTCAGTATTTGATCAGTATTTTGCACCAGTGTTTGTATGCCAAAACCAGGGATAGAACAATCGGAGGAAAAGTATACTAGAGAGATTAACGCCTGTTCTGTGGTTTGGAGACACTCCTGCTTTTCGGATACAAATACTACTCACCGTCTAGATTTCAATAAGGGATAGTGAAAATCATCTCAGAAAAATTACCCTTAAAATGTTCCTTCATTAATAATTAAAAACACCCTCCCCATAATTATTACAACATGTACATAACATAAACAGAATTGATAGGTATCCAATACCACAGAAATGGATTAGCAAACCACCAAAATTGGCAACAAAAAGAAACCTAATTGCCCCTATAAGAGTTTCCTGGGTGAATGTCTGCCTTGCAGTGGAGGTTGGCACCTTAGAATATCCACAAATGGTGCCCCGGCTCACCGAGGACTATCCCTCTATGTCCCTAAGTAACCCTCACAACATCTTTATTAATAGGGCACAAATAACCGTAATAAGGCACAGAAAGCATCAAGTCATTGGATAAGGGTATAGGGTTATAAACCCAGGCAAGATGGTGGGTTAAAACTATCCAGCAGTAATAAAGTTAAGCATGTGTCATCAGTGCCTCTACACGTTTCCCCTCTGTCATTTGGTTCATAAGGAGGCTCTTAGACATTTTGTGAACACATAAGGACCCCTCACACGAAAAATCAGAGAGACCACATGAATGTAAAGTTCAAAAACATAAATAATTTTATTGAGAAAACATACAATTAAAAAATCTCAACTGTGATACAGCAATCAATCATTTAAGTTAAAAAGTACCTCCAATCTACAAAACAGCAGGTCACATGTGATTTATATCAAAATACCTTAAAACCGCCTATTATTGGAAAACCAATATGGTTAATAGCCTAAAAAAATGGCGTAGTGGTCGTGGTAAGAAGGGAACATCTAATGAAAACAATTGTGCAAAAAAGCGCTATATATGTGCAAAGTGATTACCTGCAACTAGGACTGCATAGTAAACGCTAATAGAATATGTTTATACCATGAGAGATACTCTAACAATGGTAAGTGACGATACCGCTTGCAACCACATTAGTTAGCAGGAATCAGAGCAATGTAAACAAGGAAACTCAAAATATAATTACCACGTTTCAAGAGACACAGGACCTGCCGACTGCCCTACGCGCGTTTCGATAGAATTCTTCTTCCAGGTGCGTGTGACATTTTGGCATCAAAACATGACATCCTTTCTAGAGATAGCAAGGGTGTCTGCAGTAATAACTACATTGCTGGACTCTTTTCCCCATGTCTGGACTCTTCTCCCCATGTCTGGACTCCACTACCCCATGTCTGTACTCTACTCCTTCATGTCTGGACTCCACTCCCCCATGTCTGTACTCTACTCCCTCATGTCTGGACTCTTCTTCCCATGTCTGGACTCTACTCCCCCATGTCTGGACTCCCCCATGTCTGGACTCCCCCATGTCTGGACTCTACTTCCCCATGTTTGTACTCCCCCATGTCTGTACTCCCCCATGTCTGGACTCCACTCCTCCATGTCTGGACTCTACTCCCTCATGTCTGGATTCTTCTCCCCATGTCTGGACTCTACTCCCCCATGTCTGGACTCTTCTCTCTATGTCTGGACTCTTCTCCCCATGTCTGGACTCTTCTCCCCATGTCTGGACTCTTCTCCCCATGTCTGGACTCTAGTTCCCCATGTCTGGACTCTTCTCTCTATGTCTGGACTCTTCTCTCTATGTCTGGACTCTTCTCCCCATGTCTGGACTCTAGTTCCCCATGTCTGGACTCTTCTCCCCATGTCTGGACTCTTTTCCCCATGTCTGGACTCTACTTCCCCATGTCTGGACTCTTCTCCCCATGTCTTGACTCTTCTCCCCATGTCTGGACTCTACTTCCCCATGTCTGGACTCTTCTCCCCATGTCTGGACTCTACTTCCCCATGTCTGGACTCTTCTCCCCATGTCAGGACTCTTCTCCCCATGTCTGGACTCTTTGCCCCATGTTTGGACTCTTCTCCCCATGCCTGGACTCTACTTCCCCATGTCTGGACTCTTCTCCCCATGTCTGGACTTTTCTCCCCATGTCTGGACTCTACTTCCCCCATGTCTGGACTCTTCTCCCCATGTCTGGACTCTTCTCCCCATGTCTGGACTCTTCTCCCTCCCCATGTCTGGACTCTTCTCCCCCATTGCTGGACTTTTCTCCCCATTGCTGGACTCTTCTCCTCCAGGTCTGGACTCTTATCCCCAAGGTCTGGACTCTTCTCCCCAATTGTAGTTCTACAGAAACAACCCCACACACCATTTATACTGTATGTACAGAATTGATTCTTTTAAGTCACAGAAAGTCTGAATGACAACCCTTGTGGGAGAGATAAACAATGACAACCCAGCATCTATCAGTGAACACTAGGAAAATTACAACAGGGATTATCTGATATAGACTATTAGAGCATATGGATATGGTAAAGGGGGCCCCTCGCATTGGACCCCTCTATTTGCTGTAACATGGGACCTGGCATGTCCATACATTATACAGTCAGTCCATGAAGGTCATGCTCCGTCCCATCCACTTTTCAAAAAGTTGGTGGTGGTGCTGCTGGGACTTGTCTAAAAACACCCAAAGTTTGGCAAAAACTGAAATTTTTCACTGTTTTCAAGACCTCTTATTTCAGTGAATAGGACTTGTCATGTTTTTAACCGCATCAAAAGCATCTCATCCAACTAACACGCTGCTCTGCACTAATGAGGGGCAAAGACCCCCAAACAGCTGCCTGCAGATGGGTGTCTGGTTGGGCTACTATGACAATTTTCTTCCTTATGGAGGAGAACCATACATCAATATTTCACTTTCTCTAACGCTTTGTCCCCATAATTATTTTTTGATGCCGCGTATGACTGAAAAAATGCAAGTAACTTTTTTTTTTTTTACTTAATGGAATCAGAAAATCTGCAACATCAAAAAACTCATCAAAAGTTTATAGTGGGAACGCAGCCTAAAGCCATTAGAGACGGATTACCAGCACTGACCTGATAGGTCTCACAGCTGAGGAATGAATAATAATAATAACAATAATCTTTATTTATATAGCGCCAACATATTCCGCAGCGCTTTACAGTTTAACTGTTTCAAACACAACAGTCATAATTGCTACATTGTATCCTTTCTGGAGAATCCTGTGATGTAAACAGTCAGAACTACAGAACAATACATTTCACTTGAGCCGATACATTGTAGCAAAGTGGTGCGGGACTATTTTATAGGGGATCTGTTACAGATTTTGCATTGGAGCCCATGAGCTTCACCTTACCCCTCTGCCCATCAACTTGATTGATCCCCAGCAATTCCCCAGAACCTGTCGGAGACTTCCGCCTCTCATTCATTGTGAGTGGATTATAGTCACATTCTAAGTATTCGCTACTCATAGCTGTCACTTACCTGAGGACTTTAATAAGATTTAACCCTTTATTCCGAGATCTCACGGTCGCAGTAGAATAAATGAATTCCTTGTGATTTTGGCTAGAGCAGTGAAGGTGGTATATACCTCCTTATCAGCGGGAAGCACAATTGTACAGAGCGGTTAGAGCATCTTCCCATGGTGACAGGTCCTCCCAGTCTGCTTCTGTCTCTCTCCAGGACCTATTCTTTAAATCGCTGGGGCTAAAAAAAATGTTGGGAGTGAACATGCAAATGTAAAATGGCTCATTATATGCACACACCCAGAATGCTGAGACACAGCACAGGGATGAAGACGAGAGACCTGACCAAGAGCTTCCTGAACAGCACTATTTTCTGCCTTCCCATAAAAAGTAAAACATGTCATGGATGTAATGATTTACGCCATCTTCTGCGCTTTCTGCATTCACGCTTTCTGTTCCGTGTTTTCGAAGAATAGAGCACAGGTTAATATGCTGGTAACATACAGTTACTGATCCTTCCTACTCCAGTCTTAATGAGGGACGTACAGGAATAAGATGCGCAAAATTCATTAACAGGCGCAGGCCACTTAATGAATTCGGTACATAACAGGAGGACACAGACAGAAGAGGCCCCTGTGCAAGAACGGTATACGTCCCCTTTACAGTTTTGTACTGGACTGTATATAGGGGTGACACGGGCACTGAGCACAGAGTAGCACTGACCCTGTATATGGGGGTAACACAGGCACTGAGCATAGAGGAGCACTGACACTGTGTATGAGGGTGACAGAGGCACTGAGCATAGAGGAGCACTGACACTGTGTATGAGGGTGACAGAGGCACTGACACTGTATATGGGGGTGACACGGGCACTGAGCATAGAGTAGCACTGACCCTGTATATGTGGGTAACACAGGTGCAGCGCCCCTGGGTCCTGGTCATTGCAGTAATATCGTTCTCCTCTAGGGGGAGTGATGTTACGTTTGGAGGCAAAGAAGGACAACTGAATCCAGGTATCACAAACATGCAACACATTTCGCACTCCAGGCCACCAGGGGGAGCTATACTCCTATTTATTAGGGCACTTCTCACACTTAGGTAAAACTGGTCGCCTGGGGAGGAAGTTAGTTGCTGGTTGAGCTTCGCTCAGGTAGTTGGTCCCTGACAGGGGTGGGATCCTGTCAGAGGTCGAGACAGAAGGCCCTGAGTGCGGCAGCTTCTAGAAAGAGACACTGAAGGAGAACGGTATTGTAGAGAGGGTGAAGAAGTCATAGCAAAGGAGTGGATATCAGAGGAGTTCTGCCCTACACAGGCTGCCTCCTTCTGAGGCGCAGGATTCCGGTAGCCGGAACACCGGGGGAGCAACAGTCCTTTATGCCTTGCTCCAGAGACCGGCAGGACAGCTAATTTCACGCTACTTGTCCGCCCTATATCCAGGAGGCAAGGTGGCACCGCTTAGAGGCTGGGGCATGATAGAGTCCCTGTAAAACGCCTCAAGCCACCGGTCATACGGGTTTGTCCTATCCATCTGGGTGACAGAGAGAGAGACATAACGTCTACAACATCTGTGAGGACCTTATGAGAAGCTTAGCAGTAAGGAACTACAACACCATGGCGCTAGAGGAAGGCTACTGATTTCTACCTGGATAAGGGGACTCTGGATTTGCCTCCAAACCGGCTGGACTCTGCCTTCCCTGTGGTCTGTACCCTGGACTGTGGATGCTGAAGCCTTCAGTAAAGGTAAAGAGACTGCACCCCTGTGTCCTCGTTCTTCACTGCGCCTCACACCATCCACCACCTACACTCTGGGAAGCCCTGGGGATACACTTCACCTGTGGGAAGGTATACCATCTAGCTGCCATAACATCACCCCCAGCGGACCCCTTAAAGCAGCGTCGGTCACCCTGACCGAATACTGCAGGTGGCGTCATGAACATTCCCTTTAAAGACCTTTCCCTTCTACACGGACATCCCAGGGCCACGGACCAGGTCAGCCACCATGACATCCCCCCTGTGAACCGAGGGACCCAGTACCGAGTACCCCACTGCCCTGGGGGCGCTCCACAGGCACTGAGCATAGAGGAGCGCTGACCCTGTATATGGGGGTGACAGAGGCACTGACACTGTATATGGGGGTGACACGGGCAGTGAGCATAGAGGAGCACTGACACTGTGTATGGGGGTGACAGAGGCACTGACACTGTATATGGGGGTGACACGGGCACTGACACTGTGTATGGGGGTGACAGAGGCACTGACACTGTATATGGGGGTGACACGGGCACTGAGCATTGAGGAGCACTGACACTGTATATGGGAGTGACAGAGGTACTGAGCATGAGTAGCACTGACCCTGTATATGGGGTGACACAGACACTGAGCATATAGGAGCACTGACACTGTATATGGGGGTGACACAGGCACTGACACTGTATATGGGGGTGAAACCTCCTGCAGATGTCCTACAGATGTACCTCCTACAGATGTACCTCTGAGTCCTACATATGTTCTAGAGATGTGCCTCCTTCAGATGTCCTAAAGATGAACCTCCTTCAGATGTCCTACAGGTGTACCTCTTACAGATGTCCTGCAGATGTACCTCCTGTAGATGGCCTACAGATGTACCTCCTACAGTTGTTCTAGAGATGTGCCTCCTACAGATGTCCTACAGATGTGCCTCCTACAGATGTCCTATAGATGTTCCTCCTACAGATGTACCTTCTACAAATCTCATGATAGTGTAGTTGCTAAACATCCCTCATAACAGTATAATTACAATAGATATCCTATGGCAGTGTACCTGTTTCAAAATCATGATAATTATACAAAAATATTTTTCCTTAAAGGAATTGTCCAAGACTTGTACAGTGGTGGCCTTTCGTTAGAATAGGTCATGAATATCTGATTGGTTGGGGGTGCAATACTCTGCACCTCCGACAATCAGCTGTTGCAAGTGGTCGGCAAAAGACCTCAGTTGTGGAGCTGCACTGCACAACTCTGTCAACTATATAGTGGCCACAGCCATATACTTCACATCTGCCCCTATTCTAACCAATACCCGGCCATGGCCACCATACTGTTGACTGAGCTATGTTGTGTAGCTCCACAACTCAGCACTTCCACCCACTGCTGTCACTGGAAACAGTTGATCGTTGGGGGTGCCGATCTGATATTAATGGCCTATACCCGAATTTTTCTAACATTTGTTAAATATTTAAGCATGGTACAATGGGTACAGCAACATTGTTCCTGGGTTTTGGTTACACAGGTTTCTTGTTCCGATGGTTGCTTTATGACAATCCATCACACATCCTAGCCAAAGTTTCCCTATCATTCAGAACGCAATAACCTCCATCGTGCCCATAGTTCACATATCACAGCAACTGTGCCCCATTTACCAACACAAATCCTCCATCACAGCCAAAGCAAAATCTCAATTTGAGACACATGTTTCGGATTGTTGCCCCTCCTCAGTGCAAAGTATGAGATATGATTTTGGGTTTGTGAGAGGCCTCTAACTCATCCTAGCCAAAGTTTCCCTATCATTCAGCGTGCAATAACCTCCATCGTGCCCATAGTTAACATATCACAGCAACTGTGCCCCATTTATAAGCACAAATCCTCCATCACTGCCATGGCAGAATTTCAATTTGCAGACACGTGCTTTGGATTGTTGCCCCTCCGCAGTGCAATGCATGAGATGTGATATTGGCTGTATGAGAGGCCTCTGATTGGATCCAGGAGTCAGGATGCCACAGTGGCATTGCCTCCCTCACAGGGGGTGATGTCATGCCTGGGAGCAAAGTGGGGTCCCCTTACCAGGTAACTTCAGCATACAACACCTTTCCAGACTCCAGACCAGAAGGGGGAGCTCTAACATCTGTTTTAGGGGAGCTTCACTATAAATTCTGGTCAGGAGGCGGGGTTAGAGAGTGAGAGTCAGTGTTAGTGTAACACCCCAAGGTCCTGGTTGTTGCCGTGGCATT
Source organism: Ranitomeya variabilis (assembly GCF_051348905.1). Classification (NCBI taxonomy): domain Eukaryota; kingdom Metazoa; phylum Chordata; class Amphibia; order Anura; family Dendrobatidae; genus Ranitomeya; species Ranitomeya variabilis. The sequence continues at coordinate 33,144,949 of NC_135234.1, read as the reverse complement.
GCTTTCCTCATGGGGAGAGTGATGTCATGCTTGGAAACGATCTCTAAGATCTTTCATCAGGGAAACACAAGCATACAACATGTTCACACTCCAGGCCAGAAGGGGGAGCTCTGATCCAGCTTGTGGGTGGCTCCCCTGTATATATATTCTGGTCTGGAGGGAAAGACAGTGAGATCCTGTCAGAGGACAGAGGAGAGAGCAGTCAGACAGAAAGTGTCGGAAGGACTGAAGGGGCCGTGCAGCCAAGAGGTGCTGCAGCTCCTGGAGAAAGAGAGAATACAGAAAGAAGAACAGATTATAGTGAGGAGAGCGAGGCAAAGGAGAGAAAGAACTGGGGAGAATAGCTGCGACTGAGCTACCTCCTTGCAAAGCGCGGATACCGGTAGCCGGAAGACCAAGGTTGTGTCTGACTCCATGTGGCTCAGCAGAAACCGACAGGGCAGCTGATTTCAAGTCACCTGTCCGCCCTAACACCTGAGACACAGTAACGCATAGAGCCCGGGTTGTGATAGAGATCCTGTAAAAAGGCTCGAGTTACCTGTCATGCAGGTATTGTACTATCCTTTAAGGGGGAGAGAGAGAACAGTGAGGACTTTATGTGAGGCCTAAGGCAGCAAAGGACTACACCACAGCTCTAGTGGGAAGGCTTTTAACTCCACCTGGTAAAGGGAACTCTGGATTCCCTTCCAAGCCGGCCGCACCCTGCCTGCCCTGTGATCTGGTACCCTGTACTGTGGCTGCCTGAAGTCTTCAGTAAACCAGGTAAATAGACTGCAAACCTGTGCCCTCCATTTCTTACTGCACCACTCACCATATCCATCTACACACTGGGAGCCCTGGGGACTTACTTCACCTGTGGGAAGTTATTCCATCCTAGCTGCCATAACATCACCCCACAGGACCCCTTTAAGCAGCGTCGGTCCCCTCTAACCGAATACCACAGGTGGCATCACGAGCACAAACTTTATTCAAAACCCCTTTAAAGACTTTCCCTTTTACTTGGGTGCCCAGGGCAACAGACCGGGTCACAGCCACGTGACATCCCCTTTAAGTACCGGACCCGGTACCGAGTACCCCACGGCCCTGGCGGGTGTTCCTTTAGTCTGGGGAGCAGACAGTGAAGGAGGAAGAGGCAAGTGAGGAGGACCTGGGGGATTGGATCTACGACTGAGCTCACCTCAGGACTGAGTGCCAAAGACCGGATACTGGAGTCCGTGGTTGTGTGAGGACTGCAGGGCCAGCAACTAAAATCGGAGGGCAGGAGATCGCAAGTCTCCTGGCCCCAGCTGACACCCTGAGGTACAGCAGCATACGAGAGCCCGGAGTCACCACGAGGGAGTGACACCTGGAACAGGCTCAAGCTGCCTGCCATGCGGGTAGTGTTCCATTTCATGGACCGACTGTAACAGGGACTTGTGGGGAGCTTAAGGCACCAAAGACCTAGGGAGCAGCGCAGAGGGAAGGCCTCGAGATCCACCTGGCTAGGTGGACCCTGAAATGCTTCCAGGCTGCCCGGATCTCCATGACCACCTGTCACTAGTGCCCCGGACTGCATCTGCCATTAAAGGTAAAAGAAACTACAGCCCTTGTGTCCTCCAGTCCTATCCCGCACCCTCTGTCCTGCACCCCAACGTCCACGATCCCTGATAGACTGTACTCGTAGCCCTGGGGCCTTGCTCCACCTGTGGGGAGCAGACCCATCTCTGCTGCAACACCATCAGCCCCAGCGGTCCCCTTACGCAGCGTCGGCTACCCATTGCCGAACACCACAGGTGGCGTCACGTGAAATCCCCTACAAACATTTCATCACTTTTATTGCGCGCCCAGGGCCAAGGACCAGGTCACTGCTGCCGTGACCACCCTTTTAAGAATCGTCCAACCCGGTTCCTAGTACCCCACGGCCCTAGTGGGCGTCGCACATATGGAGCGGCCCCCAGCCGCAGGACGGTGGGGTACTCGGTACCGGGTCTCTCGGTTCTGAGGACGTCACGGTGGCCTGACCCGGTCCGTGGTCCTGCTAAGGGGCGTCCAATAAAAGGTGTAGGTGGTGGTGTAGGTCGCAGTAAATAACGAGGACACAGGGTTGCAGTCTCTTTACCTTTTTACTGAAGGCTTCGGCATCCGCAATCCAGAGCACTGCTAACAGGGCTGGCTGAGACCGGCCGGTCCGATGGCACCTCCAGAGTTCCCTTTGCAGGTGGAAATCAGTGCCTGCCTACTAGCGCCTGGGTGTTGTAGTACTTCCCTGCTGAGCACCACGGAATAGTCCTCACAACTGTCGGGTATGTTTCTGTTCTTTCTCTCCGTTCCCCAGATGATATGGATAGGACGCACCCGTATGACGGGGTAGGCCTGGAGTTATTTTATAGGGACCCTAGTGACGCCCCTCTCCCACAATTGCCTCCGTTGTCTTCATTAGGTGTAAAAGGTGAGACAGCCAACCTATAATTAACTGCCCTGCCGTTGGTTTGAAGTAATGCGTGGAGCCCAATACTTCCTCGGTGCTCCAGCCACCGGCTACGCGCCTCAGTAGGATGTTGCCGATCTCGGGGCACGACTCCTACTGGTTCTATCTCCTACTGTTGTGATCTCGTTTCTCACTTCTCCACAATATACTTTGCTTCGTGTCCTTTCTTAAGATGCTGCCACAATGAAGTGCAGGCACGGCTCCGTAACGATCTGTCTTTTTCGCTAGGCCTCTGTCAGGATCCCACCCCTGACAGGGACCCCCCTGGATCTTCCCAAGCAACCTCTTCTCTCACTAGATGTTACCTGGGCAAAACCCAGGCAGCTTCTCTCTAACTTCCTATCCAGCCCCCAGTTTTACCAGAGTGTGAGGAGTGGCCTAATACATAGAACCCTTTGCTCCCCCTGGTGGCCGGAGTGTGAAGTGTAATGTGTGACTGTGATACCTGGTCAGGTGAACTCCTTTAGTGCAATCAGACGTAACATCACTCCCCTTAGTGGCGGAGCGACATCACTGCAACGACCAGGTCTCTGGGGCGCTGCACTTATATCCTAAGTCATGTGGCAAGTGCCTTAAAGGGTCAATATTGACTTTTAGGATAGCTACTTGCAATAGGTGGCGCTAGAGTTTGTGTTCTCTTCCTCTTAATAATAATAATCTTTATTTTTATATAGCGCCAACATATTCCGCAGCGCTTTACAGTTTGCACACATTACCATCGCTGTCCCCAATGGGGCTCACAATCTAAATTCCCTATCAGTATGTCTTTGGAATGTGGGAGGAAACCGGAGAACCCGGAGGAAACCCACAGGAACACAGGGAGAACATACAGACTCTTTGCAGATGTTGTCCAGGGTGGGGCTTAACCCAGGACTCCAGCGCTGCAAGACTGCAGTGCTAACCACTGAGCCACCGTGCTGCCCCTGAAGAGTTATAAAGTTATGTAACTTTTATATTGTACAGATGATGTTCAGTTCTTTTTGAAACAAAGGATTTATGGTAATTCGCTCCCACAATGTGATCTTATTCACTTCACTGGAACATCGGGTCATGCTGACCCCTAAGTTTCTTCATTAACCAAAGATAAATTAGGGGAGTAATCAAGATAATATTGTTTATTGTTACAAGGCCCAGCCTTCACCATTGGTAAGTCTGACCAAAAAACGTTCTCTCTTGACAAGCAGCAGAGTATAATTGTGCATAAAGCTACAGAGCATACATGCTGATAATAAAGACTTATATGTGAGGGGTAGATATTCTGTCTGTACAAAGACCCGGGGATAAATGCCGCTTAATCAAACTTGAATTTTTTTTTTACCGTTTTGTGCACACAGCTCCTATGCAAACCCTATGTGTCTCTATGGTTACAGATGACAATCAAATCATGTGTAGTCTGATTCTGTAGTTATGTGTTACTCTCTGCCATCTATCCCCTTTGTATTGCTAATCTATCAAATCTATGTTAGCAAGAAGTAAGGTGTGGCACCCCAGGAGTTCGGGTACCACAGTAGTGCTGTCTTGCTCACGGGGAGGATAGTGCTATGTCTGGAGACAAGTGAGATTTCCTTTGGTAGGTTTACACACACACAACACCTTTCCCTTCCAGGCCAGGAGGGGGAGCTCCAAGCCCTGTTTTAGGACAGCTTCCCTCAATAAAGATCCTGGTTTGGAGGTGGAGAGAGCTCAGTCTGTAGCAGGAGTCTGTGTGCGAGGACAGACAGGAGTGGAGCACCGAGGAAAGAGAGAGCTCCAAGAGGCCACGAGCAGGCCTCTGAAGAGTTACAGCGCAAGAATCAGGGTACCGGGAGCCTGAGGCTTTTGTGGATTATAAAACAGAGCAGAACCGGAGAGTATTGTTCTACAAGGACTTTGCCCATAATTACCTGTGGCACAGCAGCACCTAGGAGCCTGGAGTCACTGAGAACAGACCCCAGTTCACACGGCCCAAGCTGCCTGCCATACAGGTACCTGTCCTAGGACAGCAGAACGATTAAAGACCTTGTTGAGACACTTAGTGGCAGCAGGGTCTTAGAGACAGAAAGCGCAGAGTGGTAGGCTCCCACCTGACTTACCCAGGGGAACTTGGTTGTCTCTGGACTGCCCAGACTTCTCTGCCTGCCCTGTGGTCTGGTGCCCTGGACTGTTAATGCTGAGGTCTTCAGTAAAGGTAAAGAGACTACAACCTTGTGTCCTCGTTGTTATCTGCACCTCTCACCATCCATCTACACACTGGGAGCCATGGGGATATACTTCACTTGTGGGAAGGTATACCATCTAGCTGCCATAACATCACCCCAGCGGACCCCTTAAAGCAGCGTCGGTCACCCTGACCGAATACCACAGGTGGCATCACGAACACAAACCTTATCCCTTTAAAGACCTTTCCCCTTTTACATGGGCACCCAGGGCCACGGACCGGGTAACAGCCACCGTGACATCCCCCTGTGAAGTACCGGGCCCGGTACCGAATACCCCTAGCCCACGGGGCGACTCAAAGGGACAAACAGAAGGGAGCGCAGGATCAGACTTAACTTCTAAGGGTTTGTCTACTTTGGGTTATCTTCAACTTGTTAGAAGGGACCCTGGAAAATAAGACTTATATAATAATTACAAAGTGTATGGCTGCCGAGACCCCCAGTGATCAGGTGTAATCTCAAGGGAAAGTTGGCAGGTGACCTGTTAAATGTAGCTGGCAATCTCTGACAGCGGCATTTAACACGTGCAGTGAGCATATCATTTCACGCACCCATCTGTACACGTGATGTGATCACAGGGCACCAATGGGTTGCAATGGCAGCCTGAGGTCTCCTGAAGACCCCCATGCTTGTCATGACATAACGATCCTTCCGTGAAACCAAGCTGGCATTCACAGAAGATCGTAATTTTCGCTATATATAGCAGAGCTGGAGCCTTGCTACATTACAAGCGACTGGACAATCGCTGCTTCAAGTCCCCTAAGGGGACTATTAGACACAGTAAAAAAAATAAAAGTTTTTAAAAACATGAAAAAAATTAAAACAAAAAATACAAAAAATGGTATCGCCGTTTTCGCAAAAGTCCAATCTATCAACATGTAAAATAAATTAATCTGATTGGTTAATGGCATAACAGATAAAAACAAATCAAAACTCCAGAATTAGGGGTTTTTGGGGCCGCCACAACATTGCAAAAAATGCGATTAGAGAAGATCAAAACATCGTATGTACCCCAAACTGGTATCAGAAAAAAGGTCAGATCAAGGCGCTGAAAATAAGACCCATATCCAGAAAAATGAAAATGTTACGGGTCTCGGAAAATGGCAACAAAAGCAGAAGGACAAGCACAAAAAATTTCACCACTTAATTAGTAATAATAATAATCTTTATTTTTTATAGCGCTAACATATTCCGCAGCGCTTTACAGTTTGCGCACATTATCAATTAAAAAAAACAACTATACATGTTTGGTATCTGCATACTTGTACTGACCTGGAAAATCATATTGTCAGGTCAGTTTTACCATATAGTGAACATGGTAGGTAAAAAACCCAAACAACAATTATGGAATTGTCTTTTGTTTGCAATTGCAATACAAAAATTTTCCCACTTTCCAGTGTGAAGGGGGTGAAGCATCACAACGTTCCCATTCCATAGTTTGTCATTGCCATACGGAACAAGACTGGTCCATCAGAGTGAGATACAATTTTTGCACTCTCCACTTTGGCCAAGACATGAGAATCCTGACCAGAGGACCCCCCGACCCTATATTAACTCAGATTTCACTAAAATGATGTTTGAAAATGAGTTTATGAGCTTGTACAACTCCTTTAACTCAGATGATTAGGTGAATATTTGAGCAATATATGGGTTTATTACATGACCTCAAGTTTTATGTCCCATAAAATCAGTCTGGTGAGTAAATCTATTGAAGGTAATCTAAAGCGTTATTGACCATTAAAGTCTGTGATCAGAGGAAAATGCAGCTTTTAATCCGCAGATGATGCCTTGCGGAATTGCCTTCAAGGATCCTTAATTAAACTAGCAAGTGTCATTGAAGTAAAGTCTAACTAGACTTTCCAGTTACACCAGCATGACAGTTAGTACTGTCCTTAAATGTGACGTGTGATTGTAGAAGAGAGAACCAGGCTGCAAGTGCTGCTGAAGCGTCGGGTCCGCAACTGCTGGGGCCGAACCTCCTGTTGCAGGGGGGAAGGAATTTGAGGACGGAGGAGACCCATGACCTGCAGAGAGGGGGCGTTGTGAGTCAGGGGAGTATAAGGGGGTTTGCGCTGGAAAAGAGAGGAGCTTCCCGCTAGAGGGTTGAGTGAGAGATGACCTGCGCCGCAAGCAGTGATAGGCCGCGCAGCAGCGATAAGGGTGCAGTAAGGACCCAGGGAGCGTCGCCGAGCATGTGGGTCAGAGCACGCCAAGCAGGAGTTTGTTGGGAAGGGCACCCGGCCGCAGAGCACAGATCCAGGACAGGCGCAGTGAAGACTCACAAGTACCAGCAGGCGTGCAGGGAGACGCGCGCCGGGCAGAGCGTTGCAGTTCACATATTCAGGTGACAGCGGCTGCTCAGAGGCACATACGCCGATTGGAATATTGTGGAGAGCATCACTCTTCAGCTCCGTAGTTAGATGGACTAGGGGCTCAGTGGGCAAAACCAGTGACCGCCATCTGCTGCCAGAAGTGAGACCGTGTATTGGGCGAGGACGCCTGAATACACTGCACCGGTCCCTGTCAGTATCTCATCACCTGTTAGACCTCCGGAGAGTAACGGGTAGCGGAGCTATAAGTTAAACCTGTTATAAAGACTGTATAGTTGAATAGCAGTTATACTGTTTACCCTGCATCCCCTTCTTCCCTGTTATCTCCCTGGTAGAAGTTTATTAATGTTAATTAAGTAAATAATAGTTAACCACTGCTCCGCACCTCTGTGTTACTGCATTCAAATACCTGTGTTACATGATTACTAAGTAAGATAAAACATTGTTAACATGTAAAAAATGCAACCCTTCTAAAGATTCTAAAGGTAAAATAAATGTCTACATGCATATTTTTCTATCTACTGGCTAACGCGGTACAAAGATATATATGTTTCCGGTACATACATTGAATAATTAATGTGGCACTCAACACTAGATCAATTATTAGGCTTTTGTTGGGACGTCAGGACGGTGTGACCTTAGAAGTGCTTGTACAGAAACATCCAGGGTCTCTCACACTAGGCCGGAATTCAACTAAGAATTCAATTCCACTCAAAAATATTCACTCATCTGTACTGGTCAGTATGTATTCACAGTAGTAAAGCTGCAGAATAGTGAGACTTTTAGCCTTATAGCTTTGAGTAAGTGAGTTACCAACTACAAAGAAGTTTCTAAAATACTTTAAATTTATCAAGGTTTCTAGCATTGATTAAAATACACAAATACTATATTTTTATAGAACAATGTATATCTCATTTGAATTTGTTAAGCTAATCTGATGTAAATGATTAGTGGATATAAAGTTATGTGAAAAATAAGCAGATGAAAATCAATTAAAAAATCAATTAATCAGTTTAAAACTTTAAATAGCAATATTACTATAAGTACAATCATATCCATTAAGAGATTACATTGCAAGGGGCAATGTATGTCCCCATGGCGGTACCTGTAAATCTGAGATGGATATTGTTGCTTAAATATAATAGAATATTCTTAACGTTATTGAATATTGAACACATACAGTGTAGGTTCCTGCTTTAAGAATTTGCATTTAGACTGAAAAAGTAGTACTAAAATGTAAGTCACAGATAGCAAAGTAACTTATTTTATAACAAATGGTATTTTTAATCTGGTGTTTAAAATTGTCAAGGGTTCTGAGAACATTTTAGGAATGGAAACAAGTTCATTTTTTTAAAAGCTGAATCAGACATTGATGTGATTTAAAAAAACTTACACTAGTAATTACAGTTACAATAATGCCCCCTATGGGCAAGAAAGGGGTATGAACAGATAGGAAAAATTATACTTTAATTGGATTTTGATTGCAATGTTTCTGGTGAATTTGATTATGAAATATGTAAAAACTAGACATGCAAAATAATGGAAAGTAAGAACAGAAAATGTATTTAGGACCATGCAACAAAACAACCCCATCAGGTTTTTGTTGAAGAACCCTCCTGGCTAAAAATGATATCCACTGTATAGACAATCTTTAATAGTTTTTCAAGACCAACATATTTGCAGCATAATTATATATTGTACATTGCTATCACTGCATGAATTACTCTCGATTGACGAATACTTTGTGATGAAATCAGGGAGTCTTTCGCTGCCTTTCTCCATGTGGAACCATCCACAATTTGCATAGTTTTAGGCGGTCCCTCAAAACACATTTGTTCAGAGCGGCCTATCACGTTCGCCAATCAAACTTTAATTTTATGTTTTTGTGCGTGTGTAGCCCATTCGCTATCTCCATCTACCCCCCACTCCCTGAAGATGGCTAGACCATCATTGTAAATACATCATTGTAAATACACACCTGTACTTTGTATCTCCCCACCTTTACTGTAGATTGTAAGCTCTCACGAGCAGGGTCGTCGTATTTTGTTTTGTTCTGCTTTATTACTGTATCTTTAAAATTGTTACCTATGACTGTTGTGTTTGAAACTGTTAAACTGTAAAGCGCTGCGGAATATGTTGGCGCTATATAAATAAAGATTATTATTACCATTATTATGTGGCTGCTGAAAACAACAAAAAGTATTAGACCAGGGGGGGCGTGGCTATGTATTGCAGGAGAGAGGACGCACCTCGGGAGAGCTCCGGCCATCCTGACTTTATCCTGCCAAATAATCCCTGATTTCAGGGAATATACCTGCGGGGGCTGACTCCCTGAGACCCTGGGAGCCCTGTGACTTTCCTCAGACGGCAGCTGTGGAGACCCGGAACGTCGGGAGCCGGAGCGGTCCGAGCAGGCAGTGGAGCCCACGTGTAGCGGCGGCCATCTTTGGGGCGAGCACTCAGGCGGACGGAGCGCAGCGCCAGCCCTATCAGTGTCGGGCTTTCTCCTCCAAGACGCGGCGGGTCCTTGAGAGGTAGCCAGGAGCGCTGTGGAACACCTGGGCACGGGTGCTGGGGACCGGAGCGGTCGGCGGTGGCTGCAGGGGACGGCGGCCATTATTGTAGCGCGCACCCCAACAGTAAAGAGAGCGGCACTTTATGCTATATCTGCGGTGCTCCACGGGAGGTGAGCGGGCAGCCTGAGATAACAAGGGGGTGGTGCGGTGTGTGCCCTGGAAGATTGGGCCCTGCACCCCCCTTATTAGACAGACATTCCACCTGCGACATTCTACATGTTGCCCAAAATTCATAAAGACGACAAGCAACCCCCTGGTCGCCCCATCGTCTCATGTATTGGCAGTTTATGTGAGAAAGCTTGTCATTACATTGACTTCTTTCTGCAGCCTGTTGCCACAGCACTACCCTCGTATGTGAGGGACTCTGCCTATTTCATTGAAATCATCCGTGATATCCGTCTACCTACTGAGTTCTACCTAGTAACATGTGATGTGGAATCATTGTATTCCAACATCAGCCATGTAGACGGTATCAATGCTGTGTCCTTTTTCTTAGACCGTCGCCAGCCTGAGGACTCCAGACATCATACGTTCCTGTTAGAGGTTCTTAAGTTTGTTTTATACCACAACTTTTTTCTATTTGATAGGACGTTCTACCTCCAGGTGTCCGACGTGGCCATGGGGGCCAAATGCGCACCAACTTACGCCAACATCTTCTTAGGCTGGTGGGAGGAGACAGTGGTATACCCTTCCAAGACGTTTCAAGAGAAGGTGCGCCACTGTCACCGGTATATCGACGACATATTCTTTGTATGGTTGGGCACCGAAATTGAATGCGTACAATTTTTGCAGGATTTGAACACCAATGTCCACAACATCTTTCTTACGCATCTCATGTCAACCACCTCGGTCACTTATCTGGATTTGAAGATCATGGCAGAGGATCGTCGCCTGGCCACGGACCTCTTCCGTAAGTCCATGGCTACTAACGCTTTACTTGAATACAGTAGTTTTCACCCCACTCATACCAAGGTGGGTGTTCCCATCAGCCAATTTCTTCGAGTAAGACGCAATTGCACGCATGATGTTGACTTTTTATCGCAGGCCCAAGAGCTTACCAATCGCTTCAGACAGAGGGGCTATCCCAAAAGAGTCATATCTTCAGCTTTTCAGAGTGCACGGCGTGAAGATCAAGCATCATTGCTGACCTCTAGACCACGTAACACGGACAAAGCCACCAGATTCGTCACGGACTACAACAATAGTTGGCACCAGGTAACAACGATTATCAACAGACATTGGTCTATTTTAAGGACTGACTCTCAGACAGCAGAGGTGACTAGTGACAGACCATTGCTCGCAATGAGACGGGCACCAAACCTACGGGATCTGTTGACACAAAGCCACTTTACAAGACCTACAGTAAGACTCAACAGGGGTTTAAACCTTAAAGGGTCTTTCCCCTGTGGGGATTGCAATGTATGTTCCTTTATGATACCTACTAGGAATATTTTCTTTAACCCAGTAGATTCTTCTACCCATCGGCTCCAACATTACATCAACTGCAAGGCGAGGGACGTCATCTACGTCATCATTTGCCCATGTGGGAAGCCGTACGTCGGACAAACTTCCCAAGAGCTACGCAAGAGGATACAGAAGCATATGTCCACCATCCACCTGGCAGCCACTGAACAACGTAAGGGTAAGCCCCTTACCCCGGTGGCTGCACATTTTTTGGCCGCACATGGGGGATCCAAGGTTGTGGGGCTGCAGAGAATACCATATAGCGGTAGGGGTGGTAACTCACGAAATCAACTCCTGAGGACTGAATCGAAGTGGATATTTAATCTTCGGTCCGTAACTCCGCTAGGACTTAATGAAGAATTATTGTTCACCGGTTTCTTGGGTTGCAGGCGGCTCGGACAATTTTCATTGGTTAGGGAAGACTTTTTAACATATGCTTTTCACCTCACTGTGGTCCTCATGTGTCTGTCTCTTGCCTTTGTCTCATTTTTAGAGTGCCACCATAATAATTGTCGCAGCAGAAGGTCTGCTGATCCAGTATTGGACATCTTGCCTGGCGCTTCTGGTGGTTTATTAACAATCTGTCATGGCAGAACTTGGAGAAATGTCGGTTTTTCTGGAGCACCATATCTGTACCATCCTGAGAACTACAGGTTACAGCCTCTTTGAATTCTGGACTCCAAATGATATCAATGTCGCCAAGGTTTCGTATTTTTATAAGACTGACCGGGACTATGTAGTTGAGCACTGGACATCTCGCCTGGCGTTTCTGATGGCTTATTAACAATTTGTGATAGCCGACCCATACACCCCATGAACCTGGAGAAATGTCGGTATTCTGGAGCATTATATCTGCACCATCCCGGGAACTACATGTCATAGCCTTTCAGAATTCTGGACACCAAATAACATGAATGCGGCCAAGGTTGCGCATTTTCACAAGACGAACTGGGACTATGTGGTTGAGCCTTTTCCCCTTGCTTTTATTTTCATCTGTGTTATAATACTCGTGCTTCCTAATAGGGTCTAGGTTGGCATTTGTGTGCAATCTGGCCCTGGTACTTGAGTCCTTATTGATGGACATTATTCTTCTCAGGTGCAACCTACTTCGTTCATATGTATTGTCGGTATCTCTGACTTTCGCCTAATATATGGATAAGCTTCTTTTGGGTAATCTGCCTCAAGATTTTTTCGGAATAGCCTCACCTAGCGGGGCCTCATTATTTATCTTGCTCTGGCTTATTTAACATTCTGTGGACGGTGTTTGCTTCCATGCCAGTTTTCCTCTAATTAAATGTTATTCCATTATTATATGGATGCCAGTTCATTTTTATAACCAGCGCATTATGATTTTCCTTTTGATTCATTGGTTTCCCCAATATATGTTACAGGTTTCTACACTGTTATCCTATTTCTTGTTTTCAAACATGCACTGAGTGTGCATCTATGGTCCGCATGCATTCATCTGGACCTAGATTCCTTTTTTCTTTTACCTGCGGCTTATGTATGCTGTCTTCCATCATGCAGGGATTTCTGCCCATGCGTCTATGTCTCCCCCTAGTTTGACCGTCTTGCATGTGCATGTGCACCATGACGACGGTGTACACTTCCTGGCTATAGCCATTTCCTGCACACTCCTTGCGGCGGCCTCCAGTGTGCATCTCGTCAGAACTACACACCGGTTAGTACTTGACTCATTTCTAACATTATTGCATCTATATATACCTCAGAACGGACAGATTCTTTCACTTCCCCTGACGAAGCTGCGTCTGCAGCGATACGCGTGGGGCTCTCGCCTCACCCCTTAAGCCTGTCTCCTGTCTCTATTAGGTATCTGGGCTCATGATATACCATTGTTCAGAGTTCATGCCGTTCCTTTGTGGAATTGCCTTCAGAACTGCCTCAATTCTTCGTGGCATAGATTCAACAAGGTGCTGGAAGCATTCCTCAGAGATTTTGGTCCATATTGACATGATGGCATCACACAGTTGCCGCAGATTTGTCGGCTGCACATCCCAAAGATGCTCCATACAAGGCAGGATGGATCCATGCTTTCATGTTGTTTACGCCAAATTCTGACCCTACCATCCGAATGTCGCAGCAGAAATCGAGACTCATCATACCAAGCAACGTTTTTCCAATCTTCTACTGTCCAATTTCGATGAGCTTGTACAAATTGTAGCCTCAGTTTCCTGTTCTTAGCTGAAAGGAGTGGTACCCGGTGTGGTCTTCTGCTGCTGTAGCCCATCTGCCTCAAAGTTCGACGCACTGTGCGTTCAGAGATGCTCTTAGGCCTACCTTGGTTGTAACGGGTGGCGATTTGAGTCACTGTTGCCTTTCTATCAGCTCGAACCAGTCTGCCCATTCTCCTCTGACCTCTGGCATCAACAAGGCATTTCCGCCCACAGAACTGCCGCTCACTGGATTTTTTTTCTTTTTCGGACCATTCTCTGTAAACCCTAGAGATGGTTGTGTGTGAAAATCCCAGTAGATCAGCAGTTTCTGAAATACTCAGACCAGCCCTTCTGGCACCAACAACCATGCCACGTTCAAAGGCACTCAAATCACCTTTCTTCCCCATACTGATGCTCGGTTTGAACTGCAGGAGATTGTCTTGACCATGTCTACATGCCTAAATGCACTGAGTTGCCGCCATGTGATTGGCTGATTAGAAATTAAGTGTTAACAAGAAGTTGGACAGGTGTACCTAATAAAGTGGCCAGTGAGTGTATATTCATGCATGTTATATTGGACCGTTACATGTTTAGACAGGATACATTTGGTATATATATATATATATATATATATATATATATATATATATATATATAGCACTTTATCCATGCAGTGTTGTTATTTCATGATATTTGTGCTTAGGGGTGGTGATTCATGGTTCTGTACTTAGACCTTTTTAAATGGTTTTATATGTTTGTCATGTTCTTTGAGGTGTAATTAACCCCTTCCCGACATGTGACGGAATAGTACGTCACATGTCGGGACCCCCGCTTTGATGTGCGCTCCGGCGGTGAGCGCACATCAAAGTCGCGACATGTCAGCTGTTTTTTACAGCTGACATGTGCGCGCAATAGCGGCGGGTGAAATCGCGATCACCCGCCGCTATTAACTAGTTAAATGCCGCTGTCAAACGCAGACAGCGGCATTTAACTACCGCATCCGGCCGTGCGGCCGGATATGAGCGCATCGCCGACCCCCGTCACATGATCGGGGGTCGGCGATGCTTGTACATTGTAACCATAGAGGTCCTGGAGACCTCTATGGTTACTGATCGCCGGTGGCTGTGAGCGCCCCCCTGTGGTCGGCGCTCACAGCACACCTGCATTTTAGCTACATAACAGCGATCTGAAAAAAAATGTGAAAAAAATAAAAAAAATATAAAAGTTTAAATCACCCCCCTTTCGCCCCAATCAAAATAAATCAATAAAAAAAAACCCAACCTACACATATTTGGTATCGTCGCGTTCAGAATCGCCCGATCTATCAATAAAAAAAAAGCATTAACCTGATCGCTAAACGGCGTAATGAGAAAAAAAATCGAAACGCCAGATTTACGTTTTTTTGGTCGCCACGACATTGCATTAAAATGCAATAACGGGCGATCAAAAGAACGTATCTGCACCAAAATGCTATCATTAAAAATGCCAGCTCGGCACGCAAAAAATAAGCCCTCACCTGACCCCAGATCACGAAAAATGGAGACGCTACGAGTATCGGAAAATGGCGCAATTTTGTTTTGTTTTGTTTTTTGCAAAGTTTGGAATTTTTTTTCACCACTTAGGTGAAAAATAACCTAGTCATGTTAGGTGTCTATGAACTCGTACTGACCTGGAAAATCATAATGGCAGGTCAGTTTTAGCATTTAGTGAACCTAGCAAAATAGGCAAGCAAAAAACAAGTGTGGGATTGCACTTTTTTTGCAATTTCACTGCACTTGGAATTTTTTTCCCGTTTTCTAGTACACGACATGGTAAAACCAATGATGTCGTTCAAAAGTACAACTCGTCCCGCAAAAAATAAGCCCTCACATGGCCAAATTGACGGAAAAATAAAAAAGTTATGGCTCTGGGAAGGAGGGGAGCGAAAAACGAAAACGGAAAAACGGAAAAAGCTCCGGGGGTGAAGGGGTTAAAAATGTTTTGATATTTTCACATACTTTATGGGTGTGCATACCATTATTGGTCGAGTCCTTTTTCTTTTGTGTTCATAGTATTCCATTTACTGACCAGGTTTTGCACCCCATCTCCATGTTGTTGTGCAGGGGTGCACCACTTATATCAATTATCCCAGACATTCCTCCTGCTGGCGCCATAATCCCGGAGGGATTAACCCCCTCCCTGCTGTTCCACCTATGGGGGCTGTGGCGCTGCTCTGGGCCGCAGTGCCTAAGTAAGGGCTTGTTTCCACATGCGAGAATCACGTCCGTGTCTCGCATGTAGAAACCAAGCTCTGGTGTCTGCACTCCGGAGCAGAGCGTGCGGCCGCATAGGAACACATGGAGCCGCACAGCTCCGCTCCTGAGTGCAGACACCAGAGCTTGGTTTCTACATGCGAGACACGGACGTGATTCTCGCATGTGGAAACCAAGCCTTAATACTAAACTGTTGTTCTCATAACCCTTGGCGCTCATCCTGCCTGCCTGGTGATCCCCCTGAGATATACCCCGGCACTTAACCCTGCCGTGTCCACTATTGGAAAGTGAACCAATCATAATTACAAGTATAGTCATCCTGAGGAGTTATTTTGCTGTCCGCTATGCATCACTCCAAGGGAGCAGGGGCTGCTGACAAACTGAAAAAATACGCCAGGGAAGACGCCTCTGATAATGTGCGCACACTTCGGAATAATCCATCGCAGGTTCATCGTAAGAATCGCCTCTCTGATAGTAATGAGGAGGGAGAGCAAGATGAACTGACTCTTAATCAAGCATCTGAGCAATTAATGCAGGCTATTTCCCTCACTAGATCTTCTCTTACGGAAAAGATAGAGGATGTGCACACTGAAGTGGGCCGTTTGCGGCATGATATGCAAGCTATGAGAGGGCGTATCTCGGAAGTCGAAACGAGAGTGTCCCATATAGAGGATACCATTACCCCGATGGAGGCTAAATTGACAAAGGCCGCTGGCTCTGTAAACGCCTGGAAACAAAAGGCAGACGACATGGAGAACAGAATGCGCCGCAATAATATTCGAATTATCGGCCTGCCGGAACGTTCGGAGGGCCAGCAACCTGAGGAGTTTCTGGAAGACTGGCTTAAGACCTCCCTGGGGAATGGATTCTCCTCAACATTTTCAGTGGAGAGGGCCCATAGGGTCCCAACGAAACCTTTACCTCCTGGAACTCCACCCCGGCCTTTTCTGGTGCGTCTCCTCAACTGTAGGGACAGGGATGCTATTCTTCATCTGGCGCGGCAGAAGGGCCCTATCAAGTTCAACAACGCTACTATATCGATTTTCCCGGACTTCTCCATGGAGCTCCAAAAACAACGGGCACAGTTTATGGAAATTAAGAAACAGCTCAGAGATAAAAAACATTATCTATTCCATGCTTTACCCAGCCCGGCTCCGCATTATCCATGAGGGCTCCTCCTTATTTTTTACAGATCCGGCGGAGGCAGCCGAATGGTTGCGGTCCTACAAGGTGTCTAACGTGGCAGACTCCTAGGTTGTTCCTACTTGTATAATAGCAATATAAATGGAGCTCTCCGTATGGGTGCTGAGGTTATTACAATACCAGACGCTGGATTCAGTGAGGGTATCCCCTTCTCTATTTGACTGTAGGAGTATAGTATCATACTCCTCTACTGTTCAAGTTTTGTTTTGTTTGGTTCTTTATACTAGTTTTGACTGTTTGATGTGTATGGTCGTCGCCATTAATATTTTTGTGCTCTGTGTGATGTCCCTGATTCCTGCTCAAATATTGATGTGCGATATTTCTTCTATTGCGTGTGGATATGGGGTCTGAGATTTAATGTATGACCTGGAATATACGGGGTATTAAGACTCCCCGAAAGAAAATTAAGGTATTCTCGCAAATTAAACATTATCATCCTCATGTTCTTGCCCTGGTGGAGACACATCTGACTAGGGATACAGTTAGATGTATACAAAAGCCATGGGTACAGTGGTCTCTCCATGCATTCCACACCAGTTACTCAAGAAGGGTCTCTCTTTTGATACACAGGGATGTTAGGTGGGAAGCCAGGGAAGCACGACAGGATCCTGAGGGTCGCTTTGTCTTTGTGCATGCCTTCATTAACTCACGTGAATATGTGATATTATGTGTCTATAATCCCCCCCCGGCTAATACATCGGTTCTTCGCATGGCACTGTGTTTTTCCTTAAATTATCCTGATGCCAACGTTGTTTGTATGGGAGATTTAATCTGGTCATGGATAGTGCCATGGATAGACTGAGACTAGAGTCCCCCTCCCAATTGGCATTGTTTATGGGTGGTAGCGGGTGGCTAGACCTATGGAGAACACGTCACCCTGAGACTAGGGGGTATACCTGTCACTCGTCCACCAGGCAATCTTTATCTCGTATAGATTACATTTTTGGATCTAGTGGGCTGGCATTGTGGGTAGATAGCGTTGAGCATGGTAATAGGGGGATATCGGACCACAGTCCGGTTATTCTTAAACTTAAATACGGTCAGTCCAACAATAATATGCCTTGGAAACTGAATCCCTTCTGGTTGAAATTAATAGATTCTAGTGATAGAACGGTTGATCAGCTGAACTGTTTTATCTTAACTCACCCGGAACCTTCAAGTCTTAGTTTGTTTTGGGATACTTTAAAAGCATACTTAAGGGGATGTTTGTCTTCCACAATTTCTTATATTAAAAGGACAACGGCGAGGGAGGATGATGAGATAGAGCAGCGGTTGAAGGACTCGGAGGCCGCTTATGTAACTAATCAAACCAGTGGTAACAGGGTTGAATGGCTTGCTTCCCAGAGGCTGTATACTCAGCACATAGATACTAAATCGAAACGCAAACTATTCTTTACCTGTCAATCCTACTTTGAATTGGGGAATCAGGCCAGTACGTTCCTAGCTTTTTTAGTGCACCAGCATAACACTTCCAATACAATACTACAGATTCGAGCACCTGATGGTTCATTAGTATCTTCTACTGATGAAATACTTCGGTGTTTCCATGATTATTATAAATTATTATATAGGTCTGGGAGTGGCCTTAATGTTTCGGAATGTTTAGATTATTTATCGGATGTGGCGTTCCCCTCACTAAGTCCAACCCAGCAAGCTTTTATGGATGCTGAGTTCATGTTGGAGGAAGATGAGCAGGCTATGACGGATATGGCTACTGGAAAAGCCCCTGCGCCTGATGAGTTTCCCATTGAGTTTTATAAGAAATACCGGGACAAATTGGCACCACTCTTATTGAAGGTGCTCCAGGGAATATGGGAGGGAGGATCCATGCCTGAAACATTTTATGATGCTAATATTATTGTGCTTAAGAAGGAAGGGAAGGACCCCTTGGAATGTGGATCGTATCGCCCCATATCACTGGTAAACGTAAACTATAAAATTTTCACCAAAATTTTGGCTACTAGACTGAACACGATCATACTAGATCTTATACACCCAGACCAGACTGGTTTTATGCCCGGGAAGAGTACCTCCATTAATATCAGGCGGGTTCAATCAGTGATTCAATATAGTTCTTTAGAATCAGATAACAACTGGGCATTGGCATCGCTAGATACAGCCAAGGCATTCGATTCTCTTGAATGGCCTTTCCTTTCTGCCTGTCTGCAGAAATATGGTTTTGGGGATACATTTTTGAGAGGGATAGGTATACTCTATATGAATCCCAGGGCGCGTATAATTGTGAATAATTCCATCTCTGAACCTTTTGCCTTACATAGGGGAACCCATCAGGGGTGTTCTCTATCCCCGGTTCTCTTTGCCCTTGCTATAGAGGCTCTGGCAATACGTATAAGGTCCTACTCGGATATTAAGGGTATAAATATTGTGGGTCGTGTAGATACCATTGGTCTTTATGCTGATGACATGATAATATTTATGGATAAAGTAGAGGACACGTTGCCACGAGTAATAGCGACCATAGATAAATTTAGTAAATTCTCCGGTCTCTATATAAATTGGGATAAATCTACTCTGTTACCTCTCTCTCATACCCCAACGCCCCGTCTTAAAACGCTCTCGTCGTTGCCTATCGTCTCTAATTTTAAATATTTGGGTATTCATATGTCTCGACATAGTCGACTTGACCTACAACTCAATATCTACCCATTATTGGATTTGGTCAAATCTAAATTTGCAATCTGGGACAGGCTCCCACTTTTGGTTGCTGGCCGTATTAATTTAATAAAAATGATATTGCTTCCCAAACTTAGCTACTGTTTTCAACACAGCGCTATGCCAAAACCTAAATCTTACTTTGCAAATTTGAATTCCCTAATCACGTCCTTTATATGGGGGAGGACTAGTCCCAAAATTAAGCTGTCTGCTCTGCAGAGACCGAAACAGGCAGGTGGGGCGGCGCTGCCAGATTTCTATTTGTACTACCTTGCAGGACAGGCTAAGGCGATAAATAAATGGATGCCCGATAGCTCTCTACCTAACACTGAGAGTCATCTGCTTCACTCGGCCAGGATTGATTGTCCACTGGGGTTTCTGGAGTTGGAGAAGGTTAGTGGTCCTCGCTTGCTGCCTTTACTCCGGTTGGCAAGATTAATATGGAGGCAAATTAAAAAAGTAATTAGATTTGTAGATGTAGTAGCTGAAATGCCATTGTGGAATAATGGTTATCTTCCGGAGTTGCTGAACCATCCGTCTACCGATTTTTGGGTTTTGTGTGGTGTTCTCTCGATAGGTAATATATACAACCAAGGGGTTTTTGTATCCTTTGAACAATTACAGAATACTTATAATATCCCGAGATCTCAATTTTTCCGTTATTTACAATTAAGGTCGGCTTTTCAATCATACATGCGGAATGCGGGTACAAGTCGAGCTATTTCATCTTTGCCTTTGATAGGCATTCTCAAATCACAGGGTCCTCAAGGACTTATATCCACTTTATATACATATTTGTTGTCCCAGGGAATTGGGTCTATCGGGGGAAGTGGGAGGCTCTCCTTCCTGATGTGTTGGGAGAGGAATGGGATGATATTCTGGAATCTCCAACTAAAGTTTCCCCTTCGATTAATAATAGGATGACCCAATTATATATTATATATCAGTCTTATTTGACGCCGACGCGACTCTATAAAATGGGTCGCCTCCACTCGTCAGATTGCCTAAGGTGTCATATTCGTGATGCAGATTTTATCCACATGATTTGGAAGTGCCCTGTGGTTTTTCATTATTGGAAAGAGGTGACGACATTACTTACATCCTTATTGTCGATTCCTGTCCCGCTTGAGCCATTGACCTGCTTATTTGGAGTGTGGGATGTGGAAACTTGGGATCATTACACTGGGATATTTTTATGGCACGGAAAGTGTTAGCGTTAAGGTGGATGGGTGGTTCTCACCCGTCTCTTAGAGCCTGGGTGGAATTGGTAAACTCGATTATTCCATATGAAAGAACACTGTACCAAAACAGAGGATGTCCAGGTAAATTTGAGAAGATTTGGGGTAGGTGGAATTCCTCACATCACACTCTAAAGTCCACACTAATTTAACACTTCTGTAAGCAGTTGGATCTATGGTTTCTGGGGCATCGCTTACAGGGCGAGAATTACGTAGAATTTTCTTTGGCGACGTATTGTTATTGGTAGTTAGAGTAGTTACTGTTATATAATAGGTTGTTTATAAGCACTAGTGAGTTGACATACACAATTTGCTATTTTTGCATTACTTGGACATGATGTTGCACTGCAATTATTTGTATTTTATGTTAGAATTGATCGTAACAAATGCAAATGTGTGTATTGTTTGATTTATTCTGAATTAATAAACGAATTAAAAATAAAAAAAAAGTATTAGACCAGTGTGTACATTGCAAGATTTCAGAGTTTTTTTTTAAATAAAGTGATATAAAAAATAAAAAAAGTAAAAGATACTACATTTATTATGAAAAACTTGATTTAACCATATGTAAGTTTCTCTTTAACTACAAGTTATTACTACCACTTTACATCAGCTACATTTCCCCTACAGAGTCCTAGCATAGGGTGAATTTCTTGTAATTCTATATAAGCACAACAATTGCTTTTCCAGCAGTTCTGTTTAATGTTCTACAAAAATAGCGCTTCAGGGCGTCCTAAGGAAAGTTGTTTTGTGAATGTAGAAAGTTTTATTGCAGTATAGTACATACAGTACATTCCTATGTGACAGCCGCTACAATCCCCAGTCTCACCGGTGCGTCACATGACGCAGACGCTGGCGCCAGAAAACAATATTTTGGTCCATGTAAATAGAAACAACCAATCCTCCAAAGTCAATATGAAGTCAATTGTCTAAAGGCCCCATATGTACGGCCATATTAGAGTTCTATGGAAGCTTCATGTTGTACGGACCCATAATATACCACCCATGAAGATCTGTGGGGTCTTATTGCATCATCACATGGCTCTGATTCGCATATGCTATAGAGTCTTTTATGTACTTTGGGCCTGATTCCTCAAGACTGGTGCTGATAAGAAGGTGTTGGAGTACTCATCCTCATGAATCAGGAGCGCCAGACGAGTGGTGTACACCTCTGTGTGCACTTCGCCATAAATCCTACTCAAACCTCTGCTGGAGTAAGACTTTTAGCGTAGCAAGCAACACTGCCCCGTTCCACCCCGGCTCCATCCATTTTGTGGGAACTGGGAGAAACTGGTGTGAAAATGCCAAAAATCACAAAATGTTGGTGCAGCTTCGAGTTGCATCTAAATTTTGCAACTTTTCAGAGCTTCTACGGCTTGATTCTGGCATGACAGTTTGATGAATCGTGCCCTATGAGATCGCTGAATTGCAGTAGTATGGTACTGTACGAAGGCACTATATCGCAGCACATGCATCATACCCTTATCTGTAGATCTAAGAAGGACAGACCTAGACTGAGGCCCTTGGCTGACATTTGGCTGCCAGCTCAGCTTAAAGCTGGGAGTTTGGTGGACTTGCCGCAAGCTTCTGTGAGAGAAGGCCACCTATTACCGACTCATAGCCTTTTGGTCCAGGGAAAAAGGTTTCTTGGGATCCTTGAGAAAACGCTTGCAGCAATCTGTAATGTTGTGCATTTTATTTCTTTAGCTCTTGGATAAAGTCATTATAATGGGCACAAAAAATTAAAATAGAGCTTAATATCAAGACAAGGATTTCTGTGATTCATGATGACAAGAGCCAGTTACAAGCCACACTAGTGATAAGCTGTCCATACTGATATCAACACTATAGCCACATTATAACTGAGACCTTTGGGAAATCTAAGGGCAATGCACTATGGCCACATCATAACGGAGACCGGTGGGAAACCTAGAAGTGGCGGGATCTAGGTATCTTTTCCATGCGGAGGAAATTTTATCTTTCAAGATCTTTAATTTTTATATGATTTAGCATAGATCCAGTATAGTGATGATAGGTCTGACGTATTAGGACTTTATCTGAGGTGCCCCAGCTTCTGCTCCAATATGGGTGTCCACTACAATTTGGTTTCCAATAGTCAACACTACCATACTGTTCCTTGGATGGATGAGTTGTTGTTCTTCCGTCCTCCACGTTCCTATGATATAAGTGTTATAGGGATCCCTGGAGTGAAATTGCTGCTTAGAGGAGATTTTCCAGTACATCACGATAAACGTGAAGAAGGCAAAGGTGCCCATCAGTAGTAGAATATATGTAATTCTCTCTGGATCTTCCCTTTGGTTTTTGGCCGTGGAGTTGGAATTATCCTGACATTTCATACATTGGTCTTCCAACAAAGAGATGAATTGATTTAGCAGTGTTTTATTGATAGCGTTGGTTGCCATGTAGCTGCTGCAGTCTTCTGAATCTGGTGATAGAGAGAATGTATTACACAACAAGACATAGCAAGATGGTCACTAGTTCCATACAATACTGTCCACAAAATATACGGTCCTGATATTATTCTCTCTCATTTGCTGCCACCAACATCAACTGGATTATTCTTGATAGACACGACCTAAGGATGGTTATCATGAAGCTATATTTACCAACCTTCCCTGACATGTTTCCCCGAATATAAGGCCTACTTCAAAAATAAGCCCTAGCATGATTTTACATGATTTTTGGAGTATGCTTGAAATATAAGCTAGGCTCCAAAAAATAAGTCCTAGATACTGTCGGGACCTGTGTTAGGTGGAGGTTCGGTACTGGGTAATTGCTGGGCTACCTAGTGTTTCTATTCCTAGGTTAAGACTACTTAAGGACCTTTGGTTCCATCACTGTCATGTGACCATGATGTCACAAAAGGTCCTTTAACGTGCATTTTCGAGCACGCCGAAGTGTCTTTTTGCACCTGAGCATGCTCAGATAGCACCTTATCCTAGCACATTTTCTCATCACTTATTAATACCTAAAACAGCTGTCTAATTATCTAGACAGCTGTTGTCCAATCGATCGGCCGGCAGCTCTGTTTCCCGACACTTCAATATACTGAAACACTCATTCTGCCGATCGTTACCGTATTTTCTATGAGAGAGACACTGCCAGACTCCTCCAGCGGTGTTTTATCTCGTCAGTCCCAAATCGGCCATGCCAGATTCCTCACCTCCTCTGCCATCATCTATTAAGATAGTCCCCATACACACGAGGCTGTCGGCTGAGTGCGCAGGTATTATTAGGTTCGGACGATGTTAGTCTAGTGTGCATGGAGGCTTTAACCCAAAGACAATCATAATAAAATGTGGAATGTAGCAAGTGCGTATAATAATGGAACAAATATGCGACCACGTGGTCAAACACAGACTTGTCTTTTTGAGAAGTCCCTCGTGTTTGTGGGGCCCCCTGGCCGTTGCACGTTCTGCTATGGCTGCTGCTATTCCATTGCTTTGCGATTGGCGAGATATATAATTCACGTATATCTTATATGACCCTGATGTTGAACATTCCTGGCAGTCTTTATGAAATACATACAGTATAATGAGTTTCCTCACAAGGAGCCATGTATGGTCCTCGAGCTGATATTCAATCTTCCCAAGGAAATTTAGGAGCTTCCGTCATAGGCTGGCTATAAAGTCTTTAATCTTTGAGCATTTCCAGAAGGGTTGTAGTGCTCTCTCTGATGTGTATGGCTCTCGTTCGGGGGGACTATGACCTGTACAGTAGGGAATGTTATCTATGACAATGGAAAACCAATTTAACCTGAGTGCAAAAGGGTCAGAGGCTGCGTGCCGAAAACTACGAGACGCAGCAGCACTGGTGTTCTGACAAAAGCAGGCAGCAGGGGGCAGCTGTTTTCCCTACTGACAGTGACCTCTGACTTAAAGGGGCTCTCCAATAATAACAAGAAAGAAAGAAAATGTCATTAGGAATAAATTCCTAAATACCTTTCAATAGCAATTGACATTTTTTGTATTAACTAGGGAGGTAATCATTGTAGAACATAAAGAATGGTTGCTGCCTTGCTCCACTGATTGAAATCTGTCCTAGGCCGTTGTCACACTTGCAACTGCAAGTCTCTCGCCTCCATACCCGGCACTGCCGCCAGCACTCAGGACCGGAGTGTGGGGCTGCATGTATTTCTATGCAGCTGAATGCTCCGGTTCGAACCACTGCTGGCAGTGCCAGGTATTGGCGCGGGTTTCTCACATTGCAGTTGCAAGTGTGACACCGGCCCTAGACTGTAAATAGGATGAGCGCCTGTGAGCATGTGCCATAGGAAGTACCACCACCTCATTATAGGTGTAGGAAAATGTGCTCCCAGTGGACAATCTGTAAGAAGAGGCTGCACACACTGCTGTCCACCTTGTCTGATCTAATACTAAATATACCAGCAGTGCTGAGGTAAGGAGAGGCTGCACACACTGCTGTCCACCCTGTCTAATTGATCTCATATTGAAGATACCAGGGATGCTGAGATAGGAAGAGGCTGCTCACTCACCCTGTCTATTTGATATAATACTGGAGATATCAGTAGTGCTGAAGTAAGAAAAAGGCTGATAACATTGTTTTACACCCTGTCTTTCCTGTCCCTGTCTTATATAACACTGGAGATGCCAAGGGTGCTTAGGTAAGAAGAGGCTGCTTCCAGGGCCGTATTTAGAGTTTCTGCTGCCCTAGGCACTTTTAGTGCTGCCTCCCCCTTTGGTGAGTATGACACTATCGGCAGTGACTTTGCCATAAATCACTGATGTGAAAGTAGCATTTTGCAGCAGATCAGGCAGTTTTTCTGCATCTGCCGCGTAACGGATCGTTTAAGGCAACACTGCGTTCGGCCTCATTCATTCCCTATGGGATTTGCGGGCCGGCACTTGCCGTGATCTGACAGATGCGGTACCATACCTCCCAACTTTTGAAGAAGGGAAAGAGGTATAAAGGTTGCTGCGTGCATAGTGCGCTGTGGCAAATTTTAGGCCATGCCTCTGACCACACCCATTTCACAACTAGTCACACCCATATCCACGTCCCAACCACACCCATTTAGCACTGCTGATCACACTGTTTTATATACAATAATTATAAACAAAAAAAAATATGGCCACACAGTTCTCCATACTGTACAATGATCCCACATGATGCTCCATAGTGTATAATGGCCACACATGATGCTCCATACTGTATAATGATCCCACATGATGCTCAATACTGTACAATGCCCCCCTCCCATCTTGTATGCATGGCTCATCTCCCCCCATCCTGTATGCATGACTCATATCCCCCCTCCTGTATGCATGGCTCATCTCCCTCCCATCCCATAAGCATGGCTCATATTCCCCCCTCCTGTATGCATGGCTCATCTCCCTCCCATCCCATATGCATGGTTCTTATTCCCCCCACCTGTATGCATGGCTCATATTCCCCCCCCCTGTATGCATGGCTCATATTCCCCCTACTCCTGTTTGCATGGCTCATATTCCTCCCTCCTGTATGCATGGCTCATATTCCCCCCTCCTGTATGCATGGCTCTTATTCCCCCCACCTGTATGCATGGCTCATATTCCCCCCCCCCGTATGCATGGCTCATATTCCCCCCCCCCCCCGTATGCATGGCTCATATTCCCCCTACTCCTGTTTGCATGGCTCATATTCCCCCCTCATATGCATGGCTCATATTCCCCCCCTCCTGTATGCATGGCTTGTATTCCCCCCCTCCTGTATGCATGGCTCATATTCCCCCCCTTCAGTATGCATGGCTCATATTCCCCCCTCTGTTTGCCTGGCTCATATTCCCCCCTGTATACATGGCTCATATCCCCCCCTCCTGTATGCATGGCTCATATTCCCCCCCGACTGCATAGCTCATATTCCCCCCCCCCTCCTGTATGCATGGCTCATATTCCCCCCTGTATGCATGGCTCATCTCTCAACCCCCCCCCCGCTCCCGCTCCTGCTCCCAACTTCCATGGCTCGGCTTACCATCCTCCTTCATCCCCCCGTCCCCTGTCCCCCCATCCCTCATACTCACTTTTCCCACACCGCGCGGCCGCGCCGAACATCCCTCTAGCTCTGTCCAGACTCCCGGCGCACCACCTTCTTCCTGCGTGAGCGGTCATGTGGTACTGCTCATTAAGGTCATGAGGGGGGGTTCTGAGGGTCTGGGGGGGCGGTCGATCGGGAGGTGACCCAGGACTTAAAAAAAAACCTTGCTCAGATGCCGCCCCCCGCATTGTCCCACCCTAGGCATGTGCCCTCAAGTGCCTAGTGGCAAATACGGCCCTGGCTGCTTCCACTGCTGTCTATCTGATATACAGGTCCTTCTCAAAAAATTAGCATATAGTGTTAAATTTCATTATTTACCATAATGTAATGATTACAATTAAACTTTCATATACTATAGATTCATTATCCACCAACTGAAATTTGTCAGGTCTTTTATTGTTTTAATACTGATGATTTTGGCATACAACTCCTGATAACCCAAAAAACCTGTCTCAATAAATTAGCATATTTCACCCGACCAATCAAATAAAAGTGTTTTTTAATACCAAACAAAAAAACCATCAAATAATAATGTTCAGTTATGCACTCAATACTTGGTCGGGAATCCTTTGGCAGAAATGACTGCTTCAATGCGGCGTGGCATGGAGGCAATCAGCCTGTGACACTGCTGAGATGTTATGGAGGCCCAGGATGCTTCAATAGCGGCCTTAAGCTCATCCAGAGTGTTGGGTCTTGCGTCTCTCAACTTTCTCTTCACAATATCCCACAGATTCTCTATGGGGTTCAGGTCAGGAGAGTTGGCAGGCCAATTGAGCACAGTAATACCATGGTCAGTAAACCATTTACCAGTGGTTTTGGCACTGTGAGCAGGTGCCAGGTCGTGCTGAAAAATGAAATCTTCATCTCCATAAAGCATTTCAGCCGATGGAAGCATGAAGTGCTCCAAAATCTCCTGATAGCTAGCTGCATTGACCCTGCCCTTGATGAAACACAGTGGACCAACACCAGCAGCTGACATGGCACCCCACACCATCACTGACTGTGGGTACTTGACACTGGACTTCAGGCATTTTGGCATTTCCTTCTCCCCAGTCTTCCTCCAGACTCTGGCACCTTGATTTCCGAATGACATGCAAAATTTGCTTTCATCAGAAAAAAGTACTTGGGACCACTTAGCAACAGTCCAGTGCTGCTTCTCTGTAGCCCAGGTCAGGCGCTTCTGCCGCTGTTTATGGTTCAAAAGTGGCTTTACCTGGGGAATGCGGCACCTGTAGCCCATTTCCTGCACACGCCTGTGCACGGTGGCTCTGGATGTTTCCACACCAGACTCAGTCCACTGCTTCCTCAGGTTCCCCAAGGTCTGGAATCGGTCCTTCTCCACAATCTTCCTCAGGGTCCGGTCACCTCTTCTCGTTGTACAGCGTTTTCTGCCACATTGTTTCCTTCCAACAGACTTACCATTGAGGTGCCTTGATACAGCACTCTGGGAACAGCCTATTTGTTGAGAAATTTCTTTCTGGGTCTTACCCTCTTGCTTGAGGGTGTCAATGATGGCCTTCTTGACATCTGTCAGGTCGCTAGTCTTACCCATGATGGGGGTTTTGAGTAATGAACCAGGCAGGGAGTTTTTAAAAGCCTCAGGTATCTTTTGCATTTGTTTAGAGTTAATTAGTTGATTCAGAAGATTAGGGTAATAGGTCGTTTAGAGAACCTTTTCTTGATATGCTAAATTATTGAGACAGGTTTTTTGGGTTATCAGGAGTTGTATGCCAAAATCATCAGTATTAAAACAATAAAAGACCTGACAAATTTCAGTTGGTGGATAATGAATCTATAGTATATGAAAGTTTAATTGTAATCATTACATTATGGTAAATAATGAAATTTAACACTATATGCTAATTTTTTGAGAAGGACCTGTAATACTGGATATACCAGGGGCATTGAGGTAAGAAGAGGCTGCTTACAATATTGCCCATCCTGTCTATGTGATATAATACTTGAAATATCAGGAGTGCTGAGGTAAGAAGAGGCTGCTAACACTGCTATCCACCCTGTCTAACTGAGCTAATATTGAAGATACAAGGGGTTCTGAAGAAAAAAAGAGGCTGCTCACACTGCTGTCCACCCTGTCTATCTGATATAATACTGGAGATACAAGGAGTGCTGAGGTAAGAAGAGGCTGCTCACACTGCTGTCCATCCTGACTATCTGATATAATACTGGAGATACCAGGGAAGCTGAGGTAAGAAAAGGTTGCTCAAGCTGTGTTAGAAGGGTTTTATTGGAATAGCATTTTTTTACCCCATTGGCCAAATCTGTAAATAAAAAAAGTTGTTACTCCCCCTCCCCCTCTCTGTTGACATCTCTTCCCCACTACTTTGTGGATTGTTTACAGGATGCAGCAGAGACATCAAGACTAGAGCGCACATCACTGCTGCAGCCAATCACAAAGCTCAATAGGTCATGCCATCAACATCAGCAGGACCACTGAGGTCAGTGATTAGCTGCAGTGGTGATGTGTACTGTAGTTGAGATGTCGCCTCTGCATCCTGAAATCAATCACGGGGACAGCTGGAACAGGGGACGGTCAGTAACAGATCTTTTGTTTCAACTAAGCGCTGGCTGATGGGTTAATCTCTATTTCCGAAAAAAGGGCTAATGCAAAAGGACCTCAAATGGGCATCAATCAACATGTAGCATTGCAAAGCTACACTTACTAAGGGAAGGAATCTTGCCATTTATACCCACTTTTAGATACAAATACAAGCAAGATGGTGATTTCTGCTGCTTTTTCAAGCTGCCTGGACAGTCCGTAAAAATAGAGCACTTTTTTTTTTCCTACTGTCTAAAAAAATTATTTTTGATGCGTCTGTGATTTTTTTTTAAGCTGGAGAAACTTGATTATTATTATGGCTGTTAGGGCTCGGGCGCATGGCCGTATTTTCAGTCCGTGTGCGATCTGACAAAACACCTGTTCCTACTCGGACCAATGTTATTTTATGAGGCCGTGCACTTTTTTCAATTTTTTTCCTAGGACCAAAGAAAAAAATAATTGAGTGCCCGAGTTGGATCTGATATTCTGATCGCACTCGGCCATGCAGGTCAATGAGTCCATGAAAAACGTTTAACTGCACTTGGATGACATCAGAGTGCAGTTTGGTTTTCATGTATTGAAAGAATGGAGAAGATGGAGAATTTTTTTTTCCCATCATCTCCTCATCCGAGAGAATCAGATCACACTATGATGACACTCTGATCAGAGTGTGATCAACACGATGTGCCCGAATCTCTCAGATGAGAGAATATGCGGTTGCCTGCACCTGCCCTTAATATCATCCTTTCGTGGTAATGCAGCCAATCTCTTTATATCAGAATTATGGGCTGGATATTATTTTGTATTATTATTATTATTATTATTTATTTAAATAATTAAAAAAACAGTATGGGACCCCTCAATTCTTGATAACTATCCCAACTGAAGTGAATGCAGCTGATGTTTTCATATCAGACATTTAAAATCTTAATCATTTATTAAGATTTTAATAAACAATGTCGACTGATCATGACTTTTTAAGAAGCTGTCCAAAAAAAAAAAAATTAGTTGGCAACCTTAGGTACAACCTGGCACTGTTATGGGCAATATCATTTCATATAGTGATGAAAATCATTTTATGACTGGTGGGGGTCCGACCTCTGGGACTCCCATCAATCTGATTAAGGAGGTGTCCCAGAGATTCAACTATTTATGATATTATAAAATGACACTATAATATCATTGATACCATAAAAACAAACCCCCCCCAAAACAAAAGCAGAATTAATATTTTTTTTGGCACCTTTCCCTAAAAATACTAATACAATTATGCATTATATATATGGTTCTCCAAAATGGTGATCATTGGTGGCGGTGGTTGAAAAAAAAAATTGTTTGCACCTGTAAAGGTGTAATATGACCTAATTCTGTGGGAAACAAATGAGGACTTCTTACCTTAGTGCTGGTTCAGGAGCTCTGCAGCGTGTTCTGCGGGGAGGATGGTGCAGGCCATGAAATTGTGCCGCCCCGCGGATGACCTGATGGCTAAGATACTGAGTGAAGACCTGGCTGACTCCGCACACAGGATGTGCCAAGGGTGGTGCCCAAGAGTTTTCCAGCAATTGGAGCTGTGTCATATTTACCCTGAGAGATACTTTAATCCTATTTGTTCCAGTTTAGAGCACATATTAGAATAAAGTGACACCCATATTTATTAGACGCCAAGGTAAAAAAAAAAAATCATGATGGGTGGCTTACTAATTGCGTGCTCCTGTGTACCGGCGATATGTTGTAGTTCATGTTTTTCTATTGTACAATGTCTGGTGTAAGCACTATGTCTCCATTTAGCAAACTTACTGACTCTTCAAAGAACATTCTGTAAAAAAAAAAAAGGGAGAAGTCCTGGATGGAGATGAGTGAACTTGTTCGGAAAACGTTCGCCAATCTCAAATTCGGCACATTCGAATTCGTGTTCAGATTCCCGTTTTTTTTTTCCTTAAAAAAAAGTTTGCCAAAGTTTGGTGAATGATCGAGTGTCCTATGGACTCTTTCAGATGTCAGTGTTTCCGGTAGCAGCAAAACGTCCCGCAAACGTTCACACTGATGTCTCGCAGTGAACACCTATGACCACACTGACGTCACCTCGAGCATGAGAAAGTTTTCACGCTTGCGGTGTCCTCAGAAAGTTCCTGGGAGTTCACAGCCAATGTACTCAGTTTAACTTACTGACGTCAGGGTGAGCGCCGTGGAAAAAGTTGTAACGGCCCTTGCGCTGATGTTTTTTTAGTCTGGGAGGGGGCCAATATCCATGTCCCCTTCCTAGGCTATCAATATAAGCCCGCAGCTGTCTGCCTAGGCTTTGCTGGTTATTAAATATAGGAGAACCCTATGTTCTTTTTGCGGGGGTCTCCATTTTAATAACCAGGAAAGGCTAAGTATACAGATGTGACCTGATATTAATAGCCTAGGAAGTGAACATGAATATTGGCCCCCTCCCAGACTAAAAGACATCAGCACAAGCGCTGTTACAACTTTATGAATATTGTCTCTTTTACAGAATATTAACATCTGCCCCCAGCTGTCAGCTTTCCCTCTGCTGATTATGAAAATTACGGGGGATCCAGCAGTTTTTTTTCAATTGCTTTTTTAATTGTCAACAAGAACAGTAAGGTCACCTGAGCTCATAGCAGCTGTTTCTCTCTGAGTTCACCGCAGTTTAACTCAGTGAGTTCACCACAGTGAAGTCTCTGAGCTGAACTGCGTTGAACTCACTGACTTTTTTCATGGTGCCGAGGTCACCGCAGTTCAGGAGCCCGGCTGAACGCAGCCTCAGTGACCAGCGGTAACATCGATGATGTCACTAAGGCTATGTTTGCAACAGCTCATTCATCAGTGGTTCTCAGCCTGGACGGTTGCATCTTGGCACTGTCCAGGTTGAAAACTGTTTATCCCCAGACATGGATTACGGCGCGGGTCAGACCAATCACCAGGCATGGATTACGGCGTGGGACAGACACTCATCTATTTTTTCTTAGAAAACAGGACTGTTGAACAGGCGGCTGCTAAGATAATGAAGACATGCCATAGTCAGGAAGGGTTGTGCGCAGGGGCGTAAACAGAGTAAGTGCAGGGGTTTCAATCACATCCGGGCCCTGGAGCCTTGAGGGGCCCAGAGGCTATGTTCACACGATGCGGTTTTTGCTGCGGATCCGCAGCGGATTTGCAGCTGCGGATCCGCAGCAGTTTTCCATGCAGGGTACAGTACAATGTTACCCTGTGGAAAACAAAATCCGCCGTGCCGACGATCCTTTTTTTCGCAGGCAAATCCGCGCGGATTTGCCTGCAGAAAAAAAGAAGTACCATGTCAATTCTTTCTGCGGATTCCGCTGCGGGTTTCCAACAGCACCAATAGGAAACTGCAGTTGGAAACCCGCAGTGGAATCCGCAGTAGAAAAAGGACACAAATCCGCGGAGAAAAGCACCGCGGGTTTTCACTGCGGATTTTCCCAAAAAAGGACCTGAAAAATCCGCAGTGAAAAAAGGATCGTGTGAACAAGCCCTAAAAGTCATATGAGAAGATATTAAAGATCTCCAATAGTTGGGGGCCCTGTTTAAGATTTTGCATTAGGGCCCGCGAGCTTCAAGTTACATCACTGGTTGTGCGGCTTGTGACATTAACCCGCAGAAGAGTCAGACGAGGATGGGTTAAATGTCATTTCTAGTGACGATTACATTTAATTAAATGGAAAACTCATATTAGGCCGATGACGGCCGTGCCTCTTCGTCCTTGATTGTATGTGAGATATAGAGGAAAATCATGGGCTGTAAACAAAGACAATGACGACTTGTTCCCCAGGATGTGGAGTGACTCTTGAAGGGCACGAAGACAAACTTTCTAGGAATTCATCAATCAGAGGGACAGCACCCACATATGTCCATCTGGTTCCTCATTTTACATCATCCATAGTCCTGTGTGATGCTTTATCATTTATTGCTGTTTGGTGCAAAAATCTTTATCCTGGCTCCTGCATGCACCCAAGAAGGGAGACTCCTACTTTTAACTGCTCTTTCCCCTCCCTAACCATACACCCCGTCGATCTATTACACCTTAAAGGGAATGTGTAATAGCAAAATTATCTTAAATTTTTGCGTTACATCAATATTTTTTTTTTTTTTAGATTACATTTTTTATTAAAAAGAAATAGAAATCTTGCAACTTTCTCACAGGTCTTTGGACTATTTTATACTCTCATGTCCTGAATTTGCAGCAGTCTCATTATCATCAGAGGCAGGATTATAGGATGACAGGTAAAACCTCTATACACAACTGATAAAGGATCCACCAATCACAAGAGGCAACGTCACAACTAACCCTGATCCCTCCCTTCACAATCACCTTTGCACACGCTCATTAGATGCTTCACTACAAAGCATAGTGTTTCAGTCAGAGCATTGCTGCTAATGTACAAGTGCATTTCCCTGTTGTATCAAGAAGCTGGAGTGTAGAATTGCCCCAGTGCACAGAGTGAACATAGTAATAAATTCCAAAATTTTCTAATACAGATTCTGCTAAGATTTAAAAAAAAAAAAAATTGTTAATTTCTTTTAATGAAAACACTATATATATATATATATATATATATATATATATATATATATATATATATATATATATATATACTAGATGGTGGCCCGATTCTAACTCATCGGGTATTCTAGAATATGTATAGTAGTATATAGCACAGCCCACGCGGTATATAACACAGGGTACATAGTATATTGCCCAGCAAGATAGTATATAGCAGAGCCCCCGTAGTATATAGCAGAGGCCACGTAGTATATAGCAGAGGCCACGTAGTATATAGCAGAGCCCACGTAGTATATAGCACAGCCCACGTAGTATATAGCACAGCCCACGCAGTATATAACACAGGGCACATATTATATTGCCCAGCCAGGTAGTATATAGCAGAGCCCACGTAGTATATAGCAGAGGCCACGTAGTATATAGCAGAGGCCACGTAGTATATAGCAGATGCCACGTAGCATATAGCAGAGCCCACGTAGCATATAGCAGAGCCCACGTAGTATATAGCACCGAGACGTATATAATACTGGAGGGGAGTATGGAGGGGGCGGTGGCGGCAGCTTTCTGGAGACCGTCCCCGGCCCGTCCGTCCATGAGAGGAGCAGATGTACAGCCGGTGGTGAGAGCGGCGGAGGCGCCATCTCCGGCAGTGCAGGAGCAGCACATGGCCCGCGCATAACAATAACAGGACACGTGTGTAGATGACGGAGAGGCCGAGGGCCCGGCCGGGAGTGTGGCTCACACGGGGCACCCTGCAGGACTCCACAGTGCCGGCACATGGGCTGGCTCCGAAGAGCTGTTCACGTGCGGGGTGATAGTCCGCCCTTCCTGCAGTCCGGCACGGAGGCCGTTGCTGGCGGAGGACATCGTGGCTGCTCCCGGGAGTGTGCGGAGCCCCGGGCACAGGTCAGATGATGGCGGCCGCTGTGATCTCCCCATTGTATTTCCATGTCCTGCATTGTGAGCGCTCGCTGCTTCCTCCCCATTATAATCTCGTGCACCATGTGCGGGTCATGTGTCAGCACTGCAGTGAAGCACGCAGGGGACACTGACGGGGGGAGTAGGGAGGGACTAATTGGACTGATTGGTCGCGGCAGCCATGACAGGCAGCTGGCGTGACCAATCAGCGACGCGGGATTTCCGTGACGGAATTTGCCGACAGAAAGACGGAAGTACCCCTTAGACAATTATATATATAGATATATACATATATATATATATATATATTTTTTTTTTTTTACAAATTTGCTTTAAATGAATATAACTACCAGCAATAACCCAAACACACCGACCGAAATCATAAGGATAAAGCTACTCCATAATTATTACTGTGTCCTCTATCTCAAGAAGAGTTTGATTTCTGCAAAATGCACAAGATCCAGCCGGGGCGTAACGGTGCAGGGGGGGTGGATGCCGACGACAGCCCCATTTTCAGCTGAATGTGCATCCTCGTGGTGCCCTTCGTCGTCGACGCATAACATCGCTTCCATGTGCCATCCGTTCCCTCACACCTGCTATATATGAGGAAGAGGAAGTTGCGTGATGAAGGAGTGATGACAGGTCAAAAGAATCATTTTCTCATGTTTAAATGTGTGTTGAGGAAAGAGCCAGGATGGAGGATATTATTACAGGAAGGGGCCAGGACAGGAGTGGCATTATTACAGGAAGGGGGCCAGGATGGGGGACATTAATAACGGACGGGGCCAGGATGGGGGAAATTATTAAAGGATGGGGAACATTATTACAGGATGAGGGCCAGGATGTGGGACATTATTACAAGACAGGGGCCAGGATAGGGACATTATTACAAGACAGGGGCCAGGATGGGGGACATTATTACAATAGAGTGGCCAGGATGTGGGACATTATTACAAGACAGGGGTCAGGATGGGGGACATTATTACAATAGAGTGGCCAGGATGTGGGACATTATTACAAGACAGGGGTCAGGATGGGGGACATTATTACAATAGAGTGGCCAGGATGTGGGACATTATTACAAGACAGGGGTCAGGATGAGGGACATTATTACAAGACAGGGGCCAGGATGGGGACATTATTACAAGACAGGGGTCAGGATGGGGGACATTATTAAGGGATGAGGGCCAGGATGGGGGACATTATTACAGGACAGGGGCCAGGATGTGGGACATTATTACAGGATGGGGGACATTTAATTCAGGACTGGGGACATCAGTACACCAGATTCCTCATCTCTAATAGATCTATTTAACAATTTACATGGTTTGTATTGTGAAACATGGTGACAGATCCATTTTAAAAGTGCCTTGAATTCTCTAATGTTGTGAGGTGTGAGAAAGATTACTGCAAATCTGTCACTCAGGACACCTTATCATTTTGTATTTACCTTTTAGAAGCAGTAATGGAGGCCAGATTTGTACTCTGCTTTCCCAGCAACTCTTACATTCCTCCATACACTTTCCAGCAGTTTGTGTTGAATATCGTATTCGCGTGTTCACATTTTTCGATGCCTATAAGAAGAGTCAGGGTGACGCTATTTTGAGTTGACGACCTTATAATTATTCTGTGATTAATACAATATTATAATTACAGATGTAATTTGGTAATTATAACACACAATTAATTAAGAGCATCCCAGCAACTGGAAATGCACCGATCGATTGGCAAATCAATTCATAGATCTCGATTCATTAAGACTGGTGATTTTTCTGCCAATGATAAGGAAGGGAGCGCTTGAGCAAGAATTATTTAAGAGGTGTGCCCCTCTATAACGCATTCGGTGCATAGTTCAACTGCTGTGGGTCACCACCAGAAACGTATCCCAAATCCGGCATCGGAATACGTCTGACATAATCGATGCCACTTTTGTCTGTGCTCGACAATGCCTCGTCTCACCCAAGCTATGCCCACTTTTCCAAAAGTAGTTGGAGCTTGCTAAGACTGGCAAATATTTTTTGACATTTCAAGTTTTACACAAAATTTTGGCAAAAATGGCTTGATTAATTGGGGACTTAAAGGGAATCTGTCAGCAAGTTCTTGCCAAGTAATCTGAGAGCAGCATATTGTAGAGGCAGAAACAGGGGGCATACATAGAAATTCTGCTACGGGGCCCCATGATTTCTAATTGAGACCTCCTCCCCTCCACACAACCAAAAAAAATAATTGACGGGGTCAATGAAGAGCATAACTCGCAACTTTGCAGTCTTTACAAAGTAAATTTCCTCCTACTGATGCCCTACATTCCCCTTTCATTGCACTTATACGGTATGATGTTAACAAAAGTGCCCCACAAACACAGTACCATATCCCCACATTGATTTCCTCCACAGTACCCTCCAGATGCACATCAGTATGTCTTTGGAGTGTGAGAGGAAACCGAAGTACCAGGAGGAAACCCACACAACATGGGCAGAACATACAAACTCCTTGCAGATGTTGTACTTGGTGGGATTTGACCCCAGGGCTGGAGTGCTAACCACTGAGCTGCACCCCATAGTCCTCCATATGGTATAATGTGATTCCCACAGTCCTCCATATAGTATAATGCACCCCATAGTCCTCCAAATAGCATAATTCACTACCCATGGTCCTCTGTATAGCATAATGCAGTCCGCATAGTCCTCTATACAGTATCATGCACTCCCCATAGTCCTCCATACAGTATAGTGCAACCCATAACTCCTCCGTATAGCATAATTCACTCCCCATAGTCCTCCATATACTGGAACGCATTACCCATAGTCCTCCATATACTTTGATACACTCCTCATATTACTCTATAAAGTATAATGCCCTCCCCATAGTCTTCTATATAGTATAATGCGCTCCTCATAGTCCTCCATATAGTATAATGTGCTCCCCATAGTCCTCCATTATTATAATAATGCACACTCCATTGTCCTCCACATAGTGTAGAGCACCCCCATAGTCCTCCATACAGTGTCCTGCACTCCCCATAGTCCTCCATACCGTAAAATGCACCCCCAT
Source organism: Ranitomeya variabilis (assembly GCF_051348905.1). Lineage (NCBI taxonomy): Eukaryota > Metazoa > Chordata > Amphibia > Anura > Dendrobatidae > Ranitomeya > Ranitomeya variabilis. The sequence goes on along the minus strand of NC_135234.1, from coordinate 33,107,269 downwards.
AGTCATCTATACAGTATAATGCACTCCCTATAGTCCTCCATAGTGTAATGCACTCCATATAGTCCTCCATATAGTGTAATGCACTTCCCGTAGTCTTCCATTCAGTATAATACACTCCCCATAGTCATCCATACAGTGTAATGCACCCCCATAGTCTTCCATACACTATAATGCACTCTCCATAGTCCTCCATACAGTATAATGCACTCCCCATAACCCTCAATATAGTATAATGGAGCCCCCATAGTTCTCTATACAGTATAATGCACTCCCCATATTTCATATAGTATAATGCACTCCCCTTAGTCCTCCATACAGTATAATGCACCCTCCATAGTTCTCCATACAGTATAATGCACCCCCATAGTCATCCATGTAGTATAATAATGCACTCCCCATAGTCCTCCATACAGTATAATGCGCCCCCATAGTTATTCATACAGTATAATGCACCCCATGATAATCCATACAGTAGAATAATGCACTCCCCATAGTCCTCCATATAGTATAATGCACCCTATAGTCTTCCATATAGTGCAATGCACTCCCCATAGTCCTCCATACATTATAATACACCTCCATAGTCCTCCATACAATACAATGCACCCTCACAGTCCTCAAAACAGTATAATGCACCCTCATAGTCCTCCATACAGTATAATACACTCCCCATAGTCCTCCATATAGTATAATGCACCCCTATAATCCTGCATACAGTATAATGCACTCCTCATAGTCACCCATACAGTGTAATGCACCCCCATAGTTATTATTATTATTATTAATTTTTATAGCGCCATTTATTCCATGGCGCTTTACATGTGAACGGGGCAAATATAGACAAGTACAATAAACATGAGTAAAACAAGACACACAAGTACAGGAGGAGAGAGGACCCTGCCCGCGAGGGCTCACAGTCTCCATATAGTATAATAATGCACTCCCTATAGTCCTCCATATAGTGTAATGCACTCCCCCATAGTCCTCCATATAGTATAATCCACCCCTATAATCCTACATACAGTATAATGCACTCCCCATAGTACTGCATACAGTATAATGCACCCCATAGTCCTCCATACAGTATAATTCATCCCATAGTCATGCTTTATGGCAGCTGTAAAGAATGAGAGATGATTGATAAAGAGATGTGATAAAAGTGATGACAATGAATATAAAGCGCTTATGTGTGTATAGAATGGAGCTAGCCATGAACAATAGATGGCCATAATTGAATGTATATGTCTCTGTCTAGATGGATCTCTAGAAATGTTAAAAAATTAAGAGAATTTAAAAAAATCTAAAACTTAAAATCACCCATTTTCCCATTCTGAAAATAATAAAATTATATATATATATATATATATATATATATATATATATATATATAGCTCAAAAAAATAAAGGGAACACTAAAATACCACATCTTAGATATATCTGAATAAAATGCTCCGTTGTACATTTTTATGTATTGCATAGTGGAATGTGTTCAGAACACTAAAACATATCAAATTATCAATGTAAATCAAAATTAATATCCCACGGAGGTCTGGATTTGGAATGATGCTCAAAATCAAAGTGGAAAATGAAATTACAGGCTGATCCACCTTCAGTGGAAATGCCTCAAGACAAGGAAAATATGCTCAGTATTGTGTGTGGCCTCCACGTGCCTGTATGACCTCCCTACTGTACAACACCTGGGCATGCTCCTGATGAGGCTGCGGATGGTCTCCTGAGGGATCTCCTCCCAGACCTGGACTAAAGCATCCGCCAACTCCTGGACAGTCTGTGGGGCAACGTGATGTTGGTGGATGGAGCGAGACATGATGTCCCAGATGTGTTCAATCAGATTCAGGTCTGGGGAACGGGTGGGCCAGTCCATAACTTCAATGCCTTCATCTTGCAGGAACTGCTGACACACTCCAGCCACATGAGGTCTGGCATTGTCCTGCATTAGGAGGAACCCAGGGCCAACCGCACCAGAAAATGGTCTCACAAGGGGTCTGACTGAGGATCTCATCTCGGTACCTAATGGCAGTCAGGCTACCTCTGGCGAGCACATGGAGGGCTGTGCGGCTCTCCAAAGAAATGCCACCCCACACAATTACTAACCCACTGCCAAACCGGTCATGCTGAAGGATGTTGCAGGCAGATCGCTCTCCACGGCGTCTCCAGACTCTGTCACATGTGCTCAGTGTGAACCTGCTTTCATCTGTGAAGAGCACAGTGCACCAGGGGCGAATTTGCCAATCCTGGTGTTCTGTGGCAAATGTCAAGCATCCTGCACGGTGTTGGGCTGTGAGCACAACCCCAATTTGTGGACGTCGGGCACTCAGACCATCCTCATGGAGTTGGTTTCTAACCGTTTGTGCAGACACATGCCCATTTGTGGCCTGCTGTAGGTCATTTTGCACGGCTCTGGCAGTGCTCCTCCTTGCACAAAGGCGGAGATGGCGGTCCTGCTGCTGGGTTGTTGCCCTCCTACAGCCCCCTCCACGTCTCCTGGGGTACTGGCCTGTCTCCTGGTAGCGCCTCCAGCCTCTGGACACTACGCTGACAGACACAGCAAACCTTCTTGCCACAGCTCACATCGATGTGCCATCCTGGATGAGCTGCACTACCTGAGCCACTTGTGAGGGTTGTAGATTGCGTCTCATGCTACCACGAGTGTGAAAGCACAACAAACATTCAAAAGTGACCAAAACATCAGCGAGAAAGCATTGGTACTGAGATGTGGTCTGTGGGCCCCACCTGCAGAACCACTCCTTTATTGAGGGTGTCTTGATAATTGCCAATAATTTCCATCTGTTGTCTGTTCCATTTGCACAACAGCATGTGAAATTGATTGTCAATCAGTGTTGCTTCCTAAGTGGACAGATTGCTTTAACAGAAGTTTGATTTACTTGGGGTTATATTCTGTTGTTTAACCCCTTCCTGACATGCGCCGTACTAGTACTACTCTGCGGGAACTGAGTTCCCGCAAACCGCAGTACTAATACGGCTGCACTATCACGCGGCCTCAGTGAGTGCCGCGGTGATCGCGTGCAGGTGTCAGCTGTATATGACACCCCGCAGCAATGCCCACGATCGGCGCTAGCACCGATCGTGGGCATTTAACCCCTCTGATGCTGCTGTCAGTAGTGAGTAGTAGTAGCATCGCGCAGGGATGGGGGCACCCTGCGCTCTCCCACGGGAACAACGAGATACGATTTAATTGTTCAGGAAGGAGTACCCGGATCCAAGATGGCCACGGGGCTCCTTCCTGTTCCTGAAGTGAGGTGGCTAGCTGGCGCCTGCTCAGAGCAGGCGCCGGAAAGCCTCCTGCACTGCCTCTCAGATCGCTGATCTGACACAGTGCTATGCACAGTGTCAGATCAACGATCTGATCTGATATAGTGATGTCTCCCACCCTGGGACAATGTTAGAAAGTAAAAAAAAAAAAAAAAAAAGTCCCCAAATAAAGAAAAAAAAATATTTCCCAATAAATCCATTTATTTATGTAAAATTAAGAAAGAAAACAATAAAAGTACACACATTTGGTATCGCCGCGTCCGAAACGACCCGCTCTTTAAAACTATCCCACTAGTTAACCCCTTTAGTGAACACCACAAAAAAAATAAATAAAAAAACGAGGCAAAAAACAACGCTTTATTATCATACCGGTGAACAAAAGGTGGAATAACACACGATCAAAAAGACGGATATAAATAAATATGGTACCACTGAAAACGTCATCTTGTCCCGCAAAATAAAAGCCACTATACAGCATCATCAGCAGAAAAATAATAAAGTTATAGCTCTCAGAATAAAGCGATGCAAAAACAAGTATTTTTTTATATAAAAGTTTTTATTGTGTAAAAGCGCCAAAACATAAAAAAAATGACATAAATGAGGTATCGCTGTAATCGTACTGACCTGAAGAATAAAGCTGCTTTATCAATTTTACCACACATGGAACGGTATAAACGCCCCCCCTAAAAGAAATTCAGGAATTGCTGTTTTTTGTTCATTCTGCCTCCCAAAAATCGGAATAAAAAGCGATCAAAAAATGTCATGTGTCCGAAAATGGTTTCAATAAAAACGTCAACTTGTCCCACAAAAAGCAAGACCTCACATGACTCTGTGGGCCAAAATATGGATAAATTATAGCTCTCAAAATCTGGTGATGCAAAAACTTTTTTTTGCAATAAAAAGCGTATTTTAGTGTGTGACAGCTGCCAATCATAAAAATCCGCCAAAAAAACGCTATAAAAGTAAATCAAACCATCCTTCATCACCCCCTTAGTTAGGGAAAAATAATAAAATTTAAAAAAATGTATTTATTTCCATTTTCCCATTAGGGCTAGGGTTAGGGTTGGGGGTTAGGATTAGGGTTGGGGCTAAAGTTAGGGTTTGGATTACATTTACGGTTGGGATTAGAGTTGGGATAAGGGGTGCGGTTAGGGTTATAGTTGGGATTAGGGTTAGGGGTGTGTTTGGGTTAGGGTTTCAGTTAGAATTGGGGGGTTTCCACTGTTTAGGCACATCAGGGGCTCTCCAAACGCGACATGGCGTCCGATCTCAATTCCAGTCAATTCTGCGTTGAAAAACTAAAACAGTGCTCCTTCCCTTCCGACCTCTCCCGTGCGCCCAAACAGGGGTTTACCCCCACATATGGAGTATCAGCTACTCAGGACAAATTGGACAACAAATTTTGGGGTCCAATTTCTCCTGTTACCATTGGGAAAATACAAAACCGGGGGCTAAAAAATAATTTTTGTTGAAAAAAAAGATTTTTTATTTTCACGGCTCTGCGTTGTAAACTGTAGTGAAACACTAGGGGGTTCAAAGTTCTCACAACACATCTAGATAAGTTCCTTGGGAGGTCTAGTTTCCAATATGGGGTCACTTGTTGGGGGTTTCTACTGTTTAGGTACATCAGGGGCTCTGCAAATGCAACATAACACCTGCAGACCAATCAATCCAAGTCTGCATTCCAAATAGCGCTCCTTCCCTTCCGAGTTCTGCCATGCGCCCAACCAGTGGTTCCCCCCACATATGGGGTATCAGCGTACTCAGGAGAAATTGGACAACAACTTTAGCGGTCCAATTTCTCCTGTTACCCTTGGGAAAAAAAAATTGCGGGCTAAAAGATCATTTTGTGGAAAGAAAAAATGATTTTTTTATTTTCACGGCTCTACATTCTAAACTTTAGTGAAACAATTGGGGGTTAAAAGTGCTCACCACACATCTAGATAAGTTCCTTAGTGGGTCTTCTTTCCAAAATGGGGTCACTTGTGGGGGGGTTCCACTGTTTAGGCACATCAGGGGCTCTCCAAACGTGACATGGCGTCCGATCTCAATTCCAGCCAATTTTGCATTGAAAAGTCAAACGGCGCTCCTTCCCTTCCGAGCTCTGCCATTCGCTCAAACAGTGGTTTACCCCCACATATGGGGTATCAGCGTACTCAGGACAAATTGTACAACAACTTTTGGCATCCAATTTGTCCTGTTACCCTTGGGAAAATAAAAAATATGGGGCGAAAAGATCATTTTTTGTGATAAAAATATGATTTTTTTTTTTACGGCTCTACATTATAAACTTCTGTGAAGCAGTTGGAGGTTAAAAGTGCTCACCACACATCTAGATAAGTTCCTTAGGGGGTCTACTTTCCAAAATGGGGGTCACTTGTAGGGGGTTTCCACTGTTTAGGCACATCAGGGGCTCTCCAAACGCGGCATGGCGTCCGATCTCAATTCCAGCAAATTTTGCATTGAAAAGTCAAATGGCGCTCCTTCCCTTCCGAGCTCTGCCATGTGCGCCCAAACAATGGTTTACCCCAACATATGAGGTATCGGCGTACTCAGGACAAATTGTACAACGACTTTTGTGGTCCAATTTCCCCTGTTACCCTTGGTAAAAATATAAAAAATTGGATCTGAAGTAAAAATTTTGTGAAAAAAAGTTAAATGTTCAATTTTTTTTAAACATTCCAAAAATTCCTGTTAAACACCTGAAGGGTTAATAAACTTTTTGAATGTGGTTTTGAGCACCTTGAGGGGTGCAGTTTTTAGAATGGTGTCACTTTTGGGCATTTTCTGTCATATAGACCCCTCAAAGTCACTTCAAGTGTGAGATGGTCCCTAAAAAAATGATTTTGCAAATTTTGTTTTAAAAATGAGAAAGCGCTAGTCAACTTTTAACCCTTATAACTTCCTAACAAAAAAAATTATGTTTCCAAAATTGTGCTGATGTAAAGCAGACATGTGGGAAATGTTGTTTATTAACTATTTTGCATATTACTCTCTAATTTAAGGGTATAAAAACTAAAAGTTTAAAAATTGCAAAATTATCAAAATTTTCGCCAAATTTCCATGTTTTTCACAAATAAACGCAAGTCATATCGAAGAAATTTTACCACTATCATAAAGTACAATATGTTACGAGAAAATCTCAGAATCCCCAGGATCCGTTGAAGCGTTTCAGAGTTATGACCTCATAAAGTGACAGTGGTCAGAATTGAAAAAAAATGGCCGGGTCAGGAAGTTGAAAACAGGCTTCCGGGTGAAGGGCTTAAGCTTTCGATTATTTTTTTTGAGATATATATCAAATTTGGTATTGCTGTGGCCATATAAGTTTTTACTGTGAAAATACATTTAAACGCTGTTAATGCAAATAAAAAAAATAATAATAAGGAATGAAAATACCAGAAATGCAGTTTTTTTGTTGGGGGTCATCTCACCTCACTTCCTACCCCCCAAAAATGGAGTAAAACTGGTCAAAAATTTGTATGTCCCCAAAAATGGCAACAATAGAAGCTACAGCCCTCCATGTAAAAATGAAGCCCTCCCACAGCTCCTTCGACCGATAAAAAAAAAAGTACGTCTCAGAAAAAGTCAACAAACTATATATATTTGATATTGCCGTAATCGGACTGACCTGGAGAATCAAATTTTCAGGTCATTTTTTACCAGAGAAATTAACTTTAAAAAACAAAACAAAAACAAAAAAATTTGGCGGTAATATGTTGTTTTCCACTATTTTTCTGCAGTTGGATTTTTGTTTTTCATTTCCAGTACATTATTCAGTAAAATGAATGCTGTTATTCAAAACTACAACTTGTAAAGACCAAGCCACCATAATGCTATGAGGACAGAAAAACAAAAAATGATGCTTTGCAAAAATGAGAATTGACCTAGTTCTGTCCCAATCAATACGGCAAAGCTGAGAAGTGATGTGTCATTTTGTGATTATGCTTTTGCATTTCCTAGAAGGCAAATTAGGAGGTCACGGAGCCATGATGACAAATATGATTGAATCACTCAGCTTTCCTTGTAACGCTACAGAATTTTTTTTTCTTGTAGCAAAGATGACAGAGTAGTTAAATTAACCCCTTATAAAAAGGTGCAGTTATATTGGAGTGATAAATATATCGCGGAGCATAATAAAATCATATTTTTCTAAAATAAAGTATCACTGTACCGTTACTGATGTAATGTCTCCCCCATGTGGATGAAATACAAACTGCAGAAATAATACATTTTAAAAGGGGTTGTGCGGAATTTCACAAAAATTGCCCTTCTAAATTTTCCACAAAACGGGTCATAAGTGAGTTTTCCCAGAACAGGAACGGGACTTAAAACTGTTCCACAAAATGGGATGCTACTACTGGGAGATGTAAAAATGATCACTATGGATTAAGTCAAATCTGCCAATAGGGACTTTAGATGATAACCGCTGTAGGATGGCAGCCATATTCGTTCTCAAACTGCTCAATCCATTTTTTTTTTTTATTTTATTTTACAGGCATCGGTATAAAATACATTAAATTTAAAAAAAATTCACATTTAAATGTCCTGCACTGCAGTGCTTTGGTGGTCCCCTCTGGTTTTACAGTGAGGAGGTAATGTAATTTTTTTTCTAATGCCAATCACATCCACAGTGGAACTGGAGGTATGTGCCAGCAAGGTGGCTAGCCTCAGTGATGTAAGACCCGGAGAAGCAGGCTCCAGCATGGATAGTGCTAATGGTTTTTTTTAATGGGCCCAGATTTGGGGTCCAGGTTTTAGGAATGTCCAGAAGAGCGGAGTGGGACTGGCTGTTCCCATATCTCCAGTTCGAAGCCTTGGAACAGCATATTTAAGCTCATTCAGTGTCTGGATGTGTAAAGCGGAACGACGATTACTGTGGTTTAGTCTCAGCCAGAGACAGAGAAGTGTAGAATGTAATTTATACGAATGACACTGTACTACTGCATGGACAGATTTCTTTCTTTACCAACTTTTATGCTGTAGAAAAGGCCATCTTCTGTTTGTATTCTGGAGGTTTATGAACTGTAATAAGCCACAAGGACTTTGTGCATGTGTATACTGCTGCCAGAAAGCGAGGATCTCTACACTGTCTGGTGTCCCAAGACCTTCACAAGGCTATGTGCACACGATGCGGATTTGCTGCGGATCCACACCTGATTCTTCCGTGGAGAAACGCTGCAGATCCGCACTGTGATGTACAGTACAATGTGAATCAATGGGATAAAAAAATAGCTGTGCAGATGGTGCGGAAAAATCAGTGCGGAATTGCTGAGGATTTCAAAGAAGTGCATGTCACTTCTTTTGTGCGGATCTGCAGCGTTTCTGCACCCCTCCATATTAAAAATCCGCAGTGGCAAAATCCGCAGAAAATCCGCATCAATTCCACATAAAAACTGCACAAAATCCACATAAAAACCACAGCAAATCCGCAGCTGCGGATTCTGCCAGGAGATGCGAATTTTGTGCAGAAAATTCTGCACCTCTTTTCCTACGTGTGCACATAGCCTACAGTGTGCAAAAAAAGGTCAAAGTCACAAGTGACAAATTTTAGGGACACTCTGTATGGGCACTGTACACATTATATCGAGGCTCCGCACACAGTATGGATTTCAGCACTGTAAGACGCCATTTGTTCAATTTATTCAAGAATTAAAACTAAAAATTGTTTTTAAAATGTTAAAAAAAATAAAGAAACAAATAGCTGCATCACCCCCTTTTCGGCAAAGCTACATATATGCCCACAAGTTCCAAATTATTATGCAAATGCTATTTTTTCTAAATGGTTGATGCAAATGATTCAGTACAATATCCAAACCATTGAACGCTAGAGGATGAATCACATTTTATTGGAGAATCCTCACAATGATAAGAGTTTTTTTTAAAACTGAAATAAACTCTAAAATTTGTAGAATTTGCAGCGTTAAGAGGTCACATTTACTGAAATTAAAAACATTAACAGGAGGATGTCAGTGATCCTCGAGGAGCTTGTGTTTACGAGAACGGCCTCCCACCCGCATAGATCTTTTGCTCGAGGATACTCCCAAGGTTCTCAATAGGGCTGAGGTCAGGGAAGGATGGTGGCCACACTATGAGTTGCTCTCCTTCTTTGCCCATAACAGCCAATGAAGATGATTTTGCCTTATATACTTTGCTCTCTCCCCGTGATTCCGTCTGAACACATGACTCCTCCACCTCCTTGCTGATGTCACAGCCTTGTTGGGACATGGTGGCCATCCACCAACCATCCACTACTCCATCCAGGGTTGCTCGACACTCATCAGTAAACAAGACTGTTTGGAAATTAGTCTTCATGTAATGTCTGGGCCGACGGCAAACGTTTCTTCTTGTGAGCACTGTTTAGGGACAGCACAATAATAGGTTTATGCACAACTGCTGTGTCTGGAGGGTCCTGCACCTTGAGGCTCACAGGACTCCAGATGCACCAGCAGTTTTTAATACCTGTCTGCTGCTTTGTAATGGTATTTTAGCATCTGTTCTCTTAATACAATGAATTTGGCAGAAACCTTCCTCATTATGCCTTTATCTGCACAAAACCTTCACTCTTCAAAGTTCAATGATCACACTTAGGTTTTTGTGAAATGTCTAATTGTTTCATACCTTGTACAAGGCATTGTACTACATGACGCTTTGCAGGAGCAAAGATCATTTTTCTTTCCCATATTGCTTGAAATCTGTAGCTGCTTAATAATGCGGAACATCCTTCTTAACCCCTTCATGACCTTAGGATTTTCCGTGTTCGTTTTTCACTCCCCTCCTTCCCAGAGCCATAACTTTTTTTTTCTCTGTCAATTTGGCCATATGAGGGCTTATTTTTTGCTTGGACGAGTTGGACTTTTGAACGACATCATTGGTTTTACCATGTCGTGTACTAGAAAACGGGGAAAAAAATTCCAAGTGCAGTGAAATTGTAAAAAAAGTGCAGTCCCACACTTGTTTTTTGTTTGGCTCTTTTGCTAGGTTCACTAAATGCTAAAATTAACCTGCCATTATGATTCTCCAGGTCAGTACGAGTTCATAGACACCAAACATGTCTAGGTTATTTTTTACCTAAGTGGTGAAAAAAAATTCCAAACTTTGCTAAAAAAAAAAATAAAAAAAAAAAAAATTGCGCCATTTTCCGATACTCGTAGCATCTCCATTTTTCATGATCTGGGGTCGGTTGAGGGCTTATTTTTTGCGTGCCGAGCTGGCGTTTTTAATGATAGTACTTTTGTGCAGATACGTTCTTTTGATCGCCCGTTATTGCATTTTAATGCAATGTCGCGGCGACCAAAAAAACGTAATTCTGGCGTTTCTAATTTTTTTCTCGCTACGCCGTTTAGCGATCAGGTTAATGCTTTTTTTTATTGATAGATCGGGCGATTCTGAACGCGGAGATACAAAATATGTGTAGGTTTGATTTTTTTTTAATTGATTTATTTTGATTGGGGCGAAAGGGGGGTGATTTAAACTTATATTTTTTTTTATTTTTTTCACATTATTTTTTTTTTTTTACTTTTGCCATGCTTCTATAGCCTCCATGGGAGGCTAGAAGCTGGCACAGCGTGATCGCCTCTGCTACATAGCAGCGATCTGCTGTTCGCTGTTATGTAGTAGAAAATCAGGTGTGCTGTGAGCGCCGACCACAGGGTGGCGCTCACAGCTGCCGGGGATCAGTAACCATAGAGGTCTCAAGGACCTCTATGGTTACTATTTAGAAGCATCGCCGGCCTCCGATCATGTGACGGGGGTCGGCGATGCCATCATTTCCGGCTGCCCGGCCGGATGCGGTAGTTAAATGCCGCTGTCTGCGTTTGACAGCGGCATTTAACTAGTTAATAGGCGCGGGCAGATCGCGATTCTGCCCGCGCCTATTACGGGCACATGTCAGCTGTTCAAAACAGCTGACATGTCCCGGTTTTGATGCGGACTCACCGCGGAGCCCATATCAAAGAGGGGCTTCTGACCTCGGACGTACTATCCCGTCCGAGGTCAGAAAGGGGTTAAGTAGTTTTCCTGTAATTGGGCCTCACCTGGCAACTAATTATCACAGGTGTTTGAGATTTGATTTCAGTGATCCCGAGACACAAACCACCCATGAGTTTGTGAAAAAATAAAAATAAAAAATGACATCTTTAAATCCAATTTGCAGAATAATTTGCAACGCGGTATCTTACGAGTTTGACATTATATAAACAATTTCTTCACTAATTAAAACATAATGTATTTACATTTTTTAAAAAACTTTTATTATGTCCATTGGAAAAAGGGGAAATCAGTGAGTAGAGGCTGTAAGAATGTCACGATACTTTGACAGCTCGATCTGCAGTGCATCGTGAGCTGTCAATCAAAGTGCTGGAGGGTGCGTACAGCCTCTACTGGCTGTATACTGAAGGATGAGCGAGTAAAGCCACGCATCGAAAGCCAGAGGAAAAAAAATCAGCATCTCTCAGTTGTCGGGCTTTCTGTATGTCAGTCGGACACTGAAATGCTATGAACCTGCACCCTATATCCGCAAATAAACACAATTTGGGGACAGGACAGGTTCCCTTTAAGAGGGCAACTAGGGCTGAAGTAGTCAATGAGAGAGCAACGGTTAGCACACATGGTATAGTAAGTGGTCTATATTAGTTTTGCAATTAAAGGGATTGTCTGCAGAGGCTCCCTCTTTGCCTGACATGCGGCAGGAAATTTTTTCTATTGGTGCCGTGACCATAGACCCGGCTGTGGGAAAGTGACTGAGCATGTGCGACCACCAGAAATCAGTGTAATAGGTAGATGCGCAAATTGCTATAGACTGTGAACACCAGGTGGCGCCAGACTGTATACGAAAACGCTCATTATCAGAGGAGGAAAAATTGCTAAAACCTGTGACACCTAAGCCGCATGCTTCATTATAACCTGTGGCCATCAAGGTGAAAAATTAAAAAAAGGATCAAAACTGGCGGATACAGACACGAATACAAAGGGAGTTTATTGTCAGGGAACATTTACATAACAGATGAAATACGAAGACAAGAAAAAAACAAAAGATCAGGATCCTGCCGGAGAGAAAATCCACCAAGAAATCAATTGTGCCATCAACAAAACATATCAGAATCACATTTTATGTTCCCAGGGTGACAGCATCGTTCATCCGGAGCCTCCTGGTTCAGCCAGAGGTGCAGTGAGGACTGACGGGATGTTATTTTCCTCATTCCATCACCCTTTAAAAATGTGACAGGTACAGAAAACCAGAAACAGCTGTGTACAGATGGTTTGTCTGATGAAAGGAAGGAATAATAGTAACTTGCACATTTTTTTTTCTCAATAGAGCATGCAAGCAAAGTCTCCATATTCCAACTGGGTCTCTGATGAGAAGCGGTACCCGCCTCTGTCCCGGGGAATGCAAAGTGCTGTATTCCCTGCATTACTTAAAGGGGGCCGCCAAGGAGATCAATATGAGATTAGTGGTGGTCTGACACTTAGCACCCCGACTAATCAACCATTTGCAACCCAGCACAGTGCCATTCACAGTGTAGTGGCCATTTTTGGGTACTGCACCTCAGCTCCTATTCACTTCAATGGGACACCAAGGACAGAACGGTGCTGTTGAGGCTCCGTCATCTGATCAGTGGGTGGTACTTCTGGTAAAACATTATCCACTGCTTAGTAAATAAAGACCGTGTTCACATTGTGTCCATAGGCTACAAATGGAAATCTCCCCATACATGTATTAATGGACTATAGTGTGCAAACTGCCTCTTCAGAGAAAAAGACGACAAACTCTATAGCGCCAACTGTCCTATGTATAAGAGGTGTATGGAGCCTTTCTATGGCTCATCTGGGGCTTGTCCTGGTGGCCGTAGTCAGGATAGACCTTTGTATAATTTGGTTTTATCCTTAAATCTACTTTGAATCAGTATCAGACTGAAGCTCCGCCCCCTTGCCTATGGGTGTGGCTTAGAGATAGTTTGTAATAGTGCAGGCGGAATTGAGGGGGGAGGCTCCTGCTGCAGCCAGGACTGCTAGGAGGAGGGAGGACGTGGCCGAGCCCTGGAGACGCAGTGTTGACTAGATCCCGTGACGTGAATTCAGAATGGACATGTGAAATATAGAACTCGCCAAATTGTTATGGTATAGTCATGTGTCCTGGACCACAAAGGGGAGGAGCTTATGCTCATTTGCATTTAAAGGGGGTAATTTGGGGAGTAGCACCAAGCCCAATAGAGGAAGCCATTTGTAGTCTCACCTAGCAGTGACAGAATCCAGGCCTAGAATAGAAGAAAATCTATTGTAAACCCCCCTAAAACATTAACATAATATTGGTCATGTGACTAGACCGACGCCATTTTGAAATTGAAAAATCGATACCGTAGGTCACAATGTGGACTCCAAAAGCAGCAGACAGGACGCAAGGTATTGCATACTTTATCTCATGGTCTTTCCAGGATCACACGGACATCATACACATCCATAAAAAGCTATTAGACTGCGAAAGTAAAAGTCATTTACACGATATCAGATTGGAAATACGATCAATAGCTAAGAAACCAGTAAGGTAGAAAGTCCAAAGTTTTTTTTTTGTTTTTTTTTTTTGTCTTATCCTTTTTTGACTTTCGATCTCATGTTCCGTACAACAGAATAAAAAAAAAAAAAAACACTAAAATCGCCGCCAGCTCGTTCTGCGAGTACAGTCACACAGTTCACCGGGAAAAAAAAATAAAAAAAAATAGAAAATAAATCTAAAACTAAACCTATGATAGAAAAAGTCAGCATCGAGATCACATGCAAAATAATATTAACAAAAAAAAAAAAAAAAAAAAGAATTTAAAAATAAAAAAAAAAATAAAAAAAACATGTTGTACTCTTCCTCCCAGCTTGCAATGGACAGGTGTGCGCATACCAGCGAATATGTAGAAAGATGGGTCACGGTGAAGCCGCCCACGCGCCTCTGCACGCGACGGGCCGACTAGCAACAAACCCTCACTATTCCATTAACGTAAAAGCTTTGGAAAAGCAAGAAAAAAATAAAATAAAAAAAGAGGCCTCGAAACCAGCAATCTTGCCCCCCTTAACAGTTGTTGTTTAAGGCCCAATGGACTCTCCAAAACGCAAGGGCGCTGCTGCTCGACCTAAAAAATGAAAAAATAAAAACAAGCCTAAAAAAATACACCGGTTTGGAAGAGCCGAGTGGTGTATAAATTCGGCCTCTTCCGCCGCGGAGCCACACACTGAGTTTTCTCGTCCTCAGGTTACAAAAATTTCATGGAGTGAAATTGACGTCTGTCCTCAAAACGCGTCCGCCGTCCTCTTCAGCTTAGGTGGATGGGCATGTAGTCTGGCCGCCTCGTTTGGATGATTTTTGGTTTGGGTTTGCTCATGCCGTCCTCGTCTTCTTCCACCTCGAGTTCGTTTTCGGGATCGCTTTCGCAGACGTGGACGACCACGCTGGGGGTGGTGTCGGTGGCGGCGTGTAGTTCGTACTGCTCTCCTGTGAGAGGAGGGAAAAGGTGAAACCGTCAATATTCACCAATAAATCCCTATGTTAGAGAAGATGCTCACAACGTCTCTGCCCTGCTGAGATCTCCACCTACCAGGTGTAATCTGCGAGGAAACCCGACAGTAAGGGCTCGATTTATTGTCAGATATTTTAGTGCAAAAAGTCCTAAGTCAAAAAAAAAAATAAGAGCTATATATTGTTTTTTTTTACTTTGTGCAAAGTCAAACTGTGTGCATGAGTTTTGCTCAAAAACTCTCCGTGAACATCAACTAAATAAGTAAAAGGGGCTTAAACCCTGCAAATGGTGAATGGGGCCTTAAGTGCTGGACATCTCAGCAGCGCCACCATAGGGGAAACTAAGTATTGCGCATTCACATCAATGGGCTGTCCAATGTGGGACAGGACGGGTCGTTCAGAGCGAGAGGCGCTTTAGGTGACCGCTTTCCACACACAGATGTGGATCCAGAATACCGGACCGCCCTATTAACTAGAGTTCCCGCTTTGGATATGAAAATGGGTTTTTCAAAACCCGACTCTTTTGGGATATTAATTTCTCCATCAGGGACGGTGGAAAGCAGGGTTACCAGATCCATGGGCATTATCAGTGTCGGACTGAGGGGCTAAGGGCCCGCCGGTAACCAACTCCAGGGCCCCACTTTTCAGCTACATGCAAATATGACTTTATCCTCATTCACAAAGGTATATAGCAATAAAGACTAAAAAAAGATGCTGCCTTTGTCTGTACATGGTGAATTACGTATACAGCTCATATAAGAGGGGCCCACCGGGGAATTCTCCTCTTCTCCTGTGGGCCAGTCCCAGCCTGGGTATTATACAGCTTAACGCTGGTGGTTGTCACTCGACACATATCAGAGGCCAATGTAAATGAACAATAATGATATATATAGACCGGTGTACATTTTCCCACATTAGTGAGAGGATGAGGCGATATTTGTCAGCGCCGTCCTGGGATATTTTTCCCCCTAAGGCTAATGTAGGAAAAATGTGCTGCATAGAAAAAATAACAGAGTGATTTTGTCTGGAAAGAATGGAAACTTGGCCTCTCGCACACTGTATAATCAGCAGCTATTTCTGGACAGCTCCGAGGAAACGTCCCTTGGCGGTAATGACCAGCGTGTAACGCCACGGCCTGGGCTAGATCTCCAGCGCTGCGGGCTTCTTACTGCTATCTGGCATTGACGAAGCAAAGTGGGGAATCATACTGATGTAGCTAAGGTTCATGTGTTCACGGGAGAAGGGAAACCTACCGCACAGAGACACCAAAGTGTTTCGCCCCTGCCAATAAAACCTCAGGAGCTCTATGGCTTATTACTCAGGGTGCGGACACATGCAGCAGCTCCTACCTGGACCAAGTTTGGAGATGGCGTATAGAAGATCGTAGTTAATAACCGGGGTGGAGTCTTCTGCTTGTTTCCAGCCCACCGGAGGGGAAGCGGGAGGGGAGATGAGGAACTGTTTCTCTGGGTTTGGTGGCGCCAGGTGTGAACTTCCTATGTGCAATGTCTACAAAAGAAAGACATGGATGACATTAATGCAAGGACAGGTCAGCGTCACAGGGACTGCACAGTGACTAGGGTTGTCCATCTTTCCAGAATCTATATATTTTTTAAACTTAGATTTATGTATTTTGAGCTTTTGGGTTTCATTAAAAATATTGCACCTTTTGCCTTCAATAGTCTTTGAGTTGCACTGTCTATTGCTGCCTCCGGAATGAGTTAAGGGGTGCACATGACTCGGACAACTCCGTCTAATTACTATGTTCTTCTATGTAAGATGACCCCCCCTTCCAGACACGGTTTCGGTGACGCAGAGTCTTCTGGGGTTCATGTTTCCTTATAAGGTCACGCGAGCCCCTGAAGACCCAGAGCAAACATCGCTGGATCAGGATCGCGGTTTTTAATTTTACATGGAGGAACATAGCAATTGAGAAGCAGTGGGCAACCCTTTTAGCAAAGTAGATCTTAGTCAGTCCTCCATGAAGTTCAGATGGGAGAGCCTTTAACTCATTTATCTGTCTTTTTTCCTCCCAGCTGATTTATGACGTTGAATGTGCATAGAAACAAAGAGCCTCGAAAATCCAAATGGAGCAACATTTTTAATTAAGCCAAATTGCAAAAATTATTTTAAGCCCCAAAAACTTGCATTTATGAAACCATCTCATAACTCAGAAATGATGTGCTTATGAAAAACTGGGAGCGAAGCTTCTCTCATACAAAGAATTATATTTTTTATCTATAATCTCATGCTGTCTTCCTCCATTCTTCCCTGGAGGGACGTTACTGTATACAGGTTATACATTGCACTCAATGATAAAACAGTATGCAGTGAGCTCCCTCTAGTGGTGGCAGCAGACAGAATTCTAACCCTATGTCTCGGCAGGGTATTCGCTTATAGCTCACACTTTATAATGGCGGCTTAGACAGACCTGTGCGAAGTACAGCTTGATCTCCTTTCCTAGGAATTCTGTCTTGTGTAGCTGGATTCTGGCCTCAGCCGCTGACAGCGGGTTACTGAAGTTGATCCTCACCCTCTTGAAACTCTTAAAGTACTGAAAGGTGGCGTCTTTATCGTACGCTCTGAACAGAGACTCGAACTTGGTCTGAAAGAAAGGAAACAAAATGTGAACACCAATCGTTATATTCCCAGTACACAGGATACAAATAATTCAAATCATTAGAAGACCCTTGTCCAGAGCCTCTCACCTACCCAAGTCAGATCTCATACTTTGCACTGAGGAGGGGAAACACCCTGAAACCTCGCGTCTGCACATTAGGATAAAAGCCAAACCAAAGTCTCAAGTCATATTGCAAGGCACGTTAAAGAGTCAATATTGACGTTTAGGATTGGAAGTAGAAATCCTAAACGTCAATATTGCCAAGCCTGGCATGTCAGAGCGAGGAGACTTATAAGCCATGCATGCTCCTCTAGGAAATTAAATATTCTAGTTGCTTCTTCAGAGAGAAAGACGACTAGAACTCTAGCAATTTCCATATTTAATTTCCCAGAGGAGCATGCAAGGCTTATAAGTCTCCTCGCTCTGACATGCCAGGCTTGGCTTGTCCCTCTCTCCACAAGGAGAAACGTTACTACCGCTTAGACCCAAATCACCAGAAGAAAATACATTCATAAAGCTTGTAAACAATAGCAATCTTTGTTTTTGTTCTTATTTTGGTCTACAGCATCTAAAAAAATAAATTTGCAAATGATCTCGATTAACCCTATCCTACTGCTTGGAGTGTAGTGTAGACCGATCCTTTAGCCATGCTGCCTTCTGAGTATCTCCTAGTCCTTGCTGACCTGCAATGAATATATTGATTTTGCCATAGACCTGTCCCAAAAAAATCTTGTGTAAACCATGAGTCTTTTCACATCTGAGAATTATTGTATAATACACTGCCTCTACTGGATACACAGACTTATTTACGTCCCTCCGGAGGTGGATTATAGGGATATACTCTTGTTTTGTCTTGGAGCTTTTGCAAAAACAAAAATCCATCTTAACCCGCAGATCTTTTCACTTGAATCTGCATTACAATACACTGCCTCTACTGGATGCACAGACTTGTTTAGGTCTTTCCAGAGCTGAACTACAAAGATATATTTTTTACACAAAATCTTTGCAAAAATCAAAAATAAAAATATGCGACCCACGCATGTTTTTACAATGGCTATAACTTGGATCTGCAGTATAATGCATTGTGTCTACTGGCTGCACAGACTTGTTTGAGTCACTCCAGGACTGGATGGCTTCCACTTCCCACTGATACAACTTGTTGGATTTCTGACACTTTTTTTTTCCCAAGTCAGCACAACGGATAAAGGTTACGACGCAGATTTTCAGCCTCCATTCGTTATGATTTTCTATTCGCCTGCGTCATGTAAAATCCGCCATGTGCTGAGCTTTCTCCATGAAGCAGACCCTCGCTTGGCGACAATTTCTTGCAAGTCATAGGAGCCCCCTCTGCCTGAGGGAACAGAGCGCGCGTTCAGCATTCTGTGTGGTGTGACAAATCAATGCCAGTCACCGCGCCGGGCGAAAAAAACAACACCGATTAGGAGATGAAACGACAAAGAGGCGATGACAAATCTCCCGCACGATAAATGAATACGTTTTCCACTGTCGCAGCTGTCACTCTCCTGCTGAAAAGAGCAGCTGTCACTCCCCCCGTGGAAAGAATGTCTCCGCTAAAGAGGGGGAAACGCATCCAAATGCGCCCTCCTAACTTCATTTTATGAGGCTCCTTGTAACTGATCACCCTGCTCCTCACAAGACCCCGGCTGGGGCGCACAACACCACTTCAGCCTCACAAAATGGCCGCTTTTATTTTGCCTAGGCCGAAGGCTGAAGTCTAAAGAGTCATTAAACCTACAGTCCTAAAAGTTTGACCACCGGGCTTTTACGACAGTCTGTGGTAAAAAAAAAAAAAAAAAAAGGAAACTTTTTAGGCCTTCCATCAAACCTGCCTTTACTGCCCATAGCAACCAATCAGATCACAGCTTTCATTCTGTAAACGGCTCTGGTAAAATACAAGCCGAGCTGTGATTGGTTGCTATGGGCTACAATGACTGTTTTGATAAATCTCTGGGACTAAGATGGAGGCGGTGATTACCAATCTCAACAACTTCAGAGAAATAAACATTAGGCCCTTGTCACAGTATTAGAAATCTACGCTTGTCTTCAAACGGATCTGTAGACCCTCAATTCACCAGATGGAGGCAAAAAAGACCCTCAAACTCATGGTTACAGATTTTTGGGCGGCTGTATAGAATAGTGAGGCAGACTGAATTATTCCAATTATTGCCATCCATTAAAAAAGTATTTTATGTAGTACCTGAAATAAAAGATGGACGCCACTTAAAGGCATCTGTTAAACAAGTATACTATCAATTTGTCCTCCTCATGGAAACCCCAAACACGAAATTAGATCATGGTGTGAAAAAAGCCAAGGTGTTATTGTTTATTTTTAGAGGTGGACAAACCAGAAAAGTTTTTCTAGCAGAAATGGTTCAGGAAAAGCTTCATTTTTGGGGGATTTTATTTTGCAGCCTTTTGACTTGATGTATCAGGTTTGGAGTCGATTCTCCAGGAAGAATCTGCCTTACTCTGCCGTGTCTAGGTCCGTGTGTCTAGGTCCGTGTGTCTAGGTCCGTGTGTCTAGGTCCGTGATTTACGGATCGTCCTCGGGCCTCTCGCCCTAAACTCCACAACCTCATGGTCATATGTGGTACATGAGGTGGTCTGACTGGGGTCGGCCGGTTCAGGCATCGCAGTCTACACTCGGACAGCGGCAAACCCCCCCAAAACAATCCATTCCTATTCATTTCCTTTGGAAACCTGCTTTCCTGTTCCTAGGGAGTTAAACTTTAAGCATTTTGAAGTAATTTTTGAGGTGGTCCTTGGAGAGGATCTACTCCAAAGACCCACTGTGTGAACCGGCTCTACAGACGGTGTGAACGTTTCGTCACAACTGAACTCATGGGATGCCCTGTCTCATGTATCTCTTATGTCTCCCTATCACATATCTATTCAACCGTTAACAACTGATCTACTCAACCTGCCATTACAAGTAAGGTTGTATGCGATGGGGCCAGGACCAGAAGCGTACTGTGGCCCCCTATTTACGTAGGACCACACAAGCAGCGAAGTAAGAACTATTGGCAATGACGGCCATCTTACACACAGGATGGCTCGGTGAGCTCGACAACCCTGACCGGAGTAACCCTACAAGACACAATAACTCGTTGGCCCGTGTACATGTCCTCATTATTGTGCACTCCTATGCAGCGACCAGTAGGGGGCAGTCAGTCTTCACATACTTAGCATTCCTTTGTACATACTAATGGTCAGACCTGACTTCTCTTTATGGCCGCCCTATAACAATAGAGTTGCTCAGAGAACGGAATTCTTACAAAAATCCCAAAATTCTGGTTTACACCTCGGTTTGTGCAACATCGGACTTTTTGTCAGCCGAATGTCAAGAGTTACTGTAAATAATGTCTGTGTATCGCCAGCAGACCCCCTACCCAATTAAAACAAATCTAAAAACTTCCTTTTTGCCTATTTTTGACCTTTCTCATTCTCGGGGCCATTATGGCAGTTTCAAGCGAGATAAAAAAAAAAAATTCACTAGTGTAAAATATTTCTAAAAAAATGCAAAAATGAAAAAACTTAAAATAGATTTTTTTTTTTTTTTTTAAATTCACCATTTTCAAGATCTTTGCTTGCAGTCAGTGAACTCACTTTTGGTGCAATAGAAATCACTAATGAGCTGCAGTGGTGTCAGATATGATGAGGCACAACTGATGACTATCTGTCAGAATTGGGAATATAGACAGGGGTCATCCTCATGCGACCACTTCTTTAATGTTTGGACATGAAACATTCGGATAGCTTGCTTTCTCCCTGGTGACGCCATTCATTGCCAGCACCAGGGACTGCCATTCATCTCTGCATAGTAATGGGTGTATAGCTGGTACCCAATCCTGTGTTTGTCCAGGTGAAAGTCCCATAACCCACTTGTACCGTAAAAATCAAAAGCGATCCTCCGGGAAGACAACCTAATATAAGGATGGTCATGTCCTCACCGCCAGTGCCCATGAGGGGCATCATCAGAAACTACTGGACCCAGGAGTCAAAACGTAAGAAGACCCGGTAATCCAATGAGAAATGTACTAGGGTTTTCGCACCGCAGAGTGACAAATTAAAAGACAGAAATTATACTTAAAAAAAAAAATATATATATATATATATATATATATATATAATAATTCTGGATAATTAATTTTAAAGGAACAGTGAGGTGAACGATGTAACAAGAAGGCCCATTGAGTCGAGAGCAAGCAAGAGGAAAAAAACAAAAACTTAGTGTTCAAACACGAAAACGCAGACCGGGACCAATGAATGAAGAAGCAGAGTTCTGCAAGTCAGACGTAGCAGAGCTGGGTTTGTCACCTTTCACGCGACCTACTGCAATGCGACTTGTTACTTAGTGGAGAGGAACAAAAATTTAACGAAAGATTCGGCACGGCTACATCTAAATATGCAATAATTAATATAGAAAAAATAAACTGAACAAAAACTAAATAAATCATTAAAAAATAATATAAAAAAATATTAAAAGAGAAATCAATAATAATATTTCCCCTTACCCGGACATCGCTCTGATAGAAGATGTCGTTTTCCGCCACGCAGGCCACCAAGGAAGCAAAACTGTAGTTAAAGTTTCTGAAATGCATCTTGAGTGTTAGCTGAGGGCAGAGCGGAGAGGACTATGAAGTCTGAAGACCAGAGAGGACACTTAGAGAAGCAGAGTCTACACTAAACTGGGTTTATAAGGCAGCGGCCACAACTCCTCCCCGCCAAACTCTACACACTGGGCCCTATGGGGCAGCACATTCCTGAGTAAGGTTCTGTTCCAAGTAACTGGGAAGGAGAAGCCTGCAGAACTCGCTGGGAAGGCGGTGACGCCAGCATTACTCACTTTCCCTATGCTAATTCACTTTTTTTTTTTCTGCTTTGCAGGATGGAAAAACAGCTGAGGTTTGCATAGCAGTTCCTTTATCAGGACCTCTGTCTACATAGTTTCCACAGCTAGTAATTCCATTCAACACTCAGGCTACATGCTCTCTCCACTTCAGCCTGTCTTAAGATGGAAAATGTTAATGCATGCAGCCCGGCTGGACAAATGGGCATTATCTGAGACAAGGGGAGAAAATAAAAACACACTGATGTTAGTAAATTATGAGGCGTAACAATGGAACCGAGCCAGAAGTCAGAAATGGAGGCGTTCTGGTATTAACTGCTTGTGAAACGTCAACGGATTGAACAAAATTTTACAGTTTTTATATATAAATGTAACCTACATGAAAAGCTGAGTCACTGTGTACATACATTACATTACTGATCCTGAGTTACATCCTGTATTATACACCAGAGCTGCACTCACTATTCTGCTGGTGCAGTCACTGTGTACATACATTACATTACTGATCCTGAGTTACATCCTGTATTATACTCCAGAGCTGCACTCACTATTCTGCTGGTGCAATCACTGTGTACATACATTACATTACTGATCCTGAGTTACATCCTGTATTATACTCCAGAGCTGCACTCACTATTCTGCTGGTGCAGTCACTGTATACATACATTACATTACTGATCCTGAGTTACATCCAGTATTATACTCCAGAGCTGCACTCACTATTCTGCTGGTGCAGTCACTGTGTACATACATTACATTACTGATCCTGAGTTACATCCTGTATTATACTCCAGAGCTGCACTCACTATTCTGCTGGTGCAATCACTGTGTACATACATTACATTACTGATCCTGAGTTACATCCTGTATTATACCCCAGAGCTGCACTCACTATTCTGCTGGTGCAGTCACTGTGTACATACATTACATTACTGATCCTGAGTTACATCCTGTATTATACTCCAGAGCTGCACTCACTATTCTGCTGGTGCAATCACTGTGTACATACATTACATTACTGATCCTGAGTTACATCCTGTATTATACTCCAGAGCTGCACTCACTATTCTGCTGGTGCAGTCACTGTATACATACATTACATTACTGATCCTGAGTTACATCCAGTATTATACTCCAGAGCTGCACTCACTATTCTGCTGGTGCAGTCACTGTGTACATACATTACATTACTGATCCTGAGTTACATCCTGTATTATACTCCAGAGCTGCACTCACTATTCTGCTGGTGCAATCACTGTGTACATACATTACATTACTGATCCTGAGTTACATCCTGTATTATACCCCAGAGCTGCACTCACTATTCTGCTGGTGCAGTCACTGTGTACATACATTACATTACTGATCCTGAGTTACATCCTGTATTATACTCCAGAGCTGCACTCACTATTCTGCTGGTGCAATCACTGTGTACATACATTACATTACTGATCCTGAGTTACATCCTGTATTATACTCCAGAGCTGCACTCACTATTCTGCTGGTGCAGTCACTGTGTACATACATTACATTACTTATCCTGAGTTACATCCTGTATTATACCCCAGAGCTGCATTCACTATTCTGCTCGTGCAGTCACTGTGTACATACATTACATTACTGATCCTGAGTTACATCCTGTATTATACCCCAGAGCTGCACTCACTATTCTGCTGGTGCAGTCACTGTGTACATACATTACATTACTGATCCTGAGTTACATCCTGTATTATACTCCAGAGCTGCACTCACTATTCTGCTGGTGCAATCACTGTGTACATACATTACATTACTGATCCTGAGTTACATCCTGTATTATACTCCAGAGCTGCACTCACTATTCTGCTGGTGCAGTCACTGTGTACATACATTACATTACTTATCCTGAGTTACATCCTGTATTATACCCCAGAGCTGCACTCACTATTCTGCTCGTGCAGTCACTGTGTACATACATTACATTACTGATCCTGAGTTACATCCTGTATTATACTCCAGAGCTGCACTCACTATTCTGCTGGTGCAATCACTGTGTACATACATTACATTACTGATCCTGAGTTACATCCTGTATTATACCCCAGAGCTGCACTCACTATTCTGCTGGTGCAGTCACTGTGTACATACATTACATTACTGATCCTGAGTTACATCCTGTATTATACTCCAGAGCTGCACTCACTATTCTGCTGGTGCAATCACTGTGTACATACATTACATTACTGATCCTGAGTTACATCCTGTATTATACTCCAGAGCTGCACTCACTATTCTGCTGGTGCAGTCACTGTGTACATACATTACATTACTTATCCTGAGTTACATCCTGTATTATACCCCAGAGCTGCACTCACTATTCTGCTCGTGCAGTCACTGTGTACATACATTACATTACTGATCCTGAGTTACATCCTGTATTATACCCCAGAGCTGCACTCACTATTCTGCTGGTGCAGTCACTGTGTACATACATTACATTACTGATCCTGAGTTACATCCTGTATTATACCCCAGAGCTGCACTCACTATTCTGCTGGTGCAGTCACTGTGTACATACATTACATTACTGATCCTGAGTTACACCCTGTATTATACCCCAGAGCTGCACTCACTATTCTGCTGGTGCAGTCACTGTGTACATACATTACATTACTGATCCTGAGTTACATCCTGTATTATACCCCAGAGCTGCACTCACTATTCTGCTGGTGCAGTCACTGTGTACATACATTACATTACTGATCCTGAGTTACATCCTGTATTATACCCCAGAGCTGCACTCACTATTCTGCTGGTGCAGTCACTGTGTACATACATTACATTACTGATCCTGAGTTACATCCTGTATTATACCCCAGAGCTGCACTCACTATTCTGCTGGTGCAGTCACAGTGTACATACATTACTGATCCTGAGTTACATCCTGTATTATACCCCAGAGCTGCACTCACTATGTACATACATTACATTACTGATCCTGAGTTACATCGTGTATTATACCCCAGAGCTGCACTCAGTATTCTGCTGGTGCAGTCACTGTGTACATACATTACATTACTGATCCTGAGTTACATCCTGTATTATACCCCCAGAGCTGCACTCACTATTCTGCTGGTGCAGTCACAGTGTACATACATTACTGATCCTGAGTTACATCCTGTATTATACCCCAGAGCTGCACTCACTATGTACATACATTACATTACTGATCCTGAGTTACATCCTGTATTATACCCCAGAGCTGCACTCACTATTCTGCTGGTGCAGTCACTGTGTACATACATTACTGATCCTGAGTTACATCCTGTATTATACCCCAGAGCTGCACTCACTATTCTGCTGGTGCAGTCACAGTGTACATAAATTACTGATCCTGAGTTACATTCTGTATTATACCCCAGAGCTGCACTCACTATGTACATACATTACATTATTGATCCTGAGTTACATCCTGTATTATACCCCAGAGCTGCACTCACTATTCTGCTGGTGCAGTCACTGTGTACATACATTACATTACTGATCCTGAGTTACATCCTGTATTATACCCCAGAGCTGCACTCACTATTCTGCTGGTGCAGTCACTGTGTACATACATTACTGATCCTGAGTTACATCCTGTATTATACTCCAGAGCTGCACTCACTATTCTGCTGGTGCAGTCACTGTGTACATACATTACATTACTGATCCTGAGTTACATCCCGTATTATACTCCAGAGCTGCATTCACTATTCTGCTGGTGCAGTCACTGTGTACATACATTACATTACTGATCCTGAGTTACATCCCGTATTATACTCCAGAGCTGCACTCACTATTCTGCTGGTGCAGTCACTGTGTACATACATTACATTACTGATCCTGAGTTACATCCTGTATTATACCCCGGAGCTGCACTCACTATTCTGCTGGTGGAGTCACTGTGTACATACATTACATTACTGATTGAGTTACATCCTGTATTATACCCCAGAGCTGCACTCACTATTCTGCTGGTGCAGTCACTGTGTACATACATTACATTACTGATCCTGAGTTACATCCTGTATTATACCCCAGAGCTGCACTCACTATTCTTCTGGTGCAGTCACTGTGTACATACATTACATTACTGATCCTGAGTTACATCCTGTATTATACCCCAGAGCTGCACTCACTATGTACATACATTACATTACTGATCCTGAGTTACATCCTGTATTATACCCCAGAGCTGCACTCACTATTCTGCTGGTGCAGTCACTGTGTACATACATTACATTACTGATCCTGAGTTACATCCTGTATTATACCCCAGAGCTGCACTCACTATTCTTCTGGTGCAGTCACTGTGTACATACATTACATTACTGATCCTGAGTTACATCCTGTATTATACCCCAGAGCTGCACTCACTATTCTGCTGGTGCAGTCACTGTGTACATACATTACATTACTGATCCTGAGTTACATCCTGTATTATACCCCAGAGCTGCACTCACTATTCTGCTGGTACAGTCACTGTGTACATACATTACTGATCCTGTACTGATCCTGAGTTACATCCTGTATTAGGGTATGTGCACACGTCAGGATTTCTTCAGGAATTTTTGCGTTTTTTTTGCGGATTTCCCCAATAAAAACGCTATAATACCGCATAAAAAACGCAATACATTATGCATCCTATCATTTAGAATGCATTCCGCATTTTTTGTGCAAATGTTGCGTTTTTTTCCACAAAAAAACACATTCCGGAAAAAGAAGCAACATGTTCATTATTTTTGCGGATTTTTTGCGGATTTTCCATGAAATTGGAGTGTCAGGAAAAAAAAGCAAAAATTACGCATAAAATCCGAAAGAAAAAAACGCATGCGGATTTCTGGCAGAAATATACGGATTTTGTCAGGAAAATTTCTGCAAGAAATCCTGATGTGTGCACATACCCTTACACTCCAGAGCTGCACTCACTATTCTTCTGGTGCAGTCACTGTGTACATACTTTAGGTATCCTCTACTGAATAATATCCTGTATTATTCGGACCGTCAGCTGCACCCGTGGCTTGTACTCTTCAGACCGTGATCTATGTGTGCAGCTCCTTTAAGTACAGATTGTTAATTGCTTAACAGAAATGTACCAGAAGTGAACAGAAGATAAGAGCCACCACCGATTACTAACAGCACCTCCTATTTTTCCACAACTACTCCATTATCATGCTTGTATCTGCTCTTCGTTATTGCTCCGTTAATCTTTACTTTCCTTCCCTATTCTCTAACTCCATCACCCACTAAACAAATATTTAGCTCTCCTTCCCTCTTACCCGCACATACCCACTTGACCTCACATGCTGACCTGCTCCCAAACCTCAGATCCTTTTAAAAACACCAAACAAGCTGTGCTCTCTCCTTCTCTGACCTCCTCCTCACGGAGTATGATCTCTCTCCCAATCCTGGTCCTCAGCTACTACCCTCTATTATTTCTCCTTCAGATCACTCCGCAGCTACTAGAAATCCCCACAAATTTTCTAAATCCCATTCGCTTGACTCCCCGCTCCAACGCTCCCTCTCTGCGGAGCAATATGGAGCACTTGTTCCATCTGTAATAAACCCCATAGCAGTCATTCACAACCTCTGTACTTAGCACAATCTATACTTATTGGGCCTCCCAGAAATATGGCTGACAACCTCTGACAGACTCCCCTGCTGCGCTGTGGTACGATGGCCTTTACTTCACCCACACTCCTCATCCAGACAATTAACGTGGTGGAGGATTTGACCTTCTTTCTAACTGCGCCTTCTACCCAATCTCACGTCTAACTTCTTTCTACGTGCACTCTGTCCGTATCCACTCTCACTCAATGGCCATATACCAACCTCTAGTTGACATCAGCGAGTCAGCAGCCTACAAACTCATCACTTGCTTCATTCTTTGGCCATATGCAATGTTCCTCCACAGACATACACTAGACCTCATCTTCACCCTCCTCAGTTCTCTAACCTCATATTCTCACTTGATCCCTTATCTGACCACAATCTACTCACGTTCTCTTCCCTCTTATCTTTACCTGTCCCCCAAGTCCAGCAGTTGGCACACTCCTGCAGAAACCTCTCACAAGCTAGACACACACTCTCAGTCTTCTACCACTCGCCAACATATCTTCACACTACTACACAGACGGTGTCACCGCTATCTACAACATCACACTCGCATCAGTTATTAAATCAGCTGTCGCTCCTCTCGTGCTTAGCAGAAGGGGTCACATCAATAGACAACCCTGGCAGATAAACCTCACAAAAAAACTGCGGCAAGTGTCCAGGGTTGCGGAGCAGAGGTGGAAGAACATGCACTTACAGGAAGACTTTTCCACAATCAAGCAATTCTCACATTCACATCTGCCATCACCTCTGCTGAACAGGACGACTTCGCAACTCTCACATCTTGTTTACAACATACCTCCAAACAATTATTCAACAATTAATGCCCTCCCCAGTCTGCCATTGCCACCTCCGATCTCCCTAATTTCTGCAGAAGACTGCAGCACATTTAAAAAAATAGGATTGACCAAACCAAGACAAGTCTTTACTGCTCAACCACCTCAACCCCTCCATGTAATAGTCCAATGTCTTTTCCCCACAACGTTCCTCCCCAACATCACTCACTGAAGAAAAATGTTCTCATCTTCTCTACAAAATCACACCTCATCACTTTTGGTGCTTGACCCCATCCCATCCCATCCCATCTCTTTCCTATCCTCATCACCCTGCCTATCCAAAACATAACCCATCTCTACAACTTATTAACCTCTGATGTCTGGCGTTTTCAACACACAACAATCACGACTATCTTGAAGAAGCCATCTTTGGACCCAAACTTTATGGCCAAGAACCATCCCATATCACTACTCCACTTCAAAACTCCTCAAACAGCATGTCCACATTGACCTTTCCTCCAACCTCACTTTTCCGACAACCTACAATCCGGCTTCCATCTCAACCACTCCGATGAAACTGCCCCAACAAAAATTAATTGCAAACCGCCTAAGCTAGCGGACAATATTCAATACTATGTCTCCTAGAGCCTAAATCGTACAGCCTGCAATAACCTAGCTGTCATCTCACCACCAGAGCTGCTGCAAACCCTGGCCAGCTGCTTCTTTCGCCATTACCCTGTTCCTTGCAATTTATTTATTTTGTAAGTAAACCTTCTTCACATGTACAACACTATGGAATGGTGCTTTAAAAATAAATAATATTATACTCCAGAGCTGCACTCACTATTCTGCTGGTAAAGTCTGATGCAGAACAACGTCCTGCATTATGCTCCAGAGCTGCATTCAAAACACTCCTAGATGTTAGTGGAAGCAGTTAAAAGTTCATCATACAGATCCCAAAAAGCTTAGTTAACAAGCAAAACGGTGAAATGATTTTTAACCTCACATAAAAAATAAATCATTGTTTTCAGCTGCACATCCTCCTGTGTATTCAGGATACGTGCTGCCAAGAACAACACCGGCAGAATAATGAGGTCAGCTCTGGGGTGTAATACAGGACGGAACTCGGCATCAGTACAGGATAGACAATGTCATGTACAACCGCAATTCTCAAAACGTTGGGACGTAAAATGTAAAGAAAACAAGAATTCAATGATTCGGAAATCTCTTCTACCTTGTTTTCTTCGCCACAGAACATATGACAGATCAGAAGGTGAATGTTGGACATTTTTCCATTTCATTTGAAAAAAATAACTCATTTAGAGATTAATGGCAGCGACATCTCAAATATATTTGGCTCATGTCCACCATTGTGTGGCATCCCCCTCTTCTTATTACGATAGTCTATAAACTTTGGGAAAGTGAGGAGATGATTTCTGGACTTTTGGGAGAGGACAGTTGTCCCATTCTTCCCTGATGTCAAATTCTCGGAATCTTTGCCGGATTTTTAATTTCATAATGCGCCAAATGTTTTGTACTGATGGAAGGTCCGGACTGCAGGAGGCCGGATGACCTGAACTCTTCCATGCGGGTATGGTGGAGGAAGAATGTGGTTATCATGTCCTGCTGAAATAAAGTCTTCTCTGAAATGGACATTGGATGGATCAGATGTTGTTCTATAACCTCCATATAATGCTCAGCACTGATGATAGCACCTTTCATGTGTGCTGCCCCTGCCACAGGCACTAATGCCCCCCGAACCATCACAGACGCAGAACTGTGCGCTGATAACAAGCTGGGTGGTCCCTGTTCTCTGGTTTCCATAAAGAATCTCACATTTTTATTCCCCTGACCACATAACCGTTTTCCATTTTGCGTCCGTCCATTATAAATGAGCGTTTGTCTAGAGAAGACGGCAGCGTTTCTGGATTGTGTTGATATTTGGCTTCTGTAACTTGCATCTGTGGATTATACAGAACTGTGATCACAGACAATGACTTCTGGATTATTCCTGAGCCCATGCATTGATTTGTACTGATGAATCATGCCTGTTTGTAATGCAGAGCCACCCGAGAGCCCGTAGACCACGAACATCCAATATTGACCATTGTCCTTGTCCCTTGTGCACATGGATTTCCCTAGAATCTCAGAATCTTCTGATGTTATGTCCTGTAGATGGTGGAATATTCACAGTCTTTGCAATTTTACATTATGGAACTTTTTTTTAAAATTGTTACACATTTTGTTGTTCATGTTCACACATCGTAGACCTCCGACCATCTTTGCTTCTGAGAGACTCTGCCTCTCTAACACTACAGTTGTTTTCATTAGCACTACTTTTCCAGCCTTTTGTGAACTCCGTTTTAACAGTTTTTGAGATGTGTCGCTTCCATCGATTTCTAAATTACTTTATTTTTTCAAATGAAGCGGAAAAACCTCGAACATTCACCTTCTGATTCGTGGAAAACTATAGAACATCAATTTCTCATCATTTTCAAGATCTACAATTGTTGTCGCTCAACAATTAAATTAGGGTTTATTTTCAAAGGCTAAAAATCGGCTCAGGGCACGTGACGCATAGGAGCTCTGATAGGAGCTGTGCACGTGTGTGTCCATCTTATGACCAAGACAATTAGAAGCCTAATGAATGACGGCGAGCAGAGATGTAGAGAACAGCGAGGAAGTTATTACACAAAATATAATAAATATTGCAGAATCCCAACTGGTCCACGAGGGACGGATCATCTTCTGGACAGGAAATGAGGGTTTAAGGCCTGGTCTCCTCGGGCAGGGAAACAAGCGTTGAATTATTGACCACAGGTTACTAATGCATGTGCTGTGAGGACACTCGAGGAAATATTAATGCTCCGAGGGAAAATATGTTCTACCAGCAAACAGTAATTACAGCTATATACCGCCATCACCGCTCCACAAACGGAAGATTTAACAGTTTCCTACACCGCAATCCCTACGACCTGTCGGTAGAACAGATTTCAGTCATTTGCATCCAATATATCTGTAGTCTGTAAATGTACCGTAAATCCAAGCATCTTTATACAAGATCTTCATGAGCCTTACTAAAGATTTCAGTGATTTTTAAATTGGTTTCATACTCCTGCTAATTGGAAACCATTAATAAGCTGCTGTGGTCACCAGGGAAAGTTGTGACCAGTCATGAATTTCTCCTCCATCGGCCGTTATATTGATGGTGGCCGTACAAATGGATGGTCGTCTATGCTCATGAACCTCTACGACATTGATGGGTTAGGAAATTTGCCTAGAAAGATGGGAATGGTACACGACTAGAGATATCGGGGACTCAAGGAAAGCCGAGATACAACCACTGTAAGAGCTGTAATGGCAGCCATATTGGTTCTCAGAAAATACAGATAGGGCCTCCAAAAAGTTTGACTTTGCAGAAAAAAAAAGATAAAAACTTAAAGTTTTACAGGATTTTACAAAATGTATAGAGGGGTGTCACAAAGTAAAGAAATAACCAAAAGTTATCCAGTGAATCACCTATCACTCTGGTGGTCACTGCTTGTCTTACAATGATGGCGTCCCATCCGTCAGTCACCAAGTTACTAATTGAAGGGGGATCTTCAACTCCATGACCGTTGGGCATGGACGTAGATCACTAGACAGGGTGATGGAGCGGCAAGGAATTTAACAGATAATTAATGGTTAATTCTATATATTTTATATCGTTCCCTAAGGGAGTAAATTTAGAAAAAATTGGAAAAACACCTTAAAAAAGGAGTAGTATCAGCAGCTCTTGGATATGTTATAGGAAGAGGTACAGAACTCCCCTCTAATATCACGAGAAGAGCGTCAACGTGTATATACGAACACAAACCACCCAAAGATCAGGCACAAACATGGTGTGACCCAAGCCTTAGATTTACCAGCAATTCTCAATATTTAAAATCTGTAATGAAGGAATACAGCGATCATGTTTGTGATACATTCATGCCCCTGGTGCACCCGAGACAGTTTAATTCAGAGGTGACAGTCATTATGTTTTCATTATTAAACTATTTCCAGTGAAATCCTGTCATATTCCAGAGGACACATAACACACCACTCCCAGAAGATAGGACACGCACATAATTCAAACATAAACACCATAATACATGGCAAAACCAGAAATCTAGGAGGTGCAGAGGTAGTAGGTGCACCCAGGCCTCGGTACTCAAAGTTAGGACCCCCCAATACAAAAACAACACCAGTAATATAAAATACACATGGTAGATATGAACAGGATCAGCTCCAGGTATATGCTGGGCCTTGGGCAACAGACTCCCACTGAGCTCCTCTTCGCTTTCGATTTTCCTTCTTGCCTTCCAAAAACTAACACTTTTTATTTTTCCTTGATTGAGTTGTATGTGGGTTTCTTTTCTGTGGTACAAACTGTAAGTTTATTTACACCATTTTCAAATCTATGGGGGAGGTTGGGGATATGTTTCAGCGATTGTTCTGCCATTTTTAAATTCTTTACCATTACGGTAACATTTTATTATTCTAGACAGTTACACACAAATTTACAGGCCAGTGAGCCTTACTTCTATACCAGAAAAGATATTTGAACAAATTAATAAACAGCATGTAAGTCAGTCCTTGGGTAAGAATACAGTAATTAACTAATTATCCAGAGCAGGTTTGTAGCAAACAAGTCATGCCAGACTAATCTACTTTCCTTCTATGATGGAATCACTGACTGGGTGGATAAGGGAAATGCGGTAGATATAGTATATCTCGACTTCAGCAAAGCATTTGATAAAGTATCTCATACTTTCCTTATTGAAAAAATGACCAAGTATGGGATTGACAAGGCTACGGTTAGGTGGATTCATAACTGTTTCAGTGATCGTACTGAAAGACTGGTAATAAATGGTTGCACATTCAATTGGAAAGTGTTTCAAATGGAGTACCACAAGGCTCTGTCCTGTCTCCAGTGTTCAAAATTTTTATAAATGATCTAGATAAGGGAATTGAAGGTAAACTGATCAAATTTAAAGATGATGCAGAGCTAGGAGGGATAGCTAACACTACAGAAGACAGAGAAAGGTTCACAAAGATCTAGATAAGCTTGAACAATGGGCAATGACTAAGGGTACCGTCTCACAGTGGCACTTTGGTCGCTACGACGGCACGATCCGTGACGCTCCAGCGTCGCTCAATTATCGCTCCAGCGTCGTAGACTGCGGTCACACTTCGCAATGCACGGCACTGGAGCGATAATTTCATGACGTATTTGCGATGACAATATCATCATGACAATGACAATATCGTGCACACCTTTGTTACACATTGCGATCATGCCGCCCCAACGGGACACTTGACGACGAAAGAAAGTTTCAAACGATCTGCTACGACGTATGATTCTCAGCGGGGTCCCTGATCGCAGTAGCGTGTCAGACACAGCGAGATCGTATATATATATTGCTGGAGCGTCACGGATCGTGCCGTCGTAGCGACCAAAGTGCCACTGTGAGACAGTACCCTAATAGAATAGAATTTGACAGGGAGAAACACACAATTCCACATCTGGGTAAGAAAAATGAAAATTACATCTATAGAATGGGAGGAATAGACCTAAGCAACAGCATGTGTGAAAAAGACTTCGGTATACTAATAGATCACAGAACACACGAGTCAACATTGTGATGCAGCAGCAAAAAAGGCAAACACAGTTCTGGGATGTATTACGAGAAGCATAGTCTAAATCATATGAAATAATTATCCCCCTCTACTCCTCCTTGGTCAGGCCCCATCTGGAATACTGTGTCCAGTTCTGGGCACCAAATTTAAAAAAAAAAAACATTTAAAAACCGTAGCAAGTTCAGAGAAGAGCTACCAGGATGATGAGCGGATTGCAATGTATGTCCTACGAGGAACGGTTAGAGGATCTGGAAATGTTTAGCTTGCAAAAAAGGCGGCGAAGAGGAGACTTAATAGCTGTCTACAAATGTCTGAAGGGTTGTCACAGTGTAGAGGGATCATCATTATTCTCATTTGCACATGGAAACACGAGAAGCAATGGGATGAAACTGAAAGGGAGAAGACAGATTAGTTATTAATAACATTTTTGACAGAGGGTGATCAATGAGTGGAACAGGCTGTCACGAGAGATGGTGAGGTCTCCTTCAATGGAAATCTTCACACAGAGGCTGGACAGATATCTGTTTGGGATGCCTTAGTGAATCCTGCATTGAGCAGGGGGTTGGACACAATAACCCTGGAGGTCCCTTCCAACTCTAACATTCTATGATTCTAAAAGACAGAAGGCAATACCAGATGATACATTTTCTTATATTTTAAATGGCACACCATTTCCATTCTCTTTAAAGGCAGCTATCTGCATAAACAGCTGAGATCAGAATTAACTCCCACTGCATCAGTGAAGACTCCAATGCTGACTGTGTAACACAGCTGGCAGTGTACTACTGTATATGGAATAGCCCAGCTCCGCACATGCAGTATTGCTCATGGCACTCACCTTCAAAACTCATGTGAGTGCACACGGATTATGTATCTCGCACAGGAGAGGACAAATACCATTATACACCAACGGCAAGTCAGGTCTCCATTTTAGGTCTGAAGTAGATGCCTGTGATTGGGGGCTACCTAATTCAAATGAAAAGCGTCCTGAAAGACTAACTTTCTAAAAAAAAAAAGTTTTTGTAAAAGGAACCTCAGGTTTGCGGTTCTCTGGCCGAAAACATTTTTATTTACCAAATTTGCTGAGAGGTTTTGCATTTAGCATGGTTCTTGCTGATGTGTCCGGTTTGATAACTGGAAATATGTGGCCTATCTAGCTCTTCCGGTCCGGGTTGGCCCTTCCTGATTTTTCCTGCCTGTGATACCTGCTCTAGGACCAGATCTAGCCTATAGTCCAAGGAATGTCAAATTTAAATACACAGAGGGCCAAAATTAAAAAGTTGGATAAATTTGTGGGTCAACCTTAATAGTTATTAAAAAAATGTCTACAGTTGAGGACGTTTTTCCTTATCATCAAATTTAATGGTGAACCTGTTCATATGGAAACATAATGAAAGGGGTTCAACGTACATTTTAATTAATATATCTTAGAATAAAATAAACACAATCACAAATGTGGCATACTGGAATAATATAATATCTTATGTAAGAGCAGTAAAAAGCATATGGCGCAATGGCCTAATTTAAATATGTAAATACAAAAAAATAAAAAACCTTGAATTAATAAATAATACAGATAAAGTATGATGTCAACAAAACTGCTCCCCAAACACCGTGTGATATGTCCACAGTAAACTCCTCCACACATGGTATGATGACCTTACTGACCCCCCTGCACAGTGCGGTAATCCCAATATAGTACGATCCCCAACACAGCCCTCACACTGTATAATTGCCCCCACACACCCCCATAAAATATAATGGGCCTATATAGTCCTCCATACAGTATAATGGCCCCCACAGTCTTCCACACAGTACAATGGCCTCCACATAGTCTTCCATACAGTATAATGGGCCCTTACATAGTCCTCCATACAGAATAATGAACCCACATAATCCTCCGTAAAGAATAATGGCCTATCATAGTCCTTCATACAGTATAATTGGCCCACATACAGTGTAATGGGCCCCACTTTGTTCTACTGGGCCCCACATAGTTCTCCATACAGTATAATGGGCCCAACATTCTTCTCCATACAGTATAATGGGCCCACATACAGTGTAATGGGCCCCATTTAGTCGTACATACAGTATAATGGGCCCCACATAGTTCTCCATACAGTATAATGGGCCCCACATAGTTCTCCATACAGTATAATGGGCCCCACATAGTTCTCCATACAGTATAATGGGCCCAACATTCTTCTCCATACAGTATAATGGGCCCACATACAGTGTAATGGGCCCCATTTAGTCCTGCATACAGTATAATGGGCCCCACATAGTTCTTCATACAGTATAATGGGCCCAACATAGTCCTTCATAGAGTGTAATGAACCCCACATTAAAAAAATAATAATAATATTCACCTCCCCTCGTTCCCCTGTTGCTCCAATTTTGGCAGCGAGCACTCTGATCCTCTTCACTGCTCGGCACAGCGGGCATGTTGTATTGACGTCAGACGCAGAGACAGAATGATGGGGGGGGGGGGGGCGTCAGCTGATTGCACCCTCTTCAATCGTTGCTTTCAACTGTATTGGCATTCAGGATGCTAATATAATTTAAAGTACGGTGCCGAGCGGGGGTGGGAAGGGGAGTCAGTGTGGGTGTCGCGGACAAAATTTGAGCCAGATTTGACATATGTGCTCTATTCAGTTCTGAAGCGAGGTTCCCATCTTGGAAATAGAAATTTTGGGGGATAATAAGTTTATCCATTGATCTGTCGTTACAGCCCTTCAGGTATCTTAATACTCCTTTCTGCTCAGTTTTCGTGAACGTTAGTAGCGGCGGACCAACCATGTCCACAATTTCATACTAAAGGTTTCTCATTGTTTGGTCTGTAGTGGGAAATTTCAGGCGCAATGAGCACCAGTATAACAAAAAAAAAATATATATATATCCAAGGAACCAGGTCCTCCTCCCTCATCAAGGTCGCTCTAAAAGGCTAAAATTCAGCGGTGGACTGGGATTGCCCCTTTGGAGCAGTGGTCATTTTTACTTTGTGATGGAGATTGAGAGGCGACTGCCGGCACCCATCAGCTGACGTTAGATGGCTGCCACCCACTGAACAAATATACAGTCAGAATTGCCAAAATAAACAGTTATTACCGGGCAATGTGCAGGAAACACATAGAAGAATACACAAGTCCCAGTTTTTGGAACTCCACCGATCAGACATTGCTAGGACATGCCATTACGTTACAAGATAAGAATAAAATAAAAAAGCCAATCTGGCAAAAAGACAAAACAAAGAAAAATAATAAATGCTTGAAATGAAAGCAAAAGTGTGATTTTTCTTTTTCCTTTTGAGTGACAAAAATAAAAAAAATTTTTTTAAACCCCTTCACTACCTTTGACGTACAGTACATGTATGTCAAAAGTAGTTTCCCTGCCCTTGATGTGAGCTGCATGCTGAGCCCATATCTTTCAGCTCAGGGCGCAAAAAATAAGACCCACATCCTGAAAAATGAAAACAGCGACAAAAACAAAATTATTTATTTATTTTTTAACAAGTTTCCAAAATTCTTTTTCATCACCTAAATAAAAAAACCTAAACATTTGGTATCTGTGTACTTGTACTAACCTTTAGAATCACATGTGTTTATGTGTGTATATAGAGAAGGTTACCACATAACATTAAAGGGGTATTTTCATCTCCAAGATCCAAACCCAAGACGTAGTACGTGTAATAATAATAATATTAGCAAATACTCTAACTAGGAATGTAGTATAGTTCTTCTGATTTGCTATGTCACTTACCTCATACGTACAATGTTGTGGCAGTAAATCCATAGGGGGTCATGGTGTTGTGACAGTAAATCTGTAGCGGGTCACGATGTTGTGGTAGTAAATCTGTAGAAGGTCAGGTTGTGGCAGTAAATCTGTAGAAGGTCAGGTTGTTGGGGCAGTAATCTATAGAAGGTCACGGTGTTGTGGCAGTAAATCTATAGAGGATCACGGTGTTGTGGCAGTAAATCTGTAGGGGGTCACAGTGTTGTGGCAGTAAATCTATAGAGGGTCACGGTGTTGGGGCAGTAATCTATAGAAGGTCACGGTGTTGTGGCAGTAAATCTGTAGGAGGTCACGGTGATGTGGCAGTAAATCTGTAGAAGGTTGCGGTGTTGTGGCAGTAAATCTGTAGGGGTCACGGTGATGTGGCAGTAAATCTATAGAGGGTCACGGTGTTGTGACAGTAAATCTGTAGGGGTCACGGTGATGTGGCAGTAAATCTATAGAGGGTCACGGTGTTGTGGCAGTAAATCTGTAGAAGGTCGCGGTATTGTGGCAGTAAATCTGTAGGGGTCACGGTGATGTGGCAGTAAATCTGTAGGGGGTCACGATGTTGTGGTAGTAAATCTAAAGAAGGTCAGGTTGTTGGGGCAGTAATCTATAGAAGGTCACGGTGTTGTGGCAGTAAATCCGTAGGGGGTGATGGTATTGTGGCAGTAAATCCGTAGGAGGTCGCGGTGTTGTGGCAGTAAATCCGTAGGAGGTTGCGGTGTTGTGGCAGTAAATCTAAAGAAGGTCACAGTTTTGTGGCATTAAATCTGTAGGGGTCACGGGGTTGTGGCAGTAAGTCCATAGGGGGTCACAGTATTGTGGCTGTAAATCCGTAGGGGGTCACAGTATTGTGGCTGTAAATCCGTAGGGGGTCACAGTATTGTGGCTGTAAATCCGTAAGGGTTTTTTTCCACCATGAATAATAAGACATATGGCTAGGATTTATCATCACATAATGACTGTAGTGGGTCTGACTGTTGAGACTCCCACCAATCCATTGAACTAAAAAGGCATCAGTGCTGCGTTTCTCGCCAGAATTTGTAGTTGCCCATAGCAACCAATCAGCATCCAGCTCTCGTTGCTCAAAGACCTTTTTTCAAATAACAGCTGTAACCTGATTGGTTGCCATGGGCAGCGGCTCTTATTTTCTGCTGCACCAGTTTTGCTAAATCTCCCTCATTAATCCTGATCTGGTGACGACCTCTGCACCGATTACAAGCGGCCGCACAGGCTCTGAATAAGAGAAAAACAAATAAAGGAA
This sequence comes from Ranitomeya variabilis, assembly GCF_051348905.1. NCBI lineage: Eukaryota > Metazoa > Chordata > Amphibia > Anura > Dendrobatidae > Ranitomeya > Ranitomeya variabilis. Next base: position 33,067,879 of record NC_135234.1, on the reverse strand, counting down.
ACCGGTCACGGCAGGGCGATTCCCGGAAATAAGAAAGGACAACATTTCATTAGTGGGCTTCTAGTGTCTCCATCACTGAATAGTGCAGTTTTCTCTGGATTTGCGCCGACTCCACCCTGAGCACCGGCGAGATCCTGCAAGAGCGAGTGGGAATGTTGCACACGATAAACACAGAACATTAACCGCCGGTTCATGGTTTGCTTTTTGAGCTTCTGAATTTAATGGCAAATTGCAGTAAAACTGTTAATAGATCATCGACATAAAAGAACGAGCGGGAGACTGCAGAGCACACAAGGCACCGGGACGCCGAGACACCTCAGATGAACGAGGACGACGCAAGACCACACACGGAAAAAGGGGTCAACTAACCCCAAAATGGAAGAATGGCGATAGGCGGCACAGACCAATGATTAGGGCCGGCCTTAAAGGGGCAAGATCAACGAGCGGACCTTCCTGAAGGGCAGCCACAAAACTGCCACCTGCCCGTGGCTTTTGAATACGGTGACAATTATATAGCACTACCATCAGATTACTTTATATATGGGGTGGCTATTTGGTGGCATTGTACAGGATTTTTTGCAGTGTATGGAGCATAGCATTGCTGTTTAACCCCTTCATATTGGGCGTATCTAGTTTTTAACTTTTTTGGGTGGGTTGCTCCCCTTTTTCCAAGAGCCTTTTTTTAATTTACCCGTCTATATTGCCGTATGATGGCTTTTTTTCTACCGTTCATTTTACCAAATAACGGAAAGAATAAAAAAAAATAAATCAAACTACGGACAAATGTGACGGTGTTCCTGTTAACAGGATTCTTCATTTCCACTGCAATTACAGTTAAACCAAATGTTTATTTGTTTTTGTTTTTTTTAAATCAGAAGCTTAAAATGTGCGTTTTATACCTCTTCTATTTTTCCATCCATGGAGTTGTGGGAGGGCTTGTTTAAATGCCTCGGTTTTATTGGTATCATTTTGGTGTACATACAACTTTTCACTTTTTTACTTAATATTTTTGGGGACCAAGATGACTGAAAAACAAAATTTAGGAGTTTCATTTTTTTTCTCCTTTCTGGCATTTATGGCACGGGTTAATGAATTTTATATTTTTCTAGATCACTTCCATCAAACCTGTTTATTTTTTTAAATTCTTTCAAATGTACATCATATATTTATTTTTTAAATAATAAAAAAAAAAAATATTATTTTTTAAAATAACTAAATTACAAAAAATGTAATGTAATCCCACTAGGAAACTTGAATCTGCAGTCTTGAGCTGTATACCGAAATACTTGGGTGATTTATATTGTAAAAATGATGATCTATGAAGCTCAGGCTGGACTTTAGGGAAGTACAAAACAGGGCTGTGGAGTTGGAGCCCATTTTGGTGGAGTCGGAGTCATGGAAATTGAGGAGTCGGAGTTGGAGGTTTGCCTTACCGACTCCACAGCCCTGGTACAAAGATGGCGGCAACAAGGACCCTACATGTCACGGTAACTAATCTGCATCCCAAGGTCATGCACACAAATCAAAACCATTAATCGGAGAAGTCCGAGATTGACAGCTGTCTAAAATCTTTCTATGAGCCCACCTACCACTCAGCAGCCCTTTTATTTCAGCAAGCAGTAAGGGTTCTTGGCACATGGACCCCAACAATCAAAACGTCTGGCATGTTATAGTGACAATTTGTTTTAGTGCAATTATTTTTAAGTAAAATGTATAAAAGAAATATAATGGGCCAACGTATGACAGCATGGTGCCTAGAATTCGGCACTACATGTTACAGACACGTATACACTATATGACCATACATTGTATTATGGTGGAGGGTCAACAAAGGTACAAATCCATCATAACACCAAATTTGCCAGAGATTTACAATTAGTCTTAACATGCCTTGACAGCTCATGGCTCTGTCATTTGAAGTGAGAAGAGACCGCCGCCTGTCGACATATGGTAGACTCTGAGGTCAATATGCAACCAGAAGACTACGGTAGTTCTCGGCAAAAGTTAGCTGTGGTAGTAGCAGTTATCTTATCTAGTAGTTTAGAATAAACACAAGTTAGGCTTACCGCCCCCATCCATTAGGCCGGCCATACACATCAGATGGCTGTTGACCAAATAATGATTTGGCCAATCGTTTGACCCACAACCATCTCACTCGACACTTCCATACACCGGAGTGCGTTCCTGTGTTCTCTATGAGAACGCCGACATTAACTCAGGGAGAACAATACGATCAGCAGTCCAACGAACGACATCCATCCAGAGCCATCAGCCGTCCAGTGCCATACACATTAGGCCATCATCTGAATGCGTTGATATAGGCGGGTTCAGGCAACAGAGGACTATTCCCTTTAATTTTCATTCCATATGGTGGAACTTTGGATACAACGGAAGCGGGGGTTCATATAGATTTAGCTTCCTTTAGACAAGTTTTTACATTATTGAGAACCTTTAGGCTCATGGGTCTAAGTGCAACTCATTCAGCACCTATGCACCCCCTACAGCTCTGGCCCCGATTCACAAACACTATACTAAGACAGACACCGCTGTAATCATCTCGTTGAGAGGGCACGGTCATCCTTGGGTAAATATTTGTGCACTCGAATCCGGGATCAAGTTGTGACAAGTTACTTTCTGTAACGGATGAAATTACATCTGTTTGTTAACCCAACGCCTGACTTATTACAAAACTCTGTTGGAACTTTTAAAAGAGTGGCCTTCACATCTCCTAAGGTCAGAAGTAGTTTGCCCATCCTGGCCACGTTATATACAATGTGCATAACATAAAGGACAAGGGGCTGATAGGTCATTTACTACTACATGGTTGAGGTTTTATGCTCCACCGGTAAGTGCTGCCCACTCTTCTGAATGATGGAGTTACACAAGTCACGTCCCTGTCCATCACCGTCTCACACTGTAAAGAGCTGCACCTGCGCTAGATCATTGCTGTTGAGAACTATACCACCAAGCTACTAGTACTGCAGGTGAGCTCCAAGAAGATCTGGTAGATATAGGGTGCTGCCGAAGCCTCCCGAAAAGCAATGCTGCCCTAGGGTTTCCAAGGCTTGGCTCCGGGATATCATCAGAGGGAGTCCAGTGTCCGCCAGATGCAGATTTAGAGGGTAGGATATAGAGTATGTGGATTTTCGAAAGGGGCATGGTGACGAGTTTGGAGCGCTGGCAGGTTGGTTGCATTGGAAAATGCCCAGAACAGTTTCCTAATCTAGGAAATTAGTTTCTTCGCTTTCAGACACGTGGGAATGCAGCGAGTGTTTGATGTGATTGTCCAAAGCCGTTATCACTGCAGCAGTCAGAGGCCGTGTGATCTACCTCCCATCCGCTAGGAATGCAGACTGAGACACCGCTATCTCAAAGAGACAGATCAATGCTGTCGGTAGTAAAAATAACATGTCCCGGGTGAGCAGGAGTCATTACTGATCAAATATGAGCGCTGCGGCCCCCAACCCATAATGTCTACAAAACAAGTGATGAGAAGAAGAATTTAAATTTTTTTTCTGTAATTTCAGCCAGGCTCATATTTCTGTCCTACCTAAGCGATGCCTCCACCATATCACGGTCATTGCACTGGATGTTAGAGATGAATGAATAAATTCACAGGACTCTGGTTCAGCTGCCACATGAGTAGTCTGCAGTTGCCGGATGGGGGCCCTGCGAACGGCTTCCTACCTGCCGACATCCCCGGCCTGGCACAACCTCTCCTGCTAATAAGAGGTGGTGCGAAAGCCGATATGAAAGAGGTGGCTCGCAAGGCTCACGGATTAGTAATAGGACCAGTGGACCATGGTCTTATTTATTTTACTCACTCATATATCGCCATTAATTCCACAGCACTTTACAGGAATCATCATCATTATCATCGCTGTCCCCATCGGGGTTCACAATTGAAATTACCAATCAGTATGGCTTTGGAGTGTGGGAAGAAGCCGGAGAACCTGGTTGAAACCCACAAACATTGGGAGAACATACAAACTCCTTGCAGTTGTTGTCCTTGGTGGGATTTGAACACAGGACCCCACTGAGCCACTGTGCTGTCCAAATTGATTTGCTCCTCTCTACTTGTTGCCAAACCACTACACAATATAATCCAATCACCCATAAGGCGCTCTAGTGGGATGTGCTGCTCTACATTTCGGTCTACCACCCCCCTACCCATGCTCTAACACGAACATCCTCCATAATTCACACCACACACTCCCATCTCCATTTCTTGTGCTGCACCATTTTTCTGGAATGCGCTAACCCAGATTATAAAAACTAATCCCCAAAATCCACATTTTTAAGTGGGACCTTAAAAACAACAACACATCTTTCTAGACTGGCCTATCGCATTTCATAAACTGATTTCTGTATTTTTATTACCATTATTTCTTAAAACCTAATCCCTATATTCAACTGTATTCCCCACACTCCTAGCACACCTGAGCATTACATACTGCACTGAGTGACGTCGCTTTATGTGCACTATTTAGCATAAACGAAGCCATGCTGGTTACCTCTTCGATAGTAAGCTCTTGGGAGCAGGGCATTCACTCCATCATGTATTTGTTACATTTGTACCTTTGGAATATGCAGGTGCTATATAAATCATGATTATGATCATATTTTTTTTTTACATTTTGTATTTTGCTTTCTCTGACGAGCCTGCTTATGGATCTGCAAGATCAGAGCTCAGTGGGGCTATGGGGCATGTATGTCGGGGCCTTCTCTCCGTACTCTCCCAAAGACATGGTTGAGAGAAAGCAATGTATATATATACTGCAGACTGGGAAAGACAAGACCCTAATCTGGCCAGAGGTCTCTTCATTGTCCAAGAGGGAATAAGCAAAACGTTAACCGTTAAGTAGTAGTTGCATCATCCAGTAGCGCACAGGAGCCGTGTACAGAGAAGGATACGACTATGAAGATGGGCTTCATTTATTTCATTCATTGGAGCACAGAAAAAATGGTTTATATAGAAGATTCGCTATTAGTGAAGCAGCTCACATAATCCTTTACAGCAGGATTGTACAGAATGTAACAGAGCAGGAAAGAGGAAACATGCCTGTGTTTCTGAGAAGCAGGACAAGTGTGAGTCATTATGTACCACACACCCACATGAAGCAGGACTGTAGGGAAGAAGCGCTCAACAGCCAAGAATCCAGAAAAAGTATTCAGACCCTTTCCTCAGTATTGAGTAGAAGGACCTTTTGACCTAGAACAGACATAAGTCTTCTTGGGAATGATGCAACAAGATCTTCACACCAGGATTTGGGGATCCTCTGCCATCTTCCTTGCAGATCCTCTCCAGTTCCGTCAGGTTGGATGGTGAATGTTGGTGGACAGCCATTTTCAGGTCTCTCCAGAGATGCTCAATTGGGTTTAGGTCAGGGCTCTGGCTGGGCCAGTCAAGAATGGGTACAGAGTTGTTCTGAAGCCACTCCTTTGTTATTTTAGCTGTGTTCTTAGTGTCATTGTCTTGTTGGAAGGTGAATCTTCAGCCAAGTCTGAGGTCCAGAGCACTCTGGAAGAGGTTTTCATCCAGGATATCTCCGTACTTGGCCGCATTCATGTTTCCTTCAATGACAACCAGTCGTCCTGTCCCTGCAGCTGAAAAACACCCCCATAGCATGATGCTGCCACCACGTTTCACTGTTGGGATTGTATTGGGCAGGTGATGAGCAGTGCCTGGTTTTCTCCACACATAACGCTTAGAATTATCACCAAAAAAGGTCTATCTTCATCTCATCAGAGCAGAGAATCTTATTTCTCATTTCTCTTCGTGGAACTTTCTCCCATCTCCCTACTGCATCTCTGGAGCTCAGCCACAGTGATCTTGGGGTTCTTCTTTACCTCTCTCACCAAGTCTCTTCTCCCACGATTGCTCAGTTTGGCTGGACGGCCAGGTCTAAGAAGAATTCTGGTGGTCCCAAACTTCTTCCATTTAGGGATTATGGAGGCCACTGTGCTCTTAGGAACCTTGAGTACTGCAGAAATTCTGTTGTAACCTTGGCCAGATCTCTGCTTTGCCACGATTCTGTCTCTGAGCTCCTTGGCCAGTTCCTTTGACCTCCTGATTCTCATTTGGTCTGACCTGCACTGTGAGCTGTGAGGGCTTATATAGACAGGTGTGCGCCTTTCCAAATCAAGTCCTATCAGTTTAATTACACACAGCTGGACTCCAATGAAGGAGTAGAACCATCTCAAGGAGGATCACAAGGAAATGGACAGCGGGTGACTTAAATATGAGTGTCTGAGCAAAGGGTATGAATGCTTATGACCATGTGATATTTCAGTTTTTCTTTTTCATTAAATTTGCAAAAATTTCTACATTTCTGTTCTTTTTCAGTCATGATGGGGTGCAGAGTGTACATAAATGAGAAAAATGAACTTTTTTGAATTTACCAAATGGCTGCAATGAAACAAAGAGTGAAACATTTAAATGGGTCTGAAACTTTCCGTACCCACTGTATGTACACAGTGACTGAACCAGCAGAATAGTGAGTGCAGCTCTGGGGTATAATAAGGGATAAGTAATGTAATGTATGTATAGGATGTCCATCAGGATCAGTACAGACATGTGTTGGATCAGTATTTAGAGCTCCTATACACATTAATACCGGTCAAACCTCCTGACCTGATATCGGCAGGACCAGCTGACTATCCTATGGAGGAGGGATGGAGGCTCCAATTTCTCTCCTGACAGAGGATTGGGGAAAGAAAAACTGGGCTTTGATGTCAGTGCCCATTTATTGTGTTTTCAGAGGAGAGGAGCTGCAGTCAGGTGTCTGGAGTTCACTCATGCTGCTCTCCGCCATTCACGAGATAAGGCCAAAGCAAGTAATGGGGCTTCGGGAGGAATGGCCGGACAAGTGTCTTTGGCCCAGTTCATCCAACCCTAAAACTGTCCCTGACCAGATCTTACATCTCCTGACAATTCAGGAGACCAGACCTGATCGCTCACTGAATTTTTCAGCATATTTGCTGCATATATGACCATACAAGTCTATTGTCTCATTAGACATCCAGATAAGTGCAATCTTCTGTTCTCTGATATCAGCCATTTTAGATATTAGACTTGCTGACTTTTTGAAGCAGCTCAGACATTGATGGTTACAAACTTTTGCTCTTGGTATGGCCGCCAACCTTGTCACAGTGGTTTGGTTGCGAGTAGGCACATCTGTGGAAAAATCTGTCATCGCTGCGGTGAATTGTGAAAAATGTGTTTTATATTTTACAGCAATTTCTCAAAAGTTCTTTTGAGGTGAACGACATGAGACGCAGCCAGCAAATCTGCACATCTTACATATTTATGGGTTCACCTGAATGGAAAAAGTGACACACCCCACGCCTATAATTACCTGTGTATCCAAACACCCAGCGTCAGGTCAGGTCTCACGGGGAGATAAAGAGTGCAAACGAAAACTAGACCATAGTACTGCAGAACTGATGAGGAAGCGCAGCTCCGGAGGAAGGACAGCTGCGGACACCTACAAGGGAGTTTAACAACTGAATCGTTTTTCTGACAAAACGGTATTACAGATGTGTCACTGGCTTAAAAAACAGAAGGCGCTTCCCTGCCCAGATAATCCGGGTAGTCTCAGGATTTCCATGTCACAGGGACCCACAATACTAACAGGTCACTCAGGATAATGGGATTATATAACAAAGAAATGCAAAGGGACAGGAGATCGACAGACGTGCGATCAACAGACAGCCTCGCACGCTCAACACACAGCCGCGCGATCAACACACAGCCGCACGATCAACAGACAGCCGCGCGATCAACAGACAGCCGCGCGATCAACAGACAGCCGCGCGATCAACAGACAGCCGCGCGATCAACAGACAGCCGCGCGATCAACAGACAGCCGCGCGATCAACAGACAGCCGCGCGATCAACAGACAGCCGCGCGATCAACAGACAGCCGCGCGATCAACAGACAGCCGCGCGATCAACAGACAGCCGCGCGATCAACAGACAGCCACGCGATCAACAGACAGCCGCGCGATCAGCAGACAGACACGCGATCAGCAGACAGACGCGCGATCAACAGAAAGCCGCACGATCAACAGAAAGCCGCGCGATCAACAGACAGACGCGTGATCAACAGACAGACGCGTCATCAATGGATGTTAGGCAGACTAATAGAAACTGACTTGCTTAAAGGGGTGTTCTCAAGTTTAAAAGTTCCAATAACTTGCCGATCGCCAAGAGTCCGCCAGCCGTGGCAGCCCTCAATCCAGAGAACTGAATGGAGCGGAGGTTGATCATACGCGCTGCCGCTCAATTCATTCCAACAGGAGTGCCAAATATCTGCACCCAGCGATCTCCAGCGCTCCCATTAAGAATGAATGCAACAGCAATGGGCTTGATCGACCTCCACTCCCCTCTTTAGAGGGGCTTTTCAAAGCCCCGTGGTTCTCAGGGTCGGTGAAGGCCATGGCTGTCGGAACCTCAATGATTAGAAATGTATCCCCATTTTCCTGTGGATAAGGGATAACTTTTAAACATGTGAATATCCCTTAAAAAAGGATTATTCCCAAATTAACCAGTCCCATACATAATGAATGCAGTGGAGATGGACAATGTGCACTTCAGCTCCAGTCAAGCCGAGGCTGCAAAGCCCCGATGTGGGAATCGATGGAAGTCCAAGCGATCAGAAGTTATCCCCCATCTTATGGATTGGGAATTATTTGCTGAGCTTTGAAGACTTATTCTAAAAAAAAATATTATATATATATATATTCCCATATTTAGGGCCAAGCATGTGGTAGACAGCCCACCCCCGTCAAAACAGCCAACATGGCCTATTTTGGTCATTAACATCTAGACCTCCCTGTCAAATGGGTCAGAGACTAGATTCAATTAAAATTATCCACAAAATCAGAATAAGGGGTCTTTCTGGGATCAGGAGACTAGGTCTGTCTATTTTCCACAAAGTTACAGCCCCACTCTTGCTCATTGGCTGTGTCTGGTACCACAGCTCGATCCCGCCACTTGTATGGTTAAGGACAAGGCTGTTAACAATCCTGGCCAGAAAGTCATCCCCCTTCTTCAAATACCTGACAATATTTTAAGGAATTGTACATTATGCATTTGTGGAACAACACAAAGAGAGCGAGAAACGCTGTGTGGGGCTTCCCGAGTAACGTGCGAGGTTTAGTTACTTTGTGTTGTGGCCAAAACACACATTTCGTGAAGTTGGGCAGTTTGGTGACATTTTTACATTTTGCTTCTATTTTGTATACAGAAGAGTTATACAGATCATGGACGTTCCCTCAAAAGCAATCATGTAAAGGATCTGCTGCGGCAAGTGTGTATCGCATCTTTAGACATCTTCTAGCTTCGCAGCATTATTCTTGTCCCCCAATACTACCGCCACGTGGTGTGCCACTATTCAGAGCTGTGGTCACACTTCTCATGTGAAACACCACAATGCCTGGAGGAGCTGCCAGCCACAGCTCAGGGGCACGAACAGCGGGTTATAGAACAACAGGAGCTGAGCAGACGGATATATAATGGGGGGAAACTGCACAGGAGTCCACTGGGTGGTCCTAATTAGTGACTGTTGGTCTTCCATGGCGAAGTGTGCATCAATAAATGTCAATCGTTACATAGGACCACCCACTGGACTCCTGATCATAAGAAAAGAATCTTTTCGCACAGAGTCCAGGGGGCAGTCCTATTTAGGGACTGACAGCCTTACTTGCCCATAGATAGCGGTCAATCATTACATAGCCCTCCAGCGGACGGGCCTTTAGCATAGTAGTTGGGATTTATACTGAATCTTTTTTTGTACATTGGCCTGATTTCTCCCTAAAATCCTACGGACCCTAAGAACAAAGGTCCAAGAGTCTAGTGTGAATGGACCGGTAGGACACATGCGTAACTACTGCCTCCAAGAGACAGTGAATGGAGCGATGGCCACGCATGTGCAGTACCACTCCGTTCACACAAGACCCACTTGTAATTGGTGGGGGGCCCAGCTGTCAGATTCTTGTGATCATTGATAGTCCCTTTAAATCTTCAGCTAGCGTTAAGTTAGATAATGGATATTTATCAGCAGATCCAGCTAAAGTAGCTCACACACATTGGATGCATGGCGGGCCAACAAGCCCATGGCGGACTATCCTACAGTGTAGGTGTTTGTCCTAGTTTACTCTCATCTCCCCATTAAACATATTCATGTTCAGCCGAAAGTGTGCACAAGGGAGATCGGAAGGAATAGACGAATATGCACCAAAAGGTGATTTTCCACGGATCTCACTGGACAGATATAAAATTATCTCCACTTACGCAAGGCTATGTAATTCCAGGTCCATCCCCCGTTGAATAGGATAATTGCAGGGTTTTATGTGTAGGTTCAGTTTCCTTAGTGATTATATAAAAGCAAACACTGGTTTCCCTTCCAGGCATGAAATTTCTATGAACTGACAATTAAACAGCAGCGTAATGGCCAATTACAGCAAGTTTTATTTCGGTCATGCAGGTTAGTTCCAGCCGAAATGATTAGTGTCTGTGGTTTGTTGGTGTATACAGTATATAGAATATACACTGCTCACTTGTAGTCCATGGCCTAGGAGAAATCAAAGGGAAGTATGCCCCAACATAAAAAGTAGATAATCAGCAGATCAGATTTTTGATGGCGCGCTACCGATAGACGCAACACCTTCTGACTACACCGACAGTTTACAACCGGCTCTATTTCTATGGCACAGTCATACAGGGTATTTATCCACCGTTCTCTCGTCGATAAGACTCACACTAGGGTCAATCTCGTGATCACACATATCATACTGGTCGTGTTGGCTCCATACAGGCCACACACCAACACCTCCCATTCCCAGTGCCGGTCATGCGATCGATATTACCACAATACCACTTTCACATTTCCATCATCACAAGCTTATATTGCGTTGTAAACCTTATAAGGTGTCCTAGAACATTTACTATCGGAGACGTGAACTCTTTGGAATTTTCCGACCGGAGGCAAACAAACGTCAAGGCCAATTCAGATGAAGGCAATCGTAGGTCTTTGACCTATTGAAAAAAAAAACCTCACTCAAAACACAGGAAGATGCTGACGGAAAAGACACTTTGGTTGGAAGAAAACTTTCCAATGCCTTGCCTTAAAGTGTATTAAGGGTCATAAGTCACTAATCTGTGGGCCTGAGGGACCGATCACGAGAGCACCATACGTCACACCTAGTCCTCACACTATTGAGTGGAGGTTATAGAAAGTCACTAACTCGTTCTATAAGCTCCAACCATGGATGAACAGCCTTCTCTTAGCCATGTTTAAGGACTAAGAGAACCCCACTCTCTGGACCCACGAGACCCCCACAAGTCAGATCAGTTTATACTCAGCTTTTTTTCCCCAATGGTTAGCAGAAATCAATATCTCCCTCTCTGGAGGCCCAGTCCTGTACAAAGACAGTCCATGGATACGAATAGTCACTGTAATACTTCATTTCCCCTGTGGGGGTGCTGCAGGGAAATGGAACAGGTACTATCAGGTTTCCATTGAAATTTCACCTCCTCTTAGAAGGTTACCGAGATGGGGTTCACCTTATTTTAGACTTTTCTGACTTAGGTCATCAATGTCAGGATTGGGTGGATCCGACACTCATTGCCGCCCCAACAAGGAGCAAGAACAGCATAGCTCCGCTCCCTGCGCAGTGACCATTCTCAGGTTCTGCAATTTAGCTCCTATTCACTTCAATAGGCATCAAGTTAAAATACCCCAGAACAAACACTACTCAGTCTACAGGGCCATGGTGTCTCAGCTCCAAACACAGTTCTTCCAGATGCCAAGGGACCCGCCAACATCCGATCAGTGGTGGTGATGGGTACTGGACCCCACGGATCCAGATATTGATGGCCCTTTTTCAGGATTGGTCATCAGTATCCAAGTCTTGAAGATTACCTTTCAGGTTACATCCTGGAGAGCGCTCAGTATGCACATAATGATCCTTTTTTTGTGAATTTTTTTGTCTCCATCTCTAATTTTCTGTAGATCAGCAGATGGGTAAAAGTCTAAAATCCAGAACATTCAGTGAAAACACTCGGAGATGTAAGAGCCGCTCTTCTGTTTGTTACTTCAGCAGCCGCAATGGGAAAATAACTGCAAAAATATTTCTGTTTTTCCAGCAACTACAATAAAAACCATTTCCTCGGATCTATTAAAGTCCATAATTCTGTGCAGAGTTACAGCACCCAGGCTAATAAGAGACACATGTTTCTGGGGGGGAATGATATCATGGGGGCTCATTTCCCATGGCTCCAAACTACATGTAGGAAAATTGGCAAGTTGCTATATCCATCTATATACATGTATTATATGGAAAAAGTAACCTCTGCTGTCCAAAAAGCCATTAACTTACGGTAATTGGGCGTAAAATCTCTCGTTTCTTAATTTAGAAAATTCAAAACAGAAAACTTTCTAAGAATATTACCAGCAAAAGTCCTGAAAACCGCAAATAATAGGAGGGCAGCTTTTGTAAAGCACAATTCTAGTCATTAGAACAATTTTCCCAGGAGTCTTAAAGGGATCCTGTCATGTCAAAAAACACTATTAACCTGTGGATTAACCCCATATCTGAAGTTTAACAGTGTTCTGAAGCAGCCTCATTGAAAACCCAGCTAACGGGAGGAAATTAACTTTATTCCTCTAGTAAGCATCCAACTTTCAGTCATGGAGGTGGGGCTTCAGACACCAATAAGTAGATAGTGAGCGGTGGCTGTGACCACGCCCCCTAAAATGACTGACAGCCAGCTCTGCAGTGCATCAGTGCTGAGTTGTCTGTTTTTACCTATAAATTGAGTAAAAGATCAGCCCAGGAGGAGAAAGGAGCATATACTGTATATCTGATAAGAAAGATTACAAAGTTTCTAATTTTCACGTGTAGCCTTGAATTACAGAAAAAAATTTTAAACTATGGTTACTCTTTAAATGGAGACCACAACATTCCAAATGGATAACTATAAAATGATTCTTTTTATTACATCAAATAAAAACAGCGACGTTCTGACTGTTATGAGTCTATAAACAAGCCGACTTACACAGTAAAATGGCACATATAGAGCCCAAGCTATTGGATCATCAATTATGTAAATCCATCACAATCCTAAACTTATAAAAGTAAAAACAACACATTGGGGACGAATTTGAGAAATCCAATTGACACATGCCTATATCGCCTTCAAAATAATATGGACAAAAGAAAAAGATCTCGGGGGATGGACTTGTAACCTTGAGATTGTTGATATTTTTCAACAATTTTTGTTCTCAAGTCCTCAAGACAGTTCTCTTTCCGATCTCCATGCTTAGCGTGGCACACACAGACACACAATGCAAAGTTTGAGTCAACTTCTCCCCTTTTATTTGGTTTCAGGTGCGATTTTCATATTGCTCACACCTGTTACTTGCCACATGCGTGTTAGAAAGAGCATCACATGCTTGAAACAAAGTTGTTTACCCACAATTTTGGAAAGGTGTCAACAATTTTTTCTGGCCCATTTTTGGGGTTCTGTGTGACATGATGTCCAATTTGTCTTCTCAGTTTTTTTTTTTTTGTGTTGTTCAAATACACACAATGAAAATGAGCGTGTGTATAACACAAACACATATATAAACATACACACACTACACTTACATACATTTAGTACAATGGTTAATAGTGTTACTGTGGTGAATAGATGAAAAGTATGAACCACTACATCACCTGTGTCACCTATGCAGTGCAAAAGGGGCATGGGATTTTCAAAGTAAGTTCACCAGCCACATCAGGTCTAAATTGGGCTAAGGTATTTATGCAGTATGTATTGTAAAAATATGGTGACGGGTCTGCTTTGAAGTGATAGTGTATGGGTGTATATCCTAGATATGTGCCATCTCATTACAAGACAGAGAATACAAAGTTTAACGTCACATTTTTACAGGTGATATGGAGCTCTGTATCAGAAAAATTACGCTTAAAAATTATAGAATTATAGGATAGAATACAGAATTGCAGTTTATTTTTTTTTTCAAATCGACTTTCAGCTCTGAATATAATAATGCTAGCCCCTTTGGTGAGAAATTTCGATTTGAAAAGAAGACGACAAACGGAACAAGCATGTAGGAGGCTGCATCATACACAAAGTTCAGACATGCGGGAGACACATATACATTGATTATGTGATGGAACATTCTTACGGATAATCTATTTAATGACTTATAGTAAATTGCACCATATTAATTTTATGGAGCCGATTTTAGGACGGATTATAAATGAATCATGCAGGTCTGCCGCAGCCAACGCATCTATGTCTAATCCTCAGAAACAAGCAGAACCGGTTCCAGCTCTAGCTATTTTTTGAAATGTTTCCATAAGTTAACAATATCTGCTATGAAAGGTTAGCAGCGAGCGACCTGCCATGTGATTGATCTAGATGTAAAAGGGCTGTGGAAACAATACTGTATAGTGCAAGTCTATGGCGTAACGAAATGCCGAAGGATTTATGTGCTCGCGGCGGAATGCCAGGAACGATAGGTCACACTCAAGAGGTAGAAGGTGGTGCTCTGTTAAGGCTGCCCAGGGGAAAATTATATATATAATATATATAAACCCAATATTCAAAATGTCAATTTTTGGGGGGTTGGTTTGTGGTGTTTTCACAGTTTCTCCTAATTTTAGGCGTTTCATGTTTATACAATGTAGCAAAGCCAGGTAGGGTTGAGTTAAATCCTAGCACTGCAGGTCTTGACTAGATGCATTGATATAACTAAGAACCAGGCCTGTGTTCACTAGGTGTCAGTCTGCTGAATGAAGCAGAGCTACGTGTGCTGAAGATGGCGAGTGTCAAGCCAAAAAGTAAGCTGTAGCTGGGAGAGAGACATGCCAGGGTCTCGCTCTCTGAATGGAAGCTGCACGGGTCATCTAGGAAAGCTGAGAAGTCTGCGTGTTGGAGACCAATGTGGAAACTGCAGCCTGTTCAGTTTAAACTGTGGCCGTAGTTGAACACTTCTGTTTGGCACTGGAAGATGCTGCATCTTGGGCTGAAGGGGATACCAAGACTGGTGGGATGAGGCCTCTTGTGTGTATGAAAGACGAATGGTCAAGGACTTGTTGCATGCTATTATTACAGGTCGAGATTTTCCTTTGTTCTGGGACTTCTTGGCTAAAGCGTTAGCATCCAGTAGTCCGGTATGCCGTCGGGAGTTGGCTACGGTAATAATGCCACATGATGGTGAACTTCTTTTCACTGTACTGAAACTACTGCTAACTCCTCCATACATAGGGATGTTCGGGATGCCGAGTGTTCCTCTGCGCTCTATGAGAGAGCTGCGGCCAGAATCATCTCCCAGCCAAACAAAAGGTTTGGGCCATTGATTTCCAATCTACCAATCCTTTTGTTCTCTGACATAATTTGTTAAGGAACAGTCGCGAGATCAATATACAGTTGTGTGAAAAAGTTTTAGCCCCCTTCCCGATTTCCTATTCTTTTGCATGTTTGTCACACTTAAATGTTTCAGATCACCAAACAAATGTAAATATTAGACAAAGATAACACAAGTAAACACAAAATGCAGTTTTTAAATGAAGGTCTTTATTATTAAGGAAACAATATATCCAAATCTACTGGGTCCTGTGTGAAAAAGCGACTGCCCCCTCCGCACCTTAAAACATAAATTAACTGCGGTTTATTACATCTTTGGGAAGCGGAGTTGAAATTCCCTAGCCATGCCCAGGCTAATTACCGACACATCAAGGAATCACTTAAATGGGACCTGCCTGACAAAGTGATGTAGACTAAAATATCCTCAAAAGCTACACATCAGGCTGTGATCCAAAGGAATTCTGGAACAAATGAGAAACAAAATAATTGTGGTCTATCAATTTGGAAAAGGTTATAAAGCAATTTTTACAGCTTTGGGACTCCAGCGAACCAGAGTGAAAGCCATTATCGACAAATGAAGAAAACAAGGAACACTGGTGAACCCTCCCAGGAGTGGCCGGCCGATCAAAATGACCCCAAGAGCAAAGCGACAACTCATCCAAGAGGTCATAAAAGACCGAACAACAACATCCAAAGAACTGCAGGCGTCACTTGCCTCAGTTAAATTCAATGTTCATGACTCCATCATAAGAAAGAGACTACGCAAAAATCATCTGCATGGCAGAGTTCCAAGATGAATATCACTGCTGAGCAGTAAGAACATAAAGGCTCTTCTCAGTTTTGACAGAAAACATCTTGATGATCCCCAAGACATTTGGGAGAATACTCTGTGGACTGACGCAATAACAGTTTAACTTTTTGGAAGGTGTATGGTCCCATTACATCTGATGTAGAAGTAACACAGCATTTCAGAAAAGGAACATCATACCAACAGTAAAATATGGTGGTGGTAGTGTGATAGTCTGGGGCTGTTTTGCTGCTTCAGGACCCGAAAGACTTGCTGTGGCAAATGGAACCATGAATTCTGGAGTCTACCAAAAAATCCTGAAGGAGAATGCCGGCTATCTGTTTGTGACCTCAAGCTGAAGCGCACTTGGGTTAAGAAGGAAGAATAATGATCCAAAACACATCAGCAAGTTCACCTCCGAATGGTGTGGAAAGTTGGCTCACTTAGCTGCTCCTCGAGGTATACACAGGAACACGTGTGGTTCAAGTTTCTGAGTGGTGTATTGCATCATAAACCCAAAATGGTAATAGAAAAACATCCTTTCTTGCTCAAAAGAAAGTAAACAGTTTATACAAAGTCCTGTCCAGTACTTCTGGGACAACACATAGGGCAGCGCTCTCAGGAGCATCAGCCTGGAGGACTCCACACAACACACGCAGAGAAAAAAAAAAACTGGCTGGATATTTCCTCAGCCACACCCTTGAGTGGAGATATGGGGAGTAGGTTTCCCGCCCATCTCTTACCTACTCACCTAAAAACCCACCCATAGCATGGCTGCTTAACTCCTTCAGCACATGGGTTTCTAGATCATGGAGGAAAGCAATCTCCGTGACACATATCTCCCATCACATACAGTGCCAGTGACCCTGTCACAATGGCTTAAGAAAAACAAAATTAAGACTTTGGAGTGGCCTAGTCAATGTCCTGACCTAAATCCTATTGAGATGTTGTGGCACGACGTTAAAAAGGCGGTTCATGCTCGGAAACCCTCCAGTGCGGCTGAATTACAACAATATTGCAAAGATGACTGGGCCAAAATTCCTCCAGAGCGCTGTATAAGACTAATTGCCAGTTATCGCAAATGCTTAATTACAGTTGTTGTTGCTAAGGGCGGCTCAACCAGTTAGGGTATAATCACTTTTTTTACACAGGGCCCTGTAGGTTTGGATTTCTTTTACCCTTAATAAAACTTAATTTAACAACTGTATTTTGTGTTTACTTGTGTTATCTTTGTCTAATATTTAAATTTGTTTGGTGATCTGAAACATTTAAGTGTGACAAACATGCAAAAGAATAGGAAATCTTTAAGGGGCAGACAATTTTTCACACAACTGTACATAATAGATGTTCAGTCGATCTCACAGGCTTTGGCCAACTTTTATCGAATGTGTAAGGAGGAAGACAAAACAATCAAATCTGAGTGGGGGAAAATTGGCACCCTGGTTGAAATGAAAATAAATAGGCACACTAAAATTACATGACAGTAGATCTCTCATGGAGCGAGAGAGGGCACCGCCTCTCTGTCTAACCGAACAAATGCCGCAGTGGTTATTGACCATGGCATCTATAGGGTTATACTACCTGGATAAAAAAGTTTAAAGAAAGGTGACAGGCAAGATTTTATCTTTTGAATATCCGCAAAAATATTTCCACTACTTGACAGCAAGCAATCTTATGTTATAGTGTTCTTAGCATTCTTCTCATAACATATTACAGTTATTATTTTACGTATGCAGTCTCGTCACTCTGCCTGGTACTAAGGTATTGTTCCACTGCCCTCTCGTTCTGCCGATTGTGGAAGGTCCTAAAAGTGGTGGCAAGTGACACATGCGCAAGAAGGTGTAATGATCTTAAGTCACTTCTGAGGGCCATGTCCCGTAAGTTTTTAGACTTGTGTCCAGGACGCGTTCTACTCGTGGCTTCTTTGAGGCCAACTTCCCGATTGAGAAGCCACATCCAGTCACCGGGCCGAGGACAATTACCGTACATTACCCTGGTGAAGTCAACCAGGGACACGCAGATCTGCAGGTTGCATCCTGGTCTTTGATCTCTGCTTTAGCTAACTCCGCTATAATTAAGAAATAATAACCGCATTGTTCTTTTTTTACATTTTCCTAAACAGATGGACTATTGTTCTCCAAGTGTCCTACCACTGAACATCTGTAGGTTGGGTAGGATGCCAGGCTAGACATTCACCAGTAAGTGGAAAGGTAGCACGTCATGAAAATCATCGCTGCCCCAATGTGGCTCCCTGGCCACTCTGAAAGTTAATGTGTGAAACCTCCACCGATCATCTGTGATCGCCGGAAAAGCTGTGAGCAGCCGTGAATTTCTCATGTAGTGGCCACTGCTGGAGAAACATGGTATTACATGGCAGCCATTTATATCATAGCCAACAATGACTTTTTCAGCAATTTGTGCTACAGAAGCTTTTTTATGGCCTCAACGAACCTTGGGCAGCCAAGAATCTGTTCCCCAGGTGGCCTTCCATCAAATCACTTTGGAGAGGTACTAACCACAAAGTCCTGCCATTTTGGAGATGCTGTGACCCATTCGTCAGACCATCAAAAACATGACGCTTTCTCATTTTTCCAGCTTCCAAGGCATCAACTTCGCTTATTACCATGAGACAATCCATGTTATTAACCGGTCACTGGTTTTAAAGATGTCCAATAAACATTTATCACCTGTTCAATCTAGATGCTAAATGTATGATCACTGGGGGGATCTGAATGCCGAGACCCCAAAGATCCAGAAAACAGGTGTGGATGACGCAGTCGTGAGCATGTGCGACCACAACTCCTCTACACGGTGAATGGATCAGTGGTCGCACATGCTCAGTAACACCACAATAAAAAAAAAGGGGATTTTGAGACTTCATTTCTCCTAATCAGTAATTTAATTTTTATTTATTTATTTTAATGGAATCCAGAAGACAAAAAACTTCAGTATGGTCACTAAAAGTCACTTCTGCAGTAATAGACTTTGTGTGAGCTGCCAAGTGAAGTGGGGGAAGGGCTGTGACAAGTGACCTGGCAGATTATGCTTTCCTATCAAGCACAATCAGTCCTAAGTGAACAGCACTGAGCTGTAATACCAGAAACGGCCCACAGACAAGAGTGGCGCTGTTTTATTTCATCCTTCCAACCTTACTTTTGATTAGCCAAGTTTTTCTTCGTTTTATTTTAGGAGATTACGGCCGTTTACCCATTACCACCATCTGATCTCATACATCTATCACGGATGACTAACCTCCCTCTTGTCGCTTGCCAAAGTTTCACCCAGCGATTTAATAGCGCGTAGTAAAAGCGTTTTCTTCTAATTTGAACCAATTCATGTTCTTGTGCAAGGGCCAAAATCAGCGATGGCTTCTTTACGGTGCATATGTCATGAGATATATATCCTCGGAGATGTCAAACGCTTGCAATATACCGGGCAGCCGCCATCAGCTGTTCCCTGGCCCAGCATCAAAGAGCTGGTTTACACACAGCTGGCAGCCGTGCGAGCTTCTCGGAGGACCCTGTCCCCCCTCCAGTCTGCTTAATGGGACGGGAATGCTTCTTTAAATCCACACACTTTACATAGCGATCTGCCCACCATTAAGGCCAACATCGTTCTCAGAAACTAGACCATAATCATGTATGATCGGTTCCGGTGAGCATGCATATTTTCTTTCAATGGGGCAGCCACATTTAATTTTGAAAATATATATAAAAAAAATATATATATATAATAATAATAATATTATATACACACACACACATATATATATATATATATATATATATATATATATATATATATATATATAAAATTGAGGCCACTGCAAGCTTAAAGGCTCATACACACTAGAGAAAAGGTGATGATTTCAGTAAAGCCAGTGGTCTATCTGTGGATCATCCCCTATCCATGGGAAACTGTAAGGTGCTAATACACAATAAAGGGAATCTGTTACGGGTTTTTGCCACACATTCTGAGAGCAGCATAATGTAGAGACAGAGACCCTGATTCCAATGATGTGTCACTTATTGGGCTGTTTGCTGTAG
Source organism: Ranitomeya variabilis (assembly GCF_051348905.1). NCBI lineage: Eukaryota > Metazoa > Chordata > Amphibia > Anura > Dendrobatidae > Ranitomeya > Ranitomeya variabilis. Next base: position 33,047,664 of record NC_135234.1, on the reverse strand, counting down.
TTTTGATAAAATCACTGATTTATCACCAGGAGATTATCACTAAAGGACTAGTAAACCTGCACCCTGGTAGTCCAGCCACGCCCCCACCACTGATTGGAAGCTTTCTACCTATACTCCAATCAGCCGTGTGGGTGGGGTTATACAGAGCTCAGCATTAAAGAACTGCTAGATCTGCAGCAAATAAAAGTGATTTTTATCAAAAGTGCAGCAAGCAGCCTAGTAAGTGATACATCATTGTAACCAGGGTCTTTGCCCCTACATTGTGCTTTTCTCAGAAAGAGTAGCAAAAAACTTGACAGTGACATATTCCCATTAAAACACAGCAAAACTCTTTATCTTCAGAAGGACTGACGTCTATTGCCACCTCCAAATTTTCCCCTGACAGATGATGTTGGAAAAATTAAGATGGGGCATGTGAAATTAATAAACCAGGTCCATCAGGGGAGGTGGTTGGCAGTTGATTAATCCCACACAATTAAAAACACATGCACCCTCGACCAAACTGATCATGCATAAGTATAAGGCCAAAATGAGTAGCAGTAGGTCAAATGTGACAGTCGATGAGTTCGAAAAACTCATTTTTATATGCACATTATTATTATTATTTATTATTATTTATTGTTATAGCGCCATTTATTCCATGGCGCTTTACATGTGAGGAGGGGTATACATAATAAAAACAAGTACAATAATCTTGAACAATACAAGTCATAACTGGAACAGGAGGAGAGAGGACCCTGCCCGCGAGGGCTCACAATCTACAAGGGATGGGTGAGGATACAGTAGGTGAGGGTAGAGCTGGTCATGCAGCGGTTTGGTCGATCGGTGGTTACTGCAGGTTGTAGGCTTGTCGGAAGAGGTGGGTCTTCAGGCTCTTTTTGAAGGTTTCGATGGTGGGCGAGAGTCTGATGTGTTGTGGTAGAGGGTTCCAGAGTAGGGGTGATACGCGAGAGAAATCTTGTATACGATTGTGGGAAGAGGAGATAAGAGGGGAGTAGAGAAGGAGATCTTGTGAGGATCGGATGTTGCGTGTAGGAAAGTACCGGGAGATGAGGTCACAGATGTATGGAGGAGACAGGTTGTGGATGGCTTTGTATGTCATGGTTAGGGTTTTGTACTGGAGTCTCTGGGCAATGGGGAGCCAGTGAAGGGATTGACAGAGGGGAGAGGCCGGAGAATAGCGGGGGGACAGGTGGATTAGTCGGGCAGCAGAGTTTAGAATAGATTGGAGGGGTGCGAGAGTGTTTGAGGGGAGGCCACAGAGCAGGAGGTTGCAGTAGTCAAGGCGAGAGATGATGAGGGCATGGACTAGGGTTTTTGCAGATTCTTGGTTGAGGAATGAACGGATTCGTGCAATATTTTTTAGTTGAAGTCGGCAGGAAGTGGAAAGGGCTTGGATATGTGGTTTGAAGGAGAGATCAGCATCAAGGATAACCCCGAGGCAGCGAGCTTGGGGGGGTCACGTGAGATGGGGGAAAGATGATGAATTCTGTTGCTCAGGGAATAGAGAGGATACAAAAAGAGTGTCTCGTTCTCCTCCGGAGGACCCAGAATACCTTTTTGAAATGAATGGACATTGTGTAATACTCCATTTCTCCTGTTGGGGTGCAGCAGGGAAATGTAACACTTACCACCAGAACCTTCACATACTAAAATAAAGTGAGGCTGTGTCTCTGTGTTAAGAGTTTTTACAAATCCCAATCCAACTATGTAGCTGATGGATTTACCCCAGGAGCGTAGGATTAACCCAATACTGATGTGTGCTCAGTGAAAATCTGACCCTTGAGGCCTACTGTAAACCTGAGGGTCTGACCACCTCTGTCTGGTGGGTTTCTGGCTTTGAGAGTTTTTGGTGATCCCCGAAACTGTTCATATAAGACACATCCTCGGTGTGTAATACCGCCACACGTGTACCAGGCCGGGGTCACTCACAAGGACCCTTACTCCAGTAGTCAGAAGTAATATCTGACGAAATTCTTCCACTGAGCAATTTTTCCATAACAGATTATCTTCTGCCACCAGAGAGATAATGGAGATAAGACGACGAGCTGTAAAGTCTGTAATTCTCATCAATCATTCTGTTTTTCCATCATCAGGTCCATGCGTTCACGACTCCACCCTTATACAGACCGGTCTATAAAACCTTTATCCTATATAATTCAGCTAGCAGGGTAAGCCCGCTGTGTATTAGTTGCACAGTCCTTAAGGGGTTGTCCACTTTTAGGAAAAAGGGCCCCAAACTTTGTAGAATACCTAAAATAAACTCAGCTGGCATTTACCCTTACTAGATCCAACCCCGGCTGCCTGCCGCTGCTCCGGTCTTGGGAGTTTTGGCTGCAGTGGTCAAAACATCCAACACCGCGGAGACACCATCACGTGTTTCTCAACGCAGTGATCCAGAACACTGCACCATCCCTTAAGGGAAATATGCAAATGCATGTAGAAAAGCCACGGAGACACCATCACGTGTTTCTCAACGCAAGCTATGAATAGCCAGGTCTTTCACCGGGAAGGTCCTTTCACTAGGCACTGCTCCTAATAGCCAGTTTCCTACTCCACACTGATGAGGGGCAAATACCCCGAAACAGCTGTCTGTGGACGGATACCATGTTTTGACATAGGTGGCTTTCCTTTATTGGATGCTGCCCTTCCCGTGGTTGTTCCTTCCCGGTGAAAGACCTGGCTATTCATTGCTTGCGTTGAGAAACACATGATGGTGTCCAACTCCAAAGCAACATGCCCGCTGCCTTGGGGTCATCCTTGATTCCGAGCTTTCATTCACCCCCCACATCCGATCACTGGCTCGCTCTTCTTATCTGCATCTCAAAAACATTTCTAGAATTCGCCCTTTTCTTACTTTCGACTCTGCAAAAACTCTTACTGTTTCTCTTATTCATTCTCGTCTGGACTATTGTAACTCTCTACTAATCGGCCTCCCTCTTACCAAACTCTCCCCGCTCCAATCTGTCCTGAATGCTGCAGCCAGGATCATATTCCTCACCAACCGCTACACCGATGCCTCTACCTTGTGCCAGTCATTACACTGGCTACCCATCCACTCCAGAATCCAGTACAAAACTACTACCCTCATCCACAAAGCACTCCATGGCTCAGCACCACCCTACATCTTCTCTCTGGCCTCAGTCTACCACCCTACCCGTGCCCTCCGCTCCGCTAATGACCTCAGGTTAGCATCCTCAATAATCAGAACCTTCCATTCCCGTCTCCAAGACTTTACACGTGCTGCGCCGACTCTTTGAAATGCACTACCTAGGTTAATACGATTAATCCCCAATCCCCACAGTTTTAAGCGTGCCCTAAAAACTCATTTGTTCAGACTGGCCTACCGCCTCAATGCATTAACCTAACTATCCCTGTGTGGCCCATTAAAAAAAAACAAAAAAACATAATCAGGTTCCTCGCATCATGTTCTCATATACTTTATGCAGTTAATAGCCCTCTATGTCTGTACTGCTACATACTTAGGCAGTTAACTGGTTCATGCAGCTTTACATGAACACCCGAGCCTTACACTATGGCTGGTCCAAATAGCTAAAGCAATTGTTACCATCCACCTCTCGTGTCTCCCATTTTCCTCATAGTTTGTAAGCTTGCGAGCAGCAGGGCCCTCATTCCTCCTGGTATCTGTTTTGAACTGTGATTTCTATTATGCTGTAATGTATATTGTCTGTACAAGTCCCCTCTATAATTTGTAAAGCGCTGCGGAATATGTTAGCGCTATATAAATAAAAATTATTATTATTATATTATTATAGATGGTGTCTCCGCAGCTTTTCTACATGCATTGGCTGCAGTGGTGACATCACATCAACAGCACACTGTAGCCAATCACTGAGCTCAGCGGCTGTGATGAGGTTGACAGTATGAGCTGCGGAGCTCAGTGATTGACTAGAGTGTGCTGCTGAGCTCAGTGATTGGCTAGAGTGTGCTGCTGAGCTCAGTGATTGGCTAGAGTGTGCTGCTGAGATCAGTGATTGGCTAGAGTGTGCTGCTGAGCTCAGTGATTGGCTAGAGTGTGCTGCTGAGATCAGTGATTGGCTAGAGTGTGCTGCTGAGCTCAGTGATTGGCTAGAGTGTGCTGCTGAGCTCAGTGATTGGCTAGAGTGTGCTGCTGAGCTCAGTGATTGGCTAGAGTGTGCTGCTGAGATCAGTGATTGGCTAGAGTGTGCTGCTGAGATCAGTGATTGGCTAGAGTGTGCTGCTGAGCTCAGTGATTGGCTAGAGTGTGCTGCTGAGCTCAGTGATTGGCTAGAGTGTGCTGCTGAGATCAGTGATTGGCTAGAGTGTGCTGCTGAGCTCAGTGATTGGCTAGAGTGTGCTGCTGAGCTCAGTGATTGGCTAGAGTGTGCTGCTGAGCTCAGTGATTGGCTAGAGTGTGCTGCTGAGATCAGTGATTGGCTAGAGTGTGCTGCTGAGCTCAGTGATTGGCTAGAGTGTGCTGTTCACGTGATGTCACCACTGCAGCCAAAACTAGACTAGCTCAAAACACAGAGACTGGAGCTCCAGCGAGGAGGCGGCGCTGGATCCAGAGAGAGAGAGTGAGTACCTGCTGAGTTCGTTATTTTAAGTATTTTACAAAGTTTAGTCTCATTTTCCTAGAAGTGGACAACCCTATTAAGGCCCGAATACACAAGTCGAAAGTCAAACAAACTGGCCATTTTGCCGGGACCACCAACCAACTGATTTGTATGACTGTTCCCCGACAGATGATGTTGGGGGAGAGAAGGATCGGCCATTAGAATTTAAACACCTGATCCTTTGTGTTTAGGGAACATAAAGGGCTGCTAGAGCTGTATGGAGGGGACAGAGGCATCAGGGATGACCTTATTCCTCTCTCCCCGTGGAAAACACTAACATTCGGTTTTAGATGTCATCTCTTGATGAGGCTGGTGTGCTTGCTGTTGAGAAAATCTGTATACTCCTATTAAATTTCATCCCTGACAGCCAACACCCAATATTAAAATGAGCACTCAGCAGACTAGCTAAGGCTACACCGTGTATTTTCACAGTGAGTACACCAGCTTCACCTGGTCTAAGAGATCTATTTAATAATATATCTACAGTATCTTTGTTAAAAATTTACCCATGCATACTCAAATGCAAACATTTTGAAAAGCATTTCCAAAAAAACTATAGGATATAATATTTTCAAAAAACTCACCCGCGCCTCCTTATGCTCCTAGCCACATCTGTACCAAAATTCAAGTTGGGATCTAAAAGGGATCATACTTTAAAAAAAAAAAAAAAAAAAAAGGTTTATACGAACAGTGCCAATTTGAAAATCTCAAAATCTCGAATTCAGATCTGTTCGGCCTGTGGTCTGTAGTGTAGGCTCTAGCTTTTCCCCAAAAAATTTAAAAAAAAAAAAGTTTCATGACTTCTCCTGATGGTAAACCAGGCAAATCATTAGCTAAATCTACAGTGGATGGTTTTTACAATAGTGATGACGTGAGCCGAATTATACCTGGCACGAAAGACTGTGTATCTATGAAAGTGAACAGTAAGAAAACTACAGTCCATAAGAGGCTGGTTCTTGCCAATTTGAAAAAGACTTATAATTTTTTTTTTGTTCCTTTTAAATCAACTTCTACCAAAATAGGATTTTCAGATTTTGCTGACCTGCCACCTTATCTGAGCACGTTCGCTCATCACAAGGGCCGGTTAGACCGAAATCCATATAATATCATTATCATTGGGAGAGATTCACGCGGTCATACGAGTTCTCCTACAGCGGCCACTACAGGAAAAATGTAGTATTACATGGCGCCCATTGATAAAAAAAAAAAAATGGTTGATCACAGTTGTGGAGTGCTCCAAAGCAGAAACTGCCCTTATATGCAGTGGGATCTCCGTTATCCCTTATAATAAAGCATAAGTACCTAACCCTGATGAAATATCCTGAAAAAAAAAAAGCCTCTGATCAGAAAAAAAAGTGCATTTTTCCACTTTTAACTCCACTCAGTGTGCGGGGGTATATAAAATAAGTTTGGTAAAACTGTTCCAGATGATAGATTACATCCCCTTTAAGCGATAATCTCTTTCTGGAAAATTAGCAAAGGACATACAGACACATCTCGAAACTTTTTTTTTTCCACCAGTAGTCTGCACAGGCTAAAAATACAGCGTGCTCCATTACACAAGGCTGTGTTGCTCAACACCAACCGCATTATGTAAAGGACTGAGGTTTGCATCTCGGACTAGGAACATTCACTGTTCCATCATATAGAAGAACGATCCGCCACAATCTACAGGCGGATTTACTCATCGCTGCAAAACGGCAAAAAGATAGAACATTCAATCAACAGAAAACTACAAATACAACAGAGGGACCAGGAAGAAGCGCCTGCTCGGGGCGAAACGGCAGTTGTGCATGTTCTGTAGTGTTCCGCATGCTACCACGCTGCAATGTTACTTTGTTTACTTTACTGTAATAAAGTCTGCTCAAGTTTTGTTGTTGTTGAGTAATGGGCGAGTATCACATGTTCATTCTTCTTCTCTATATTGGAAATTGATCATTTTTTTCTCGAAACCTTGCTGAGCAACACCGTAGTCTATGGGGAATAATGTTTTTTGGGCAATACCAGTATTAACCCTCTCTACTCAGATTACTAGAAAGTATGGACCAAAGGCCGTTTCGCCCTTAGTAAGCGTTTCTTCCTGGTGCAGACTCATGTCATATGTTTAAGGAAATGCGTCTTACAGGTTTAAGTGAGTCGCCCCAAAGATATGGTACGGTATTTACCGGCATGAAATAAAGAGAAAGTGGAAAAGGAAATCATAAGAAAAAAAAAAGGAAAAAAAAAACAAAACCCCACAACAAATATTTGGCTTTTAAGCAATAGTGACAACCAGAACTCTTGTTAAAATAATAATAATAATAATAATAATAATAATAATAATAATATGTTTACATGTTTAAGTGAGTTGCCCAAATATATGGTATTTACTGGCATAAAATAAAAATAAAGTAAAAAAAAAAAGGAAAAAAAACAGCAAAAATATTTGGTTTTTAAGCAATAGTGACAACCTGAAATCTGTTAAAATATTAATATTAACAAATATTATTATTAATTATTATTATTATTATTATTATTATTATTATTATTATTAATAATAATAATAAATAACATAGCTCTTGGTGAATCAGAAATAATTTTTATCCTACATATAAAAGCAGCAAAAACATATATACCTATATAATAAAAAAAATATATATGTTCCCCAAAATAGGGTTATGAAGAACACAAATTGTTCCTTTCCTATGGTTATATAAACAATAAAATAATAATAATAATAATAATAATAATAATAATAATAATAAAAAAAAAAAAAAACAGATATAGCTTTTGAGTATTCCCATCTGCGACATTTATGATCTATCAAAAGAATATACCACAAGTGTTAATATTTATCTGAAGCATGGGGTCCCGTTGCGCACAGCCAGGAATAAAGAGGTGGTTGCGCATGCGCAGTTTTCGTTATTCAATCCTATGGAAGCTCTGGAAATTACAGAATTTGCACGGATCTTTTGGACATTAATGGCAATAAGTGTCCAAGAAAGAAACGCCTCTTAAAGTCTCAAAATAAAGTGTTTAATGCATCGCGTCAACGGTCCAACCAAATGGGATACCAGTAAGAGAGGAACTTATACCAGCTCGAATTTTACTTTATTATTATTTTTTTAGATTAGCGACCCCTTTAAATGACTTTATTCCATAAGTTTTGTTTCCACCCTATCTATGGAGATAAAGCAGCATTTGCTGGAAGACGAAGAGAAGTGTAAAGTATCAGATGGAAAATATTAACGCGGAGTGACCCTCGCAGCCCTACAAGGTGCCAGCGCTTTCTGTAACAGACACCGGCCGGACAGAACATAGCTGTCATAGCTCCTATACTGACCTGAATTCACAAGGTCAGCCGCCAGTATACAGAATTACTAGGTAACGGGAGGCCGCTCGCATCAGGACACGAGGAGGATGGCGGAAGATCACAGGCCAAACCCAAGTATGAAACATCGCCGCTCCAGCTCTAAACCCTGCAATTATCTCCCAGGACTGGAGATACCTGTTAAGCAATGGAAAATAGCTGAAGAATGAAAATAGACGCGACATGCGAGCGAGTTCAAAGCTGCAAGAAGAAGAATGCAAGACAAGAATGGCATAACAAGGTGTGAAAGTAATACACGGCCCAAATCTGGGGGGCTGAGACCTAACGCACCAGGCTCGGGGGTCCCAGTGGTCATTTGTTGCTAGCCCACGGCTAGTCTGCTGATTGATGTGTAGCCACAGGCTGCACTAAATCTGCCATGGTAAAGCCCAAATCCGGCACATGCGCAGAATACTGGGAGCACACAATCAAACAAGTTCTGATGACCTGGATCTGGCCTCAGGACAGGTGCAAGGGAAGGCCAAAGTTAATGACTTAAAAAAAAAATAAAAAAAATAAAACTTGGCTGGTATTCAGCCATATAACAATCAATGGGCCAGAAGCAAAGACTGATCAGGACAAAGGCTGCACAAAATGTGGCACTTGCATAGTAGAGCTGAAAAGTTCTGCGTCTGCAAACCGTGAGGACACATGAGTCTATTCCACGGACTATGAGGTTAGCCCGGAAAAAGCACATGTGCAAAACAATTTGCTGAGCACGGACAGGAGCAAAGACCATGCACCATCAATCACCGCACTACAGGTAGGTTTAGCAATTTCTTCCAGGACACCAACTGTCTGGACACTTATACAAGAGAGTTTTAGTACTTTATACAAGGTACAAGACAGAGAGCGAGAGGGACAGCGAGAGGAAGCAAAAGGGACAGGGAGAGCGAGAGGGACGGCGAGAGAGAGCGACAGGGACAGCGAGAGAGAGCGACAGCGAGAGAGAGCGACAGGGACAGCGAGAGAGAGCGACAGCGAGAGAGAGCGACAGGGAGAGAGAGCGACAGGGAGAGAGAGCGAGAGGGACGGCGAGAGAGAGCGAGAGGGACGGCGAGAGAGAGCGACGGCGAGAGAGAGCGACGGCGAGAGAGAGCGACGGCGAGAGAGAGCGACGGCGAGAGAGAGCGACGGCGAGAGAGAGCGACGGCGAGAGAGAGCGACGGCGAGAGAGAGCGACGGCGAGAGAGAGCGACGGCGAGAGAGAGCGACGGCGAGAGAGAGAGAGAGCGACAGCGAGAGAGAGCGACAGCGAGAGAGAGCGAGAGGGACGGCGAGAGAGAGCGAGAGGGACGGCGAGAGAGAGCGAGAGGGACGGCGAGAGAGAGCGAGAGGGACGGCGAGAGAGAGCGAGAGGGACGGCGAGAGAGAGCGAGAGGGACGGCGAGAGAGAGCGAGAGGGACGGCGAGAGAGAGCGAGAGGGACGGCGAGAGAGAGCGAGAGGGACGGCGAGAGAGAGCGAGAGGGACGGCGAGAGAGAGCGAGAGGGACGGCGAGAGAGAGCGAGAGGGACGGCGAGAGAGAGCGAGAGGGACGGCGAGAGAGAGCGAGAGGGACGGCGAGAGAGAGCGAGAGGGACGGCGAGAGAGAGCGAGAGGGACGGCGAGAGAGAGCGAGAGGGACGGCGAGAGAGAGCGAGAGGGACGGCGAGAGAGAGCGAGAGGGACGGCGAGAGAGAGCGAGAGGGACGGCGAGAGAGAGCGAGAGGGACGGCGAGAGAGAGCGAGAGGGACGGCGAGAGAGAGCGAGAGGGACGGCGAGAGAGAGCGAGAGGGACGGCGAGAGAGAGCGAGAGGGACGGCGAGAGAGAGCGAGAGGGACGGCGAGAGAGAGCGAGAGGGACGGCGAGAGAGAGCGAGAGGGACGGCGAGAGAGAGCGAGAGGGACGGCGAGAGAGAGCGAGAGGGACGGCGAGAGAGAGCGAGAGGGACGGCGAGAGAGAGCGAGAGGGACGGCGAGAGAGAGCGAGAGGGACGGCGAGAGAGAGCGAGAGGGACGGCGAGAGAGAGCGAGAGGGACGGCGAGAGAGAGCGAGAGGGACGGCGAGAGAGAGCGAGAGGGACGGCGAGAGAGAGCGAGAGGGACGGCGAGAGAGAGCGAGAGGGACGGCGAGAGAGAGCGAGAGGGACGGCGAGAGAGAGCGAGAGGGACGGCGAGAGAGAGCGAGAGGGACGGCGAGAGAGAGCGAGAGGGACGGCGAGAGAGAGCGAGAGGGACGGCGAGAGAGAGCGAGAGGGACGGCGAGAGAGAGCGAGAGGGACGGCGAGAGAGAGCGAGAGGGACGGCGAGAGAGAGCGAGAGGGACGGCGAGAGAGAGCGAGAGGGACGGCGAGAGAGAGCGAGAGGGACGGCGAGAGAGAGCGAGAGGGACGGCGAGAGAGAGCGAGAGGGACGGCGAGAGAGAGCGAGAGGGACGGCGAGAGAGAGCGAGAGGGACGGCGAGAGAGAGCGAGAGGGACGGCGAGAGAGAGCGAGAGGGACGGCGAGAGAGAGCGAGAGGGACGGCGAGAGAGAGCGAGAGGGACGGCGAGAGAGAGCGAGAGGGACGGCGAGAGAGAGCGAGAGGGACGGCGAGAGAGAGCGAGAGGGACGGCGAGAGAGAGCGAGAGGGACGGCGAGAGAGAGCGAGAGGGACGGCGAGAGAGAGCGAGAGGGACGGCGAGAGAGAGCGAGAGGGACGGCGAGAGAGAGCGAGAGGGACGGCGAGAGAGAGCGAGAGGGACGGCGAGAGAGAGCGAGAGGGACGGCGAGAGAGAGCGAGAGGGACGGCGAGAGAGAGCGAGAGGGACGGCGAGAGAGAGCGAGAGGGACGGCGAGAGAGAGCGAGAGGGACGGCGAGAGAGAGCGAGAGGGACGGCGAGAGAGAGCGAGAGGGACGGCGAGAGAGAGCGAGAGGGACGGCGAGAGAGAGCGAGAGGGACGGCGAGAGAGAGCGAGAGGGACGGCGAGAGAGAGCGAGAGGGACGGCGAGAGAGAGCGAGAGGGACGGCGAGAGAGAGCGAGAGGGACGGCGAGAGAGAGCGAGAGGGACGGCGAGAGAGAGCGAGAGGGACGGCGAGAGAGAGCGAGAGGGACGGCGAGAGAGAGCGAGAGGGACGGCGAGAGAGAGCGAGAGGGACGGCGAGAGAGAGCGAGAGGGACGGCGAGAGAGAGCGAGAGGGACGGCGAGAGAGAGCGAGAGGGACGGCGAGAGAGAGCGAGAGGGACGGCGAGAGAGAGCGAGAGGGACGGCGAGAGAGAGCGAGAGGGACGGCGAGAGAGAGCGAGAGGGACGGCGAGAGAGAGCGAGAGGGACGGCGAGAGAGAGCGAGAGGGACGGCGAGAGAGAGCGAGAGGGACGGCGAGAGAGAGCGAGAGGGACGGCGAGAGAGAGCGAGAGGGACGGCGAGAGAGAGCGAGAGGGACGGCGAGAGAGAGCGAGAGGGACGGCGAGAGAGAGCGAGAGGGACGGCGAGAGAGAGCGAGAGGGACGGCGAGAGAGAGCGAGAGGGACGGCGAGAGAGAGCGAGAGGGACGGCGAGAGAGAGCGAGAGGGACGGCGAGAGAGCGAGAGGGACGGCGAGAGAGAGCGAGAGGGACGGCGAGAGAGAGCGAGAGGGACGGCGAGAGAGAGCGAGAGGGACGGCGAGAGAGAGCGAGAGGGACGGCGAGAGAGAGCGAGAGGGACGGCGAGAGAGAGCGAGAGGGACGGCGAGAGAGAGCGAGAGGGACGGCGAGAGAGAGCGAGAGGGACGGCGAGAGAGAGCGAGAGGGACGGCGAGAGAGAGCGAGAGGGACGGCGAGAGAGAGCGAGAGGGACGGCGAGAGAGAGCGAGAGGGACGGCGAGAGAGAGCGAGAGGGACGGCGAGAGAGAGCGAGAGGGACGGCGAGAGAGAGCGAGAGGGACGGCGAGAGAGAGCGAGAGGGACGGCGAGAGAGAGCGAGAGGGACGGCGAGAGAGAGCGAGAGGGACGGCGAGAGAGAGCGAGAGGGACGGCGAGAGAGAGCGAGAGGGACGGCGAGAGAGAGCGAGAGGGACGGCGAGAGAGAGCGAGAGGGACGGCGAGAGAGAGCGAGAGGGACGGCGAGAGAGAGCGAGAGGGACGGCGAGAGAGAGCGAGAGGGACGGCGAGAGAGAGCGAGAGGGACAGCGAGGGGGACAGCGAGAGGAGATACAGATAGAGGGATAGGGTTAGAGAGAGAGATGATAAAGAGATATAACTTCAGTGAGATCCTGTATGGTGGCCAGGGTGGTTTCTAGCTAACAGGTCCCCTGTAACTGGTAACATTCTGGCTGCCCCCAGTAGCCCTTAGGTGTAACTTTGTCCTTAACGACCGAACTTTTCATTTTTACACTTTGATAATACATATAAGATTTTCATTGTACACAAGAAATGACAGTGACGTTACAACCCAGGAGGAGAAAGGAGCGGATTTCTCCGATAAGACTTGTTATAGAGCAGCTTATTTCCATGTGTCTATTGATGTATGAAATAGAAATGACTAATGCCGGTTACTCCTTAATCACACACATTATACATTGCACTGAACGATAATCCAGCACACGGTAAATTCTTATCAAGAATGGTTCCAGGTCGGTGCTAGTAATTTGATATTTTGTATTAATTAATGCTCTATAACAGACGTAGATCACAGACCTAATAGGTAAAACATTTCCAATGTGTGGAGCTCGGTCCTTACAGTCTCTTACATAATGCGCCCGGTGAGCAGCAGACTTTACGGTGCAAAATCCCACGGCCAAGATGCAATAAGCGAGAGGTGAGCGAAGGGGAAAACGTGCTAAAGCACAGTCAGTAATAGCTAAATTCTGCCACATAGACAAGCCAGCAACCTACAAGGAGACGTGATAGTGAAGAAACACTGCAGATAAAGTACAAGGAGGAAAGTCAATGACCACCGCTAAGAGCCTTCTCTTTCAGCAGGATCGCTCTATCGATACAGTTACGAGTAGATGTTCCCGATACATAGATCTTCGGGTACTGTCTCTTCTCATGGAGACTTATAGGACTGGCAGTGATCCCTGGGAAAAATGTATGCAAATTAGCTCTTCTCCCGAATAAAGAAGTCGCCTCTCTAGCGCCACCTAGAAAGTTTAAAGATAACACAGTATCTGCTCCAGCCACCATTAGGGGGCCAAGACCACCAACAATCACCAAAACAGGGGTCCCAAGGTGCCCTCCCCCTTACTGCACAACTAAGGGGTAGTCATGCAAGCGCATTGCCGTTCCCTCTGATATCTGGTCTATCATAACCACATCCACTTTCTGCCGCATGACCCTGATGGAAGGGAAAGCTGGCCTAGCGGGAGGAATCTGCGGTGCCCGGGACATTTACCAATTCTTCCTGGAGTTGGAGATGTCCACTCGGCTACATCGTCCAGGAGTAATTCAGAAAAAATAGAAGACTAGGGCGGTTTTTGAGTAGTAACATACAGAGATACTTTGGAGGTCTTACTTCTCTTAACTCCAGCACTGAGTCCTCCATCGTCCTCGGGCCAAGGCTTTCTACTCCTGTGACGTTAACCTTCCTTGTAATCTAGACTGGCTCAAATAGTAAAGCACCGCCAGAAAACCCAGAGAGTTGGCTGATCAGAGTGCTGGGAACCAAAATGTCGCCTCGGTTCTGCTATGCAGTGGTTTTTCATCACTAAATGAACTCTGCTACATCACTGTGCCAGCTCTGCTACATCGGTTCCTCATCCCTGTCTCAACCCTGCTACATCATTGTGCCAGATCTGCAACATTGGCTCCTCGTGACCGACTCAACCCTGCTACATCATTGGACCAGCTCTGCTACCACCACTGTAAATTCAACTCTGCTACATCAGTTCCTCATCCCTGACTCAACCTTGATACATCACTGTACCAGCTCTGCTACCACCATTGCAAACTCCGCTCTGCTACATCGGTTCCTCATCCCCGCTACTCACAATTACAAATGCAGCTTTACACATAACCGTCCGTTATTTCCCGGCTTCCTACAGTCTGATCGCCGGATTACTTAATAAAAATGAATAGAAGATTATTTGCAGCCATCGAATAAGGATTAGATTAATTGGCAGCGACTTTAAAGCACGACTAAACCGTACATTACTTCACAAGAAAAAGAAAAAGAGCTCAGCTCAAATCCAGGAAATTAAAGCGGAACGGAAAAAATGTCTCAATAATAATTAAATTATGTAATTTGGAGAAAATAAAGGAACTTCAGGAACTTTCCATGAAGTTGTGCTGCAGACACCAGTGCGCGGACGGTTTATAGAGGGTAAGGCCACTAAGTTACTAATAGGAGATTACACATACAGTGAGGAGCCAATATTCAGCGTGTAGTATGGAGGGACTCGTGCCTCTGTAAAAGGATACACACACCCGTATGGCCAAACCGCGGCAGGTACCAGATGGCCACACTATGGCAGGTACCGTATGGCCACACCGTGGCAGGTTCCAAAAGGTCACACTGTGGCAGGTACCGTATGGTCACACCGCGGCAGGTACCGTATGGTCACACTGTGGCAGGTACCGTATGGTCACACTGCGGCAGGTACCGTATGGTCACACCGCGGCAGGTACCGTATGGTCACACCGCGGCAGGTACCGTATGGTCACACCGCGGCAGGTACCGTATGGTCACACTGTGGCAGGTACCGTATGGCCACACCGTGGCAGGTTCCAAAAGGCCACACCGCGGCAGGTACCGTATGGCCACACCGCGGCAGGTACCGTATGGCCACACTGCGGCAGGTACCGTATGGCCACACTGTGGCAGGTACCGTATGGCCACACTGCGGCAGGTACCGTATGGTCACACCGCGGCAGGTACCGTATGGTCACACTGTGGCAGGAACCGTATGGTCACACTGCGGCAGGTACCGTATGGTCACACCGCGGCAGGTACCGTATGGTCACACTGTGGCAGGTACTGTATGGCCACACTGTGGCAGGTACCAGATGGCCACACTATGGCAGGTACCGTATGGCCACACCGTGGCAGGTTCCAAAAGGCCACACCGCGGCAGGTACCGTATGGCCACACCGCGGCAGGTACCGTATGGCCACACTGCGGCAGGTACCGTATGGCCACACTGTGGCAGGTACCGTATGGCCACACTGCGGCAGGTACCGTATGGTCACACCGCGGCAGGTACCGTATGGTCACACTGTGGCAGGTACCGTATGGTCACACCGCGGCAGGTACCGTATGGTCACACTGTGGCAGGTACCAGATGGCCACACTATGGCAGGTACCGTATGGCCACACCGTGGCAGGTTCCAAAAGGCCCCACTGTGGCAGGTACCATATGGCCACACCGCGGCAGGTACCGTATGGCCACACCGCGGCAGGTACCGTATGGCCACACTGCGGCAGGTACCGTATGGCCACACCGCGGCAGGTACCGTATGGCCACACTGCGGCAGGTACCGTATGGTCACACCGCGGCAGGTACCGTATGGTCACACTGTGGCAGGTACCGTATGGTCACACCGCGGCAGGTACCGTATGGTCACACTGTGGCAGGTACCGTATGGCCACACTGTGGCAGGTACCGTATGGTCACACTGTGGCAGGTACCGTATGGCCACACTGTGGCAGGAACCGCATATGTTTTCGGCCTACTCCCAAGAATCAATGTTAGCAAATTATAAGAAGGTGGATGGGGAGGACACAGTTGTACTTCTCTTCTATTATTTAGGGAAATCAATTGTGGGAAGGTATTAAAGAGAACTCGTCACCAGATCAAAAGTGGCCTTTTTTTGGGTGGGGGGAGCTCTTATTTTTCCAATTTCTTCTCTGCATACTTTTTAAGGGGGTATGGGTCACAGGGTAATAATGCAGAGCAGCCTATAGACCCCCCAAAGAATATGAGCCCTGCGCCCTTAGTAAAAAAAAAAAAAAGAGCATGAAAATTATCACTAAATAAGAAGGCCAATACCTCTAGAACCATAAGTTGGATGATAAAAAAAAAAAAAAGAAGAAAAGCTATACCCTGGGGAGCAGCGGGAGGGTTGTACAAGCAACAACTGGACACTTCACTTGGTGATCGGTCCCCTAGAAGCATCATTCCTTTATTTACTTCCTATTCTCTCATCAATTCCGGGTTCACTTAGCCTTGAGCTTAGACTAAAACAGAGGTACCTGTTAGGGACACAACAATCCTGGAGCTACGCTCCCTAGTTTACAAATAATTCAAGAGGAAATCAAAAAGCAAACAGCGGCTGAGGAAGTAAAAAAAAAAACGACGACTCAGCCTGTATGTAAGCACATGTGGTATACTGCATCTGACGATGACAAGTCAAAGACACAGCATCTGCATGGTGCACAAGGCACGTTCCTCCTTTTTGTGGTTTATGGTCAGCTTCTTATCTTCTGTGCGCTGTGCAGTTTTTGCCACCAGGTTATAGAGCAGAATGTGCCCAGCAGAGAGATATATTATTTTCTGGCTATATTGTTTTCTAGGTAAAATTTCAGAATAATTTGTATTTTATCAACTGAAATTCCTGCTCATTTCTAGGCATAGTCGCTGAGTGGGAGGTCCTAATCAGCAATTCCCTGCTGTCATTGGTTAGGACCGCCCACGAGGAGCAGAGATTTTTCATGAGTAAAATAAAAGTTATGCTTAAAGGGTATATCCGGGGCTTTTTTGAAAAACAAAAAAAGCACTAACAGGCCGGCAGTTGCTACTTACCTGCCTGTTGTGGCCAGCACAGTTCTTCTCTGGTACAGACCACTCCTGCTGGGGATTCGGCTCCCTCTGATGACGAGGCGTGACTTCTGGCATCATTCTGATTGACAGCCGGCTCCCCCAGCTAGGCAGCGAAATATGGCTACCAAAATGACATTGGAAGCCCCGCCCTATCAATAGAGCGAAGCGGAGAAGAAGCCTCCGCTCTGTTAACGTAACGTCAGCAGAGGCAGCTGAATCCCCATACGAGTGATCTGTGATGGTGAAGAAAGGAGCCATACACAACAGGCTGGTAGTTAGCAACTATCTGCCTGTTAGTGCTTAGGCACATTTTATTTTTTCATAAAGTTATGGCTATATGCTTTTTTTAGGTGTATTCCTAGTGGTTCTATTATCTTTATAGCCCTTGTAATTCAGTGTGACAGTAGCTGCTCCTCACTGCTCCCACCTCCCGTCTGGGATGTTCCGTCATATAACATTGTGAAGCTCCCCGCTGTGAGTAACAGTCAGTCCGAGAAGAGGGGGCAGACCATGCCCCCACCACACCGCCTCATCTCAGACTGCAGACAAGGAGACATTATCAGGGGACTGCTGTGACAGGAGCTGCTCTTTACTGCTCCCCCTTCAGTCTGAGACGTTTACAGAAGTGCAGCACCATGCCAGCCAATTTCCTGATAATAGCATGCCCCCTGTTCTCGGACAGGCTAGTACTCACAGAGGGAGCTTCACACTGCTGCATGACGTAATGTCCAAAATGGGAGTGGGGAGCAGTGAGGAGCAGCTCCTGTCACACTGAATTGCAAGTGTTCTAAAGATAATAGAACTGCACTGGGCATCTCATCTTTATAGTTTATGAAGGCAGGGACAGTAGAAAAATGTTTTCTCTCTCCAGAGTACCCCTTTAATATTTTTTCCCACAAACTTATATAATAAATCTTCTCTGCGCCTCCTGGTCTATAAGACGCTTCCTTTAGATTGCACAGGGAGAGATGCCCTCTAAGTTTGCCTGAAATCTTGTAAAACAACCCAATTTACAGCCTGTCACTACCAGACATCTCTGGCCAGATATGCATTGGACAACATAAGGTATAAAATAGGTAAAAAAACTAACCAAAAACAAAAACACATCCAACCCTTATTGACCAAGGGCCGCTAACTGGTAACATTCTTCTTCAAATCTCCAGAAACTTTGACATTTTGATTTCATGTAGTGTAAGTTTTTGATTTAAGTTATTTAGGTAGCCAAATCCTAAAGTTTTTAGCGTGATCCTGGGATCATCGACCCACATAAAATGGTGTTTTGTATGGCCATAATTGTGTTTGTAGCACACAATGACAGGGGATCTGTAGGACAATTGAAATCTCATATCAGCGGCCAGGAAAGGTGCCAACAATTTTGTCAGGTCCATTTTTGGAGTTTCGTGCGAAATTACGTCTCATTTGCCTTTTTTTTGCCTGTTTTTTTGTTTTCGTGTTGTCCTAATATACACAAAGGAAATAAACATGTGTATAACAAAACCTGTGTAATTGCGATAATTTTCTCGGAAAAATATTTCAGTTTCTGGAACAATTTAAAGGGTGCCGATACCTTTCGACCATGACTGTAAATGGGGAGCTGGGCTAGCACTAGCACAGAGCAGATCCCGGCGGGTGCCATGTGCACAGTGCGAGAGTGGAGAGGATTCAGGGACTGAGCCTGCTCCATATAGTGCAGGTGCCAGCTGTGTTGAACAGACGGCACAGGAGCCAAAGTGCCGCAATCAAAGGTAACTCAGATAGCAGCCGCTTAATACTGAGATAGTGGCATTTAAGATGGTGGAAATTGGGTGCTGATGGGATTGACACGTACCCAACGTGCTCGGATAACAGCGTGTCTTCGAAGTGCTCGAAAAGTTTTTTCGAATACCAGCGGCTGCATGTCTCGTGGCTGTTCGACAGCCACAACACACAGGCAATCCCAGAATGCAGGGCTGTGGAGTCAGAGTCGTAGAGTCGGAGTAGTAGGAGCCTATTTTGGTGGAGTCAGTGGTTGGTGTCATGGAAATTGAGGAGTCGGAGGTTTGGCTTACCAACTCCACAGCGCTGTTAGGGCTGTGGAGTCGGAGCCCATTTTGGTGGAGTCGGAGCCATGGAAATTGAGGAGTCGGAGCCCATTTTGGTGGAGTCTGAGTTGGTGTCATGGAAATTGAAGAGTCGGAGGTTTGGCTTACCGACTCGACAGCCCTGCCTGCATGTGTTGTGGCTGTCAAAAAGCCGCAAGATATGAACCGAGGGGACCTGAACATATTTTTCGAACATGCAGAAGACACTCTGTTAGCACACAAGCATGCTCAGACAACACCTTATCCGAGCATGCTCGCTCATCACTAGTGCACAACTTTCTCAGCTAACAACTTCTATTTAAGTACAAAAATATATATAAAAAAAAAGCTAAAAGTCCTATGGATCTCAATATGTGAATGATAAAACTTACAGTTCACAATATAAAAAACAACAAGCCCTGGTGCATTTTTAGTGATAAAAAGGAATGCATTATAGAGAGATGGAAAAAAATCAAAAGTGAAGAGCGTCCCACAGACTGTCGATCAGGGACCCACATCACCCTGGAGTTGGTGTATACGGGCGCTATGGGGAAGATGCATAGATACGGGTACAACTCTGTCTGTGCCGCCCTGGATACAGAAAGAAAAAGACAAAAACAACATTCATGAATCTTATCTGCTCGCGGAGCGCTGAAACGAAGAATCTCAACAAAGGAAACAGTCGAGAACGATACTGCCCACTTAAGACTTCCTGCTATTTTGGCTCGGTCACTGGGGTTTGATAGAAAATAGAGCGGTCCTCATGGAAACACTGATTATATAGGCAGCTTGTTAAAGGCTCGGGAGTGATATGTAAACCAGCTGCTGCTGAAGCGGATGGAAAAAGTGTGCGGGATCCAAGAGCGCGGCTCGAAGCAGCATCTACAGCGATTTACAAGCCGATCTCAGATAGGAATTACATTTATGGAGACGGACACCGACTGGGTGAAACAGTAAGAGTCATCGATGGGACGCAATCAAAGGGGTCCTACCCTGCATCTACAGTTACAGCTCATCTCAAGAGCCAGGTGGAAAACGAGCTTCATGCTTCTGAACTATTCTGGTTGGAAGAAGCCATCACCTATTCACAAGAACTGCGACAATCGATTAGCGGGGGTCCGACTGATGGCACCGCCACCGATCGCAGTAAAGGGTCACTTTTCTACCCATCAGAATAGAGCGGCAGTGTGCGTGTGGGACCATCACTTCATTCATTCATGGGATGGCAGGAGAAAGCAGAGTTCAACGCTCCAGCAATTAAAGTAGCAGCGGTGGAGTAAGCGCACTGTCACTCCGTCCTAATGGGGTGAAGAGTGCACCGTTCCGACAATAATGAAGGTCATCACTTGCCAACCAGAATACCCCTTTAAAAAAAGGAGTCAACATTCCCTGTCTAAGTGGCCAATAAAGCCAAATTTTGGGACCCAATTTAGGTCCGGAGATTCACACTGACAGACCCATGAAAGATGACAACTTAGAGCGTTCACATAATGGGGAGGTCTCCTAGGTCTAGTTCATCTGCATGCAGCACACGGCCGGTTTCATGGGGCGCACTAGATAGTAGAAACACAAAAATTACAGATTAGGAATATATTTTATTCTATCTACTGATTATTGTTATTAAAGGGGTGACAGGCTTTCCTCCCGTGTCCAGGCTCTCCTCCCGTGTCCAGGCTCTCCTCCCGTGTCCAGGCTCTCCTCCCGTGTCCAGGCTCTCCTCCCGTGTCCAGGCTCTCCTCCCGTGTCCAGGCTCTCCTCCCGTGTCCAGGCTCTCCTCCCGTGTCCAGGCTCTCCTCCCGTGTCCAGGCTCTCCTCCCGTGTCCAGGCTCTCCTCCCGTGTCCAGGCTCTCCTCCCGTGTCCAGGCTCTCCTCCCGTGTCCAGGCTCTCCTCCCGTGTCCAGGCTCTCCTCCCGTGTCCAGGCTCCCCTCCCGTGTCCAGGCTCTCCTCCCGTGTCCAGGCTCCCCTCCCGTGTCCAGGCTCCCCTCCCGTGTCCAGGCTCCCCTCCCGTGTCCAGGCTTCCCTCCCGTGTCCAGGCTCTCCTCCCGTGTCCAGGCTCTCCTCCCGTGTCCAGGCTCTCCTCCCGTGTCCAGGCTCTCCTCCCGTGTCCAGGCTTTCTTCCCATGTCTGCAGCAAAACTGCAATACCACAAGCCACCAGTGGACAGGTGTGGTGCTGTTTGGACACCAGTAGCCATGTTTATCTAACCCTGTACAACCTCACTTATCTTACGAACAATTACGAAGGAAACAAACATGGAAACCCTCCAATAAGCCCCGAGGACCAGCACCTAATCCTCCGCAGCACAGAGGCTGCCAAGGTATGACAACAAAAAGAGGCTTCTTTCTATATCTCGCCCCGGAGCAGCCAGACATTGTGATTGCATAACCTAACCTCAGTCTCACGGAGTCAAGCCCTGCAATTTGGTTTTCCAATTACTTAGCAGTCGGCTGTGCCAAACAACAAAGCTTGTAACGGCGTAAGGCCCATCCTCGGAGAGATTTTTCCATTGACACACCTCTAATGAGCGAGCTCCCGCGATGATGACCTCATGGAAAATGTCACCGGTCCCTCTTCAATACCCAAGCTACAATGTTTGTTTCGGCTTCACACTTTCAGGAATGCGAGCTCAAGCAATTAAAACTTCATTTAATATTATATTCGCATTACTTAAGAAAGAACTGGCGTAACCACTTGGCTCCGACACTGATAAGTGACAGTAATTGACTAAAAGTTCCTAAAATAACTCCATCTTTCACCCACACCCACTTTTTATCACCCTCTAGATGAGAACATGGTCATACATTAGGATTAAAACTTTCTTTCACAAACAGCGCCACCTCTGTCCCCAGGCTGTGAGTGGTATTGCAGCTCAGCCTCACTCACTGCAAAAAAGCAGTCGAACGTTATATTAACCTTTTAACCTCTGCTTGTCGGGGTCAATCTTCATTTTTGCACTCATTTTTTTCCTCCTCTTCTTCCAAGGGCCAGAACTTTTTTTTTTTTACATTTTTCCGACAATGCCTATATGAGGGCATGTTTTCTGCAGGATGCCATTTTTGTAGAACTTTATTTTCTCTATCTCTACCGCCCCTCTCTTTGATTGACAGCTTTGACTTCTTAGAGCCAAGGAAGGGTGGAGAACAATGGAAAACAAGTAAGTGGGAAGGTGCACTTAAATGTTTGGAAAAGTCCAAACTCCAGTCACGAGACCCTTTTTCTTCTTTAATTTTGATGCAATTTTGTAAAGGCAAAAAAAATAAATCTGCATTTCAGAAATGTATTAAGGAAACAAAAGTCATAGCCAAATAATGGAAACTAGCCGTGAATGGAAGGACTATCTGCATGTATCTGTTTAGATTTCCATACTGAGAAGGTCATCATATGGAAATAGGCTGGAAAAATCATGTCTGGCAGAAAAATGTGACCACCGAGATGAATCCTCTGTACACAAAGAGCAAATCTGTGTATGTGACCGTGCATGACAGATCTCTGATGGAACATTCTGTGCACATCTAATGGTCCTAACACCCAACATCTGCACAGAGCGAGTGCGAAATGATCCCGGGAGGCAGGCAGCACAGGCAGCTAAGGGCTACTGGAGGTTTTACATGGACTGATAATTGGCTGAACGAGCGTTACCTCCTGATCATTCCCAGTCTTTAGCCAATAATCAAAATTGATGAGCCGTTGAGTCCGGTCCCCTCGAGGCGGCCTAGTGGCCATCGAGTCGAGTCCCCTCGTGATGGGCTACTGGCCGTCGAGTCCCCTCGTGATGGGCTACCGGCCATCGAGTCCCCTTGTGACGGGCTACCGGCCATCGAGTCGAATCCCCTCGTGACGGGCTACCGGCCATCGAGTCGTGTCCCCTCGTGACGGGCTATCGGCCGTTGAATCGAGTCCCCTCGTGACGGGCTATCGGCCGTTGAATCGAGTCTCCTCGTGATGGACTACCGGCCATTGAGTCGAATCCCCTCGTGACGGGCTACCGGCCATCGAGTCGTGTCCCCTCGTGACGGGCTATCGGCCGTTGAATCGAGTCCCCTCGTGACGGGCTATCGGCCGTTGAATCGAGTCCCCTCGTGACGGGCTACCGGCCGTTGAATCGAGTCCCCTCGTGACGGGCTACCGGCCGTCGAGTCCCCTCGTGATGGACTACCGGCCATCGAGACGAGTCCACTCTTGACGGACTACCGGCCATCAAGTCAAGTCCCCCCCGTGACGGGCTACCGGCCATCGAGTCGAGTCCCCCCGTGATGGGCTACCGGCCATCGAGTCGAGTCCCCTCGTGACGGGCCACTGGCCGTCGAGTCCAGTCCCCTTGTGAGGCTTTACCAGCCATCGAGTCAAGTCCCCTCGTGACAGGTTACCAGCCATCGAGTCAAGTCCCCTCGTGACAGGTTACCAGCCATCGAGTCGAGTCTTCTCATGGCGGGCTACCAGCTGATGAGACCCTGTGGCCAGCTACCAGACGTCATGTTGAGCCCCCTAACCCGTTGCGAGCTACCACCCATCGAGCCCACATTTTCTTGTGGATACCGGGGATCTGCTACCGACAACATGCGACACGTATGGGGACCAAACGATCAGCAATCTGTTACAATCTCATCCACTTTGCTTTAATTAAATGTAATATGTTGCAGATTTTCTGCCCCATGTGAACATGCCTTAAAAAAAAGAATGTAAGCGATATGGTACTCGGCACACCTCCCCCTAGGTATCACTCTTTCCTATGTTACCGCGGTTAGATTTATGAGCCGTAATGTAGCGAGGATTTTACAAGGGTAAATTATGAGGAACACATGGAAAATACGAGGTGGAAACCTCTGGACGGGGGCCAGCCGGTAAATGATCCAGGTCAAGATCTGCAATGAATAAGAAGGTATTGATGCATCGCTGCCGGCCGCACTCGCTCCCGGTGAACGCGACACACATTGCCGTCCTGCAGGTGATTTTCCATTCGGTGGGATTTTACGACGCCCCCCCAGTGCTTAGATTTAAAAAGCTGCAGTTTCATTGTGAGGAGTGGAAAGTCAGACGGTGCCGACTCCGGGACGGCGGTAACTTGGCAGCTTCTTGCCCCGGGTCAGGGGACACTGACTGTACCGTACGGTGCACAATGTAGTCACAAGCCGTGAGCCTGCAGTATTAGAGAGCAGCACAAAATTAGTTTACACGGGGGGGGGCACTTATTTTTTCCTTGAAATTAAAATGTAATCACACCGCAGGTTTTACAACCAGTTAAATTCTAAGGAAAATGTACTGAAGCCAACAAAGGGTTAATCAATTAAAAAAAAAATGCTGTTCATTGCCCTTAAAGGAGACTTGTACATTAAAGGATTATCTGACCCCCAGGATCCCTACGGGAGTCAGAACCCATTTTGGTGGAGTCGGTGTCATGGAAACTGAGGAGTCGGAGTTGGAGGTTTGGCTTACCGACTCCACAGCCCTGCGCGCATGAACAGCTCTCTCCATTAACTTCTATGGGAGTTCTGAAAATTGTTGAACACATTTGCTGGACTATGTGGGGGGGAGCCGTGAAGGAAAGACAGGCGCGGGTCCAAAAAGTCGTACATATACTAGACATTTATGGCAAATCTACAGAATGTTTGAGATGGAAATACACCGTTAAGTGAACAACCCCTTTAAAGAGGACCCGTCCCTCGCCTTAAGCAAGTAATGGTGTAAATGCCGCTGTCCTCCTGAATCTGGCGTCGTTTTTCTTTTGCGCCTGCGCCTCTCCGTTCCTGGGATATGGTTTCTACTTTCAAGTATACACATGTAGTCTTGTTAGACAAGTGGGCGCGGTCTTCATGACGGATAGAGAAAAGTTAAGGACCACACCCCCTTGGTAACAAAACTAGATTTAGGGGTCAGCAAAGTCGGATTCTGGAGAACGGCGGCATCTACACCAGGTAAATAGTTTCCTTATATTTATGGCAAGTGATGGCCCCCATTATCCTTAAACCACTTAGATTTAAAAAAATAAATAAATAAATAAAAAAAATTGGTGTTTATGGTCTGCAGCGATTTTTTCTGTTTTGCTTCAATACTCCCCAAATAAAACAAACAAATCTTGTCGTTTTGGGTTATCAGTTCCTGGGGTTTAATCTAATCATGCAGCCATGCTACCTTACTTCTCTCTAAGGCCCCTTTCACACATCAGTTTTTTTGCCGTCAGTCACAATCCGTTGGCTCGACAGATCGATGAATCCGTCGCAGAATGTGAAAAACTGATGTGATGGATTCGTTTTTTTCGATGGATCCGACTAGGGGTGCTAGCTAATTGGATCCGAAAAAAATCGTTGCATGCTCAGTAAAAAAAAAAAAAAAAAACGGAATCTGTCGCTGGATCCCATCATTTCACGGATAAGGCGCCCATAGGCTTCCATTCTAACAAACAACGGACACAAAAAAACGTTACTTTGTCCGGACAAACAATTTTCGACGGATCCGGCGAACGATGGACGAAACGTGAGGCCATCCATCGCTAATACAAGTCTATGAGAAAAAATGATGCCGCCGGATCCGTTTTTTTCATAATTCGATGGATTGTGACTGATAGCAAAAAACTGATGTGTGAAAGGGGCCTAACCTAGCGAATGACCAGTAACTGACAGATCCTACAGATATGCACACGTCAGACTACACTGGGTTTGTTTGTAGTCTGTTACCGTGGAGACATTTAAAAAATGAATAAATAAATAGAACCCCTTCTAGGCTATTTGCAGAGTCATATTACTTCTATATGGCAAACGTAGAACATACACGGCGCTTAGGAAAGCATGAACGAGTAGCTTTAATACATAAAATCTGACTATAAGGACAGAAAACCAGAAATACATATGCAAAGCGCCATGGAAGAAATGGAATAATAATAATAATAATAATAATAATAATCATAATAATAATAATATGGAGCACGAGGTATAAGAAAGCCCTCGTATGCCACCTTCGCCACCTTCGCTCCGGCTTTCTTCAGGTCACTCTTTAGCCTTTCATCTTGATTTGTGCTCGGGACTTTTATTAGCTTGTAAGGATGGAAAAAAATTGTAAAACAATTGACGGGAGTAAAAAAAACAAGTCCTGGGCAGAGTCCAGGAGGGCAGGAAGGGTCAATGAATCCCTCCGATGGAAAACAAACACTTTGCTCACAGAGACCTGACCTTCATCCCAGATGATGGAAGGTGGAAAAAGAAGTGTCAGCACGGAGGCGCAGATGGCGGGAGAAGAGCTCAGAACTGGACATGGACGGTGCGGGAGTCATCTCACCGCCGGCAGAGTCAGTATGGAGTCAGAAATCACCAGGCACATGATGTTCCATGAAAGATAAATCGCTCATGTGTGGAGATGGAACCGAGAAGTAGAGACCGGCCAGGACGGGAAACCATCAGAATGGGAGCGACGTTGGTTGACTTATTAGTGCTGAGCGAACGTGATCGGATAAGGTGTTATCTCAGCATGCTCGGGTGCCAAAAGTGTCTTTGGCTTCATGTCACGTGCAGGAATTGCCCAACGAACATTTTTTTCGAGCACGCCGGAGTCACTCAGCACCTGATCCGTTTTCATACCTGTCTGAGCGCTTTTAGTTTTCATTTGCTGGACCACCCCTTTAAGGACACAATACTGCCATTGTTGATTGCAAAGCTATATTCCCACATTGCATATTTGCATTTGCGTTACGTTTAATAAAGCTACTTTTATTTACCAAAAAAAAACGCTGTCAAAACACTTAATTGCATTTTTGTACTTTCCCATTGCTTTCTATGGGTGAAAAAAAAGCTGTCAAAACGCTCGCTCAAAGATTTGACATTTTGAAGATCTTAAAAAACGATGCAGTTTTCCAATTCAGTCAGGAAAAAAAAAACAAGCATGTGTGGGAGATTTCTGAACTCAGAGCTTTTGCTGAAACTGTAAAAAGCAGATTTTATTTTGCAGGAAGAAAGCAACGTGTGAACGGAACCTAAGGCAGAGTTTTTACAGCTTGTTTTGTGTGAATAAGAGGCTGCTTTTTACAGTACTAGAAAAAGCTCAGATTTCAGAAATCTCATGCACACACATCGGTTTTTCTTGATCGAATTTGAGAAGTGCTGCGTTTTTTACATCTGCATCGTGTCAAATCGTTCAGCGTTTTTACTGCTTTTTTTCAGCCATAGAAAGCGATGAAATAAAGGCAACAAATACCTTTGTAGAGTTTTTGGTGAATAAAACATGTACAGTAGAATAATCACATCTAATTGGTGAAAAAAGCAACTAAAAATGGAGCCTTTTGACTGCCAAGAGAGCAGGTTTTGGGTGCATAAACGCCCTGTGTGAACATAGCCCAGGACAGCACTGATCCATGTGAGTGTATGGACAGATGTGACCTGCAGAACATCCCACAGAACGGAGCTCAGTACCCGAAGCCGCAGCAGAGCGCGCCGCGCCCCGAAAACCAGAAACATGTTGTTCCTTCTGTGGTTAGGGGAGACTGGTGTGTTGCCTATGATGTGCTGCCTAGTGTAAGTTTACAGAGAACTGACTAATCTTAGCCTCAAAAGTCTAAATTTATGATCAGAGGCTGCGAGAGGAGGGCGCCGCACCCAGCTCCGTAATGACAGGGGAACAGCTGGAATCAGCGCCGCTCACATCTGCTCCAGCCACGGGGTAAGGACAACCAGGACTGGGGTCTTCATCTGGTCCATAAAGCCCACATTGTGGCCATGCCTGGTACTGCAGCCTCAGTCACCAGTCAAACATTGATTGAAACACCCCAAAAACCGAATTTGTGAGACATTGGCCAACATGTGTCCTGGCGATCTACGACTGCAGTCTACGGGTCTGTATATCCAGAATACAATGGGGCACAGTAGGATAAGGCGACAGGTGTACTGGCGATCTACGACTGCAGTCTACGGATCTGTATATCCAGAATACAATGGGGCGCAGTAGGATACGGCGACAGGTGTCCTGGCGATCTACGACTGCAGTCTATGGATCTGTATATCCAGAATACAATGGGGCGCAGTAGGATAAGGCGACAGGTGTACTGGCGATCTACGACTGCAGTCTACGGATCTGTATGTCCGGAATACAATGGGGCGCAGTAGGATAAGGCGACAGGTGTCCTGGCGATCTACGACTGCAGTCTACGGATCTGTATATCCAGAATACAATGGGGCGCAGCAGGATAAGGCGACAGGTGTCCTGACGATCTACGACTGCAGTCTACGGATCAGTATATCCAGAATACAATGGGGCGCAGTAGGATAAGGCGACAGGTGTCCTGGCGATCTACGAGCGCAGTCTACGGATCAGTATATCCAGAATACAATGGGGCGCAGTAGGATAAGGCGACAGGTGTCCTGGCGATCTACGACTGCAGTCTACGGATCTGTATGTCCGGAATACAATGGGGCGCAGTAGGATACGGCGACAGGTGTCCTGGCGATTTACGACTGCAGTCTACGGATCTGTATATCCAGAATACAATGGGGCGCAGTAGGATAAGGCGACAGGTGTCCTGGCGATCTATGAGCGCAGTCTACGGATCAGTATATCCAGAATACAATGGGGCGCAGTAGGATACGGCGACAGGTGTCCTGGCGATCTACGACTGCAGTCTACGGATCTGTATGTCCAGAATACAATGGGGCGCAGTAGGATAAGGCGACAGGTGTCCTGGCGATCTACGACTGCAGTCTACGGATCTGTATATCCAGAATACAATGGGGCGCAGTAGGATAAGGCGACAGGTGTCCTGGCGATCTACGAGCGCAGTCTACGGATCAGTATATCCAGAATACAATGGGGCGCAGTAGGATAAGGCGACAGGTGTCCTGGCGATCTACGACTGCAGTCTACGGATCTGTATGTCCGGAATACAATGGGACGCAGTAGGATACGGCGACAGGTGTCCTGGCGATCTACGACTGCAGTCTACGGATCTGTATATCCAGAATACAATGGGGCGCAGTAGGATAAGGCGACAGGTGTCCTGGCGATCTACGACTGCAGTCTACGGATCTGTATATCCAGAATACAATGGGGCGCAGTAGGATAAGACGACAGGTGTCCTGGTGATCTACGACTGCAGTCTACGGATCTGTATATCCAGAATACAATGGGGCGCAGTAGGATAAGGCGACAGGGTAGGAGCGGATGCGATAAGGCCACAACGCGGCACCTTCATGGCGTCTGGATGTTCGGCACGAATACAAATTTGCTCCTTTTTTTATAAAGTGGTCGCAGAGCATAAAACGCGTTGGTCGCCTCTCCGTCATCACACAGAGGGTACGAAATCCCAAAATATGTGAGGGGTAAAAATAGTGGAGCGAGTGCGGCAATCCCTCCCCAGGAACAGATCAGCACCTCGCCTTCAGACCTCGCCTTACAAAGTCTAATTATTTCCGTCATTAACCTCGGAGTCATTCAGTAATGGAAATGGACAGGACTCGTTTCCACGAATCAGCTGTAAATTACGAGTTTTCCAATAATATTAAATGGAACAATTTCAGGAGAGGAATAAATCCGGTGACGGATAAATGGAAAGGAAAAATGTCACAATGGCCGACGACCTGCAGATCCGGAGGGGGAAAAAAGTCACTAATTAAAGGGAAACTCAGAGAAAAGTTTATAATTAATTATACTGGCGAGCGGTGAGCCAGGCAGGGACGGAATTAGGATGGGTGGCAAGAAAAGAGCAAACTGGGCAACCTCCATATCAGATCGGTCAGGGACTATAAAATCAGGGTGGGCAGGGCTGATGATGCCCAGGTGACTGCCAGGACAAGGGTCCGATACCTGCCAGCCGTGCAGAAGACTTGGGGGGCCACCAGTCAACAACACATCAGAAGAGTCACTCAACCTTTAAAAGGTGCATTTATGACATTGCCATTTCTGGAGTAGACTCAGATCTCCAAAACAGAGGTCCACAGTCCTCGACACCACCAGGGGGAATGGGCCGCATTCATGGGCGTGCATGTGCATAGCCCTCACCATTCACTTCTATGAGAATCAGTAAAGCAGACCGCCTGGCCAATTCCGTCACCCCCATATGGCAAGAGCACAACCCCCTCGTCATTCAGTCCCCACCAGACGTAGGATTCACATCTACACGACAAGTCCTATGCTAGAAATGTTCACCATGACAGCACCCTACAACCCTGCATCCGGGAGGATCCCTTACACGGAGCGTCATACCTCACCATTGCTAGACCCCGTTCTGAAGGTGGATGAGGTTGTACAACACACATAATACCAAAATCTTGGTTAGAGAAGTCAGTACACCCCCAGAACTGCCCTGGGATTACCCATTTTTGGGCAGAGTTCATGTAAACCTCGCTCGCCCCTTTATTTCCGAAAAATTCGGAAGTTACGGCACGTTTGGTACCATTGACAGTTATGTGAGATTTGGGACCAAAATCCATCCCTCAAAAGGAGTATATGGCGCCCCCTATATTTTCCCGTATGTGCCCCTTTCAGGAAGCAGAGATTTACTTCCTCTCTTGGGCGTCCAGGAGCCTTTCCTTTATTTCAGGAGCCCCCCAGACGTCCCCCTGGAGAGTTCTGCCCCACAACTAAGAGCTCGTCACACGGGGAAACATCCGGGCCGGACAAAAAATTCACCATGATGTCACACAATGAGCCAGCTACTGTTCCCTGTTATCAGCCAGCGTGACCTGGAGGACTATGGTGGGACGACGGACCGGCAGGAACATATCTCACATATCTCCACTGAAAGAACCCGTTAGCATCTGGTAATCCAGATCCTGAACGATAGCAGCAAATTAAGGAAAACAGAGAAGAAGGAGTTAAATTTACAGACTCCGGAGGAAGAGGAGAGGAGAAACCATTAACTCCCCCCAATGTTAATATTTAATGCAGGAAATATTTATTTTCTCCTATTAGGAGATTTCAGACGTTCTCGGTCGGATTCTCTCGCACACTGATCCGCAATCCAGCTGTGCAGTAGCATCAGGGATTTAAAGGGCCAGCGCCATTAGACTTTTTTTTTGTTCACCGCCATCTTGTGCGTCAACTTTTCTTATTTATATTATCACAATTTCAATATTTGGCAAATTTTGTTTGGAAAAATTCTGGGCAATGTCGGCTCGGATATGTAATAACTATACAGGCGCACCAGTGTCGCCGCTGCGGTTAAATACATCTCCCCTCTTATGCGGTGCCATAAAAAATAAGGTAGATGGTGCCCCCTACTGCAAATACACGGGCACTACAAGAAGTAGGATTACTATCCCAGCCAATAGTGTCCTGACAGCCCAGAGCAGGCTCACACAGCGCCCTCTGGTGTCCACGGCGAGATCCTCCAGCCCATCACCAGGCTATCAGGTATTATATGGGGAATTAAAAGAGTTCCCGATACAGTACAGCCCCCTGTACTTTTACAATGGGTTTTACAATATTGGTGGTAGTTTGTTAACAAAACAAAAAACAAAACTGAGCTTTACTCACCCTCCCCAGGTCCATTGCAGAGTCTCTGCTGCTCTCGGCGTCTATTATTGTCTGCAGCATTAACTTCATTTCAGCAGCACTGCAGACAATCAGTGAGCTCATGCCGACATTGTAACGCTGCAGACAATACCAGACTCTGAGCTCTGACACTTGCTGGACCAGGGGAGGGTGAGAAAAACCATTATTTTCACATGCAATATTGATTTATGACATAAAAATGCTGGTAACCCTTTAAATACTATAGTCCAATAAATATATACCAAAGAAGACACACAGTATTCCCTCCTCCCGGACACTGTCTCCCGGCGCTCTTCTGACCGCTGCAGCCCATCAGGAGGCACTGATTAGCTGCAGCGCTCATGTGAGTTCCGGGAGACACAGCGTGATCTTTGCTGGTGTATGAGGGGGTACATTTAAGTGGAAATGGTAACGCCCAGTTGTCAAGTTATTAAGTGGAAATGGTAACGCCCAGTTGTCAATTTATGAACACATTTCTAAGAGGATGAAGAGGATATATAACGGGGAATAGAAGCATTTACTATATCAGCGATGTCGGGGGAGGAGTGGGGTCGTTCCGCCAGTGCCGCGTCGGGGTCCGGGTCTCGCACCAGCAGCCATAATTCCACAATCCTCTGTCCTGACGCGCTCTTAGGCCGGCGTCACACTCGGCGTAAGACAATACGGTCCGTTTTTTACGGCCGTAATACGGAGAAATGTTCCCAAAATATTGATCCGTAGTCAGGGTGTGTCAGCGTATTTTGCGCATGGCATCCTCCGTATGTAATCCGTATGGCATCCGTACTGCGAGATTTTCTCGCAGGCTTGCAAAACCGACATCTAATGGATTTATGTGCTCAAATGTTCGGGAAAACATTTATACAGTATATATATATATATATATATATATATATATATATATATGTCATTGAGACACATATATATATATATTCTGTATTTATATTTCATTCAGCGCGATATCTGTGAAAAGTCGGTAATTCAATTGCCGGCTTTTCATTTCTCCTGCACAAACCCGACATGATATGAGACATGATTACATACAGTAAACCATCTCATATCCCCTTTTTTTTTTGCATATTCCACACTACTAATGTTAGTAGTGTGTATGTGCAAAATTTGGGCGCTGTAGCTGCTAAAATAAAGGGTTAAATGGCGGAAAAAATTGGCGTGGGCTCCCGCGCAATTTTTGCCGCCAGAGTGGTAAAGCCAGTGACTGAGGGCAGATATTAATAGCCAGGAGAGGGTCCATGGTTATTGGCCCCCCCGTGGCTAAAAACATCTGCCCCCAGCCACCCCAGAAAAGGCACATCTGGAAGATGCGCCTATTCTGGCACTTGGCCACTCTCTTCCCACTCCCTGTAGCGGTGGGATATGGGGTAATGAAGGGTTAATGCCACCTTGCTATTGTAAGGTGACATTAAGCCAGATTAATAATGGAGAGGCGTCAATGATGACACCTATCCATTATTAATCCAATTGTAGGAAAGGGTTAAAAAACACACACACACATGATTACAAAGTAGTTTAATGAAATAAACACAGCGGTTGTTTTAATAATTTATTCCTCTCTCAATCCATCAGCAACACCCTCGCTTGGCAAAATAATAAACACACAAGATACATACCTTCTGTTGAACCGTCACGTCCCACGAGGTAATCCATAGGAAGGGGTTAATTATTTTACAGGCAGGAGCCCTGCAAAGGCAGCTGTGCTCCGTGCCTGTAATCCCCGGCGAATGAAGGAAATGTAGGTCATTGACCTACATTTCCTTTAGTCGTGGTGATGCGCCCCCTGGTGGATGTCCTCATATGACCTGGAGCGTGGGAAAAAGTTCCCAGGCTGCAGTTCATGAGAACATCCAGCAGGGGCGCATCACCGCAACTGAATGTAAGTACAGATCCAGCTTTCCTTTCAGCACCCGGGGATTACAGGCACGAGCGAGTGGTTTATCGCAGCTCGTGCCTGTAATATTAGTTAACCCCTTCAGATGGATTACCTCGTGGGACGTGACGGGTCAGCAGAAGGTATGTATCTTGTGCGTTTATTATTTTGCAAAGCGAGGGTCTGCAGCTGGATTGAGAGAATAAAATACTAAAACAACCTGTGTGTTTATTTCATTAAAATAATTTTTAATAATGTGTGTGTGTGTTTAACCCTTTCAAACAATTGGATTAATAATGGATAGGTGTCATCATTGACGCCTCTCCATTATTAATCTGGCTTAATGTCACCTTACAATAGCAAGGTGGCATTAACCCTTCATTACCCCATATCCCACCGCTACAGGGAGTGGGAAGAGAATGGCCAAGTGCCAGAATAGGCGCATCTTCCAGATGTGCCTTTTCTGGGGTGGCTGGGGGCAGATGTTTTTAGCCACGGGGGGGGGGGCCAATAACCATGGACCCTCTCCTGGCTATTAATATCTGCCCTCAGTCACTGGCTTTACCACTCTGGCGGAGAAAATTGCGCGGGAGCCCACGCCAATTTTTTCCGCCATTTAACCCTTTATTTTAGCAGCTACAGCGCTGACATTTTGCACATACACACTACTAACATTAGTAGTGTGGAATATGCAAAAAAAAAGGGATATGAGATGGTTTACTGTATGTAATCATGTCTCATATCATGTCGGGTTTGTGCAGGAGAAATGAAAAGCCGGCAATTGAATTACCGACTTTTCACTAACACCGCTGCGTATTTCTCGCAAGTCACACTGCTGGTCCGTGTGGAATCCGTATTTTTCTCGCCCCCCATAGACTTTCATTGGCGATTTTTTTGCGCAATACGCTGACAAACGCAGCATGCTGCGATTTTGTACGGCCGTAGAAAGCCGTATAATACTGAACAGTAATATACGGCTAATAGGAGCAGCCCCATTGAGAATAATTGTGCCGTATGTAATGTGAGTTTTACGGACGTAGTTTATGCGCTCATACGTCCGTAAAACTCGCCAGTGTGACGCCGGCCTTATAGTGAAGCTTTCCCAGCATACCCTGGTGCAGGGTGAAGGTCCCTTTAATGTAATGGGTCACATCAGGTGACAAAGAAAAGTGGTGAGGACGCACGCCGGGGATCCAGTTACGGGGCCTTTAACCCCTTCCTGACTGGTTCATTTAAAAAAAATAAATAAATAAAAATATATATATTTGCTTTACCATATGGGTAAATAAACTTTTTCCGCTATTAGATTTTTACAGACCGGACAACATTCATTTTACATTTTTTATTTTCTTTTAATTGGGAAAAGGGGTCAGTTGGAAATTTACACTATTGGGGAATTTTTATTTCACGACTTTTTATCTTTATTTTTATTATTGTCTTCAGTATTTAATCAAAATGACTGATCTATGAAATCCGGCTTTATGGGAACACAAGATGGCGGCGACAGTGACCTTTACGCTGGGAGGGGAAGGGGACAATAGCTGCCGGGATGACTGCGTAACTTAAATCCTTTTGTCAGAGCCAATTTAAAGGGGTATTACAATCTCCAAGACCCTATCCTGATATGTAATAATAACAATATATTAGCACATCCTTCCAATTAGTAATGTATAGTTCTTCTGATTAGCTAGGTCTCTTTCCTCATGGGCAGGCATTGCAGTAGATTAGGTATCCATGGTTACGACCACTGATGTAATGACAGCTAGCAGCACCATGGATACCTGCTACTGCAGTGCCTGCACATGAAGAAAGAGACATAGCTAATCAGAAGAACTATACATTACTAATAGGAAGGATGTGCTAATATATTATTATTACACTTAGTACATATCAGGATAGGGTCTTGGAGATGGGAAGACCCCTTTAAGTGGTTAGATGAAAACGGTTGGTAAGATCCGGCGATCCCTATATAGGATGCATGAATACAGGCTAGAGGGGGAGGTTACCCCATAAGGGCGCAGACAATGCACAGACTGGACGGCGGCTCTCCTGACCCCCAGGCCGGCCCCGCACTGTGGACCCCTCTCGACCGCCTGACTGACCCTAATTAACGCGACAGTCCACTCCGGCACTGAAAAGTGACATGTGCCCTCCACAGCGACAGGTCGGACCCCCGCCTCACCCATCTTGGATGCGGGAGGCCACCAGATAGGGCGACTATACGCGACAAATGTATAGATCAGTCGTCGGTGCCGGGCTGGACCGTCCCTTTAAGTCAGACATTTCCAGGAGGACTTAACAGAGGAACATCACAATGGATAACACTAATTCACCAGCTCGGCCGTGTCAGGGGGGCGGGGGTCGCTTCTCCATAGGATTACCCCATTTTTGTGCCCCCACAGTGAGGGCTTGGGGGGCTTCACCTGCGCCCACCCGTCTGCACTGCACTCACCCTGCAGCGGCCGTCACAGAAGACCCCGACCTCCAGGTTGCAGCAGATGACGGCCGTCGGCAGAGAGCGCAGGTCGATGGCCTCCATATCGATATCCAGGAAATCCCAGTCGTTTCCGGCCAGCTGAGAGCCGGGGGCCTCCTCACACACCCCGAGGTGGGCAGCGAACTCCCGCAGGGCCTGGTCCATGACGTCAGCAGGAGCAGGGACGACAATCACGATGACATCACTGTCGGAAACCCGTCTGCGGCGGCCGGAACATCGCCCGATCCAATGTGTCAACTTCTTACCGCACGCTGACGTCACAGCGCCGCAGCGACACCTGCTGGGGACTGCTGACAACTACCACTGCAGCGCTGTCTGCTCGATTGGAAATTAGGCGACAGCGACATCTGCTGCTGGAATGTAGTAAGTACCGCTGCAGGAGCCTGGAATGGACAGCGACACCTGCCGGTGATCAGGGACAACTACAGCCGCTAAAACCGCACCTGAAAGTGAAATTTTGAATCTGAATGCAGCCAATTTCTATTTTTGCGTTTTCATTCTCTTCCTTCTCTTCTCACAAAAGACAACTACCCCTAGAGTTTTAATTTTTCATGTGAGAAAAATATTTAGAATTGAGAGTCCTCAGTGGTTGATACCTTTTAATGGCGTACTGTTAGCCATTAAAAGGTATCTACCACTGAGGACTCTCAATTCTAAATATTTTTCTATCTACTAACTAACACGGTACCAAGATATATAGCTTTCCTGTATTTTTCGTGTGCAAATTGAACTCTATAGCACCATCTGTTGGAAGCAGCAATCCTACACCTATTTTTTTTCTTTTTGAGAGCTTGGCTTTTTTTTTGCGCAGCGATCTGTAGTTTTTATTAGTACCATTTTGGAGTATATAAGATGTATGATCTCTTTTAGATTTTGTAATTTTAGGAGGGAGATGAACCAGAAAAAGTGGTCGTCTCATTTTATTAAATGGGTAAAAATTGAAAAAGTGTCGGTAAAAATAAGCAACTTTGCAATTTATCTTTTATGAAAAACTCTCTCCGTTCTCAGGAAAAATGATTTTTTTTTATTCTATAGTGTCCTGCTGTTTGCCTAGCGCTGGCCAGCTTCCTAGGCAGGGATCAAACACCTTCTGCCTGAACTGTCAGTCTTCAGGAGTGCACCCCCCCCCCCCCCCTCAGCAAGCAGGACCTGGGGGGCAGAGGGTGCGGTGGGCTCCTGATGACAGGACAATGAGAAAATCCCAGAAATCAACAGTGCCATGTAGAGGAAATCCAGCAGAGCAATCTTATTGACGCCTCTCCATTACTAACCTCTGGGCTTGATGTCACCTGACAATACAAAGGTGACATCAACCCCCCAACTATCACCCCACTTGTCACCGCACCAGGGCAAGAGGGAAGAGCGAGGCTAAGTGCCATATTTGGCGCATCTTAGAGATGCACCTTCTCTTTGGTGGCTGAGAGCTGATGTTTTCAGTCTGGAGGGGGGCAATATCCATGGCCCCTTCCTAGGCTATTAATATCAGCCTGCGGCTGTCTGCATAGCCTTTGCTGGTTATTAATTATATGGGGACCCTACGTCATTTTTTTTGGGTGGCCCCCCTCTGGGTATTACCCCCTTCCAGGGCTAGAAAAATCGCCCCCAAGCTGTCGGCTTTCCCTCTGCTGGTTTGGAAAATTACACTGGAGCCCACGACAATTTGTTTTCAGAAAAATAATCATTTAGTAATAGAATACATGTACAGTAAGCTGCACACACACTGTACTAATTGTATATGTAACTGATATCTATATATCTACCTACTCTATGTGTATATACTGCATGTGGACCCGTGGAAGCGTGATATACGCGAAACGGCCGTAGTCCTGTTCTTTTGCCTGCATGACCACATTTGTCCTGCCCTTATACATACACCTTGTCCATGTAAAGTGTTCGTAAATAAAGGACTAAGGTTTTTATGACACGATAAACGTAGTGTTGCTGCTTTTTCCTTCATTCTTGGATGTACTGAATGTAATCCATCTATTCTATGCTGTCGGGTCACGTAACGTTGTGATTTTACTGTTCTGTGTAAAAAAAAGTCTCCCACCCATTGACTTCTATTGGTGAATGCTATCTGATTTTTGCATACAATTGCACCATGTTACGATTTTTTTCCAGTCCGATACTGAACACACAATGATAGAATTGTGACGCCCCGGGGTCCTGGTTGTCACAGTGACATTGCTTTCCTTACGGGGAGAGTGATGTCACGCTTGGAAGCGATGAAGGATATCTTCTATCAGGTAACCACAATGCACACAACATGTTCACACTCCAGACCAGAAGGGGGAGCTCTAAGCCTAGTTTAGGTTGAACTCCCCTATAAATACATCCTGATCTGGAGGGAAAGGGTTCAGTTTCAGTTCAGTAAGTGAGAGACACATAAGAGAGCACACCGACAGAGAGTGTCAGAAAGTCTGGAGGGGCCTGTAGTCTGAAGTGCTGCAGTTCCTGGAGGAAGAGACATACAGAAAGCCGAACATTCAGTGAGTGTGCAGGAGAGCGAAGCACAGGAGAGTGACATCAGGGGAGACCAGCCGCAAATGAACTATCTCCTGAAGTGCAGATAACCGGTAGCCGGAACACCGAGGTTGTAAGGCTCTCCTCGACTTACATCAGAGACCGGCAGGACAGCTGAACTCCACGTTCCCTGTCCGCCTTAGTACCCAGGAGACACGGTGACACCTTTAGAGCCCGGGGCATGCTAGAGTCCCTATAAACAGACTCAAGTCAACAGTCTTACTGCTTATTGTCCTATCCTATACGGGGGACAGAGAGAGAACATCTGTGAGGACCTTATCTGTAGCCATAGGCAGTAAGGAACTACAACACCACCGCGCTAGAGGAAGGCTTTTAACTCCACCTGGTAAAGGGGACTCTGGATTCGCTTCCAAGCCAGCCGGACCCTGCCTGTATGCAGCGCCCCAGAGTCCTGGTCGTTGCAGTACTGTGGCTTCGCCACTAACGGGAGCCATGGTACGTCTGATGGCACTGAAGGAGTTCATCTGACCAGGTATCACAGACACCAATATATTTCACCGTCGGGCCACCAGGGGGAGCTAAGGGTTCTATTCACTAGGCCACTCCTCACATACTGGTAAAACTGGGGGTCAGGCAGGAAGTTAGAGAGAAAGCCGACTGGATGGGAACCAGGCAACACCTTGTGGCAGAGGGTGTTGCAGGGGAAGATTCGGTAGGGTCCCTGTCAGGGGTGGGATCCTGACAGAGACTTGGCAACTTGAGCGAACGTAACGGGGCCGTGCCTGCTCAGTATAGCGGCGGTGCCCAAGGAGGGATTGGAAGCGAGATAGATTGTGCTGAGTGAGAAACGAGATCAAAGCAAGAAGGAGAATACCAGTAGGAGTCGTGCTGTAAGACCGAGGCAACATCCTACTGAGGCGCAAACATCCGGTGGCCGGAACGCCGAGGAAGTATTTCTATATACAGCTTCAGGCAATACTTCAAACCTACGGCAGGACAGTCAGTCAAAGGCGGGCTGTCTCACCTAAATCACCTATGCAGTCTTGGGGGGCAACTTGTGGAGAGGGGCGACTCTAGGGTCCCGGAAGAGCTTCGAGCCTACCCGTCAAACGGGTGCCGTCCTAACCGTAACATCAGGGAGGGACGGAGGATTAGCAGAACATCATCTAATCAAGTTGTGAGGGAACTTAAGAAACAGACACAACAGTTGTGGGGACTTTCCGTAAGCACAGCAGGGGAGGACCACAACACACAAGCGCTAGCAGGTAGGCACAGATTTCCACCTGCAAAGAGAACTCTGGAGGTGCCATCGGACCGGCCGGACTTGCAGCCTGGTTATCCGGAATCCGGACTGAGAACCCGGAGATCTTCAGTAAAGAGGTAAAGAGACTGCAACCTGGTGTCCTCGTTATTTACTGCACCGCAACACGCACTACCCCCATCCACTTCTATCATTCACTGTACGTCGCCTCCCCACCAGCAGGGTCACGGACCGGGCCTAGCCACCGTGACAACCCCAGAGCAGAGACTCAGAGGCCCGGTACCGGGTACCCCTCGGCCCTGCGGCAGTGGGGGGGCGCTACATGTACCTATAATCTGGTGCCCTGGACTGTGGCTGCCTGAAGTCTTCAGTAAATAAGGTAAAGAGACTGCAAACCTGTGTCCTCATTCTCCACTGCACTCCTTTCCATCTAGACACCGGGAGCCCTGGGGATACACTTCACCTGTGGGAAGTTATACCATCTAGCTGCCATAACATCACCCCAGAGGACCCCTTAAAGCAGCGTCGGTCCACACTGACCGAATACTACAGGTGGCGTCACGAACATAAACTTTATTCCCTTTAAAGACCTTTCCCCTTTTACATGGGCGCCCAGGGCCACGGACCGGGTCACAGCCACCGTGACATCCCCCTGTGAACACCAGACCCAGTACCGGGTACCCCACGGCCCTGGCGGGCGACTCAGAATAACATTGGCCCCAATGCAGTCCGATTTGTAAACAGATTGCATTCATCCAATGTAATCAGAAGTAGGAGCGAGCCCTAAGAGCGATATCATGAGGGTGGGAAGATCCTTGTTGGGTGTTGTAATTCCACCCGTGACTGCATCCAATAATTGCTGTATTCTCTGCTGGCACTGCTAATATTGGGCATTTAGCTGTCACTTATGTTGGGTATTTAGCTGGCACCTATTGTCATAGAAAATATTAAACATCTTTGAGGTCCCTCATATCCCCCTTCCCTCCCTTTTTTCTTTCTTAACCAATTTGCCATAAGGAGACAGGAGCTAGCACTCAAACCTGCCTTTATGTAAAATGCAGTGCACATAGATGTGAAGCAGCTTAATTAAAATGCAAGGAGCCCTCTTTATGCCCAGGTGACTGAAGAGGATGTGTATTGTCCACAGAGAGAGACAGGAAAAGTCTTATTAGGTTTTGAGTGGATCAAAGTAAGATCTCACACCCTTTACAAATAGTCATGGTCACTGCAGATACAATTAATTAGCGCAGACAGTATGTGTACAGGAGAAAAAAATGGAATATTGGAATTTCTATCCATCCGATATTGATGAGACATACATTATCGGAACCAGAGTTAACCAAGGAAACAGATGTGTTTTCTCATAATTATAACTGTGGCACCCCAGGATTCCGGTTGCCACAGTGGCATTGCCTCCCTCACAGGGGGTGATGTCATGCCTGGAAGCAAGGAGGGAACCCCTTACAAGGTAACACCAGCATCCAACGCTTTTCCTACTCCAGACCAGAAGGGGGAGCTCTAACACCCAGTTTCAGGGGAGCTTCCCTATAAGTTCTGGCGTGGAGGTGGAATTAGTCAGTTATAGTCTGAGGGAGAGTAGTTGAGGAGAACCTGTGGAGTGGAGCTGTAGCCAAGCACACCCCAGGACAGAGCGCTGAAAAAGAGGACGCCAGAGTCCCTGGCCATCTTGGGTGCTGTACGCCCCAACAGCCGAATCTGGAGGGCAGGAAACTGCAAGCTCCCTGGCCACACTGAATGCCTGGAGGCACCACAGCAGACCAAGAATTGAATTGAATTGATAAAAATGAGATTCTTTGGATGTAAACAAAGGGTGCAGGACAGTATACGGGACTATGCCCTTAATCTTCAGGAGGTGCTGCGGGCCATTAAGCAGGTTGATCCCGACAGCGTGCAGGATGAGGATAGATTGCTAAACGAGCAGTTTATTGAGGGACTCCTAACACCCACCGGACACAGCTGCACATCCTGGCCCTACAAAACCCTGAGGGTGCACATAGCCTGACCTGGACTTTGCACCCTTTAAAGGGAACCTGTCACCCCCAAAATCGAAGATGAGCTAAGCCCACCAGCATCAGGGGCTTATCTACAGCATTCTGTAATGCTGTAGATAAGCCCCCGATGTATCCTGAAAGATGAGAAAAAGAGGTTAGATTATACTCACCCAGGGGCGGTACTGTCCGATGGGCGTCGCGGTCCGGTCCGGGGCCTCCCATCTTCATAGGATGACATCCTCTTCTTGTCTTCCCACTGTGGCTCCAGCGCAGGTGTACTTTGTCTGTCCTGTTGAGGGCAGAGCAAAGTACTCCAGTGCGCAGGCGCTGGGCCTCTCTGACCTTTCCCAGGGCCTGCGCACTACATTACTTTGCTGTGCCCTCAACAGGACAGATAAAGTACGCCGGAGCCGCAGCGTGAAGACAAGAAGAGGACGTCATTGTAAGAAGATGGGAGGCCCCGGA
Source organism: Ranitomeya variabilis (assembly GCF_051348905.1). Lineage (NCBI taxonomy): Eukaryota > Metazoa > Chordata > Amphibia > Anura > Dendrobatidae > Ranitomeya > Ranitomeya variabilis. Next base: position 33,005,884 of record NC_135234.1, on the reverse strand, counting down.
CCGGACCGCGACGCCCATCGTACCGGACCGCAACGGGACCGCCCCTGGGTGAGTATAATATAACCTCTTTTTCTCACCTTTCAGGTTACATCGGGGGGCTTCTACAGCATTCCAGAATGCTGTAGATAAGCCCCTGATGCCGGTGGCCGCAGCTCATATTCTATTTTGGGGGTGACAGGTTCCCTTTAAAGATAGGGCCATCTGGGTGCTGTGTGAATTAAATTCCGGCACAGCGCCCCCTTGGTGCCCGGCAATTACATACCACCAGGAAGCGGCATCCTTTCCCCAGACCTTTGTGGAAGCTGACGCGCAGACCCTAGATAATAACTCCTTTGCAGACCTACGTCTCCAGGTCCAGGAGCTGACCAAAAGCATGAGGTCCATGCAAGTGTCTTTAAAGGAGAAGATCCAGCTGGCCTCAAGCCCAGATGACGTCCTGTGGCGACGGCAGAAGAGAATCCCACCGACCAGAGGGAGAGACAGCGATCGCTACTGATGCTGATGCGTTGTCCAAGATGCCCAATTTATTTACTTATTCTGAGCACTTGTGTTGGGCATTTAGCTAGCTCTTATGTTGCGTATTTAGTTGGCACTGCTTATGCTGGGTATTTAGCTGCCACTTATATTGAGCCTTTAGCTGGCACTGCTAATGTTGGGTATTTAGCTGGCACTGCTTATGCTGGGCAATTAGCTGACACTTATGTTGGGCATTTAGCTGGCACTTATGTTGGCCATTTAGCTGGCACTTATGTTGGGCATTTAGCTGGCACTTCTTATGTTGGGCATTTAGTTGGCACTTATATTGGGCATTTAGCTGGCACTGCTTATGTTGGTCATTTAGCTGGCAATTATGTTGAGCATTTAGCTGGCACTGCTTATACTGGGTATTTAGCTGCCACACACGCTGTTCAGGCTCCACCCCTGCCATCTGCACAGTCCAGGTCATTCACACAGTCTATTGCAGGGGAGAAGCAGAACATTCCATCCTGCCAGACAAGGGGGTGCAGTCTCTTAAAGTAACAGCGTGTTCCTTACTGTTCATAACAGCACCACCCTCCTACACTGACTCTCTGTGCCATCTGAACTTGCCCGGCACAGGGATGTATTCCTCACAGACGGTTCCGAAATAAAGGAGACACACTCCGGCTTTACTTCAATATGGACTTGTTTACTCAGCACAACTTGCTCAAATACAGGCACTTTGGGTATCACAGTCAGTACCTTCTTCTCTGTCCCAGCCCTGTCCTCTCCTCTATATTTTGCCCCGGGTCTGACCGTATCTTCCGGTCCCGCACAATCTATTCCATGCGGAATTCTTGCCCACATGGGGGAGTCCTACACAGCTTCGGTCTAGTTCCAAGAACTGCCTCCCAGGCAAAAATCTGCCACATCTTGCTTGTCCTGCCCGGCTGAACAAACTTCTCTTTCTCTCTATGGGAACAGATTCCTTTAGCTGCGTCCGCAGCACTGCCACACTTCTTCCTCCTAGAGGAACCTCTCTGTGCAAGCTGCTCTATGCCCCTCTTTTGTGACATTGCGGGGCACAGTGACTTCTGGCCAGGGAGCCCTGTGAGCTGCACGGGTGCCCTGGCCATAACTGACTAAAACCAGGAAGCCTAACTATTCTTATGCCACTGTGCCCCTCCTACTCTAACTATATGCTACAGTGCCCCCCTCTAATGGCCAACTATGGACACTACGCTTCTATCACTATACTGGGCCCGGGGACAAACATTCCCTAAACCAAAGTGTGCCAAACTTATACTGTATACTGTATACACTCACCGGCCACTTTATTAGGTACACCATGCTAGTAACGGGTTGGACCCCCTTTTGCCTTCAGAACTGCCTCAATTCTTCGTGGCATAGATTCAACAAGGTGCTGGAAGCATTCCTCAGAGATTTTGGTCCATATTGACATGATGGCATCACACAGTTGCCGCAGATTTGTCGGCTGCACATCCCAAAGATGCTCCATACAAGGCAGGATGGATCCATGCTTTCATATTGTTTACGCCAAATTCTGACCCTACCATCCGAATGTCGCAGCAGAAATCGAGACTCATCAGACCAAGCAACGTTTTTCCAATCTCCTACTGTCCAATTTCGATGAGCTTGTACAAATTGTAGCCTCAGTTTCCTGTTCTTAGCTGAAAGGAGTGGTACCCGGTGTGGTCTTCTGCTGCTGTAGCCCATCTGCCTCAAAGTTCGACGCACTGTGCGTTCAGAGATGCTCTTAGGCCTACCTTGGTTGTAACGGGTGGCGATTTGAGTCACTGTTGCCTTTCTATCAGCTCGAACCAGTCTGCCCATTCTCCTCTGACCTCTGGCATCAACAAGGCATTTCCGCCCACAGAACTGCCGCTCACTGGATTTTTTTTCTTTTTCGGACCATTCTCTGTAAACCCTAGAGATGGTTGTGCGTGAAAATCCCAGTAGATCAGCAGTTTCTGAAATACTCAGACCAGCCCTTCTGGCACCAACAACCATGCCACGTTCAAAGGCACTCAAATCACCTTTCTTCCCCATACTGATGCTCGGTTTGAACTGCAGGAGATTGCCTTGACCATGTCTACATGCCTAAATGCACTGAGTTGCCGCCATGTGATTGGCTGATTAGAAATTAAGTGTTAACAAGAAGTTGGACAGGTGTACCTAATAAAGTGGCCAGTGAGTGTATATATACAGAGTAATATACAGACAGTATAGCAATGCTCTTGTACATGGTGGTAATACACTTTATGTGTAGCAGTACCATCGTGTACGAACACGTTAATAATATTCATTATGCACACTTAAAGGGGTTGGGGAGAAGAGGGAACAATAACATATTTATATCCCCTACACTACGACGAGGACGGACAGCCCATCTGTCGGCGCTGCAACAAGGTGGGGCATATCGCAAGATTCTGAAATTTAAACAAGCAACCCCTGGGGCAGAGGGACAACCCCCAGGAGTAAGGCGACCAGGCCCACAAAGCTGGCAAGACAAGTACGTGGGAGAACGGCCGGTCCTGCCCGTCATGATTTATGGCATCCTGATTAATGCTTTACTGGTCACCGTCTCCCAGGTGACGACTATGCCATATACTCTTTATAAACAGTACTGGGCTGACTTTGATATTACCCGTGGCCCAGATAATGATCTGACAATAGTTGCCAGCACTGGTCAGCCTTTTCCACAAGTGGGGTATAAGGAGGTGACTATTAAGGTGGGGCGAGTAGAGTTGAAAGCCCAAGGTCTGATAATTATAGATATTGACCGGCGAGAATGTAACCCAATGATGACCTTAGGTACCAATGTGATAGAAAATTGTCTTGGCGAGGTTATTGTTTTATTGCAGCAGGTAGCCGAAACTGCCAGTTCCGGTGAGCAACGGGTCCTGCAGAAAGAGATCAAAGCCCTGATGCAGAGACAACAGGTAGAACTGTCTGGTGGAGAAATCGGCAGTGTCAGAGTGAGTGATCCAATCCCCATTGCAATACCCCTAAGGAGTAAAATGTTAATCTGGTGTCGAGCAGCAATAGGTAAAGCCTGGTAAAGACCTTGTACTCTGATAGTAGGCCCACCATCCTGACAGCCAGAGGAGCAGTCAATGTCCGTAAGGGGAGGGTACCGATACACATCTTGAATTGTGGGAAAAACGAGGTCAAACTACCCTGATACTCCACCCTTTCTAAGCTGTTCACTGTCAGTAACAACACAATCCAGACAGTAGAACCACTGGTCCCGTCCGACTAGGCAGAGGACAATGGCTCTGCAGAACAGCTTAAGGATTGGTGTCAGTATCTGCACATAGGTATTGACTCCACCCCTTTGCACCAAAAGCAAGAATATGAGCAGGTCTTAGCAAACACCTTCTAGACTTTGGGCAGGTAAAAGGGGTCCAACACCATATTCCCCCCGGAGATCATCCGCCCATTAAAGAGAGGTACCCACCTGTACATCCAGCTCACTATCAATATGCCAAGGGTATGTTACGGGAGATGAAGGAGGCTGGGGTGATCAGAGACAGTTGTAGCCCCTGGGCAGCTCCGTTAGTCCTCGTTAGAAAGAAAGATGGTACAATGAGGATATGTGTTGACTACAGGCAGATTAACCACATTACACATAAGGAGTTAAGGACGCCTACCCATTACCCCAAAATTGAGGAATCATTAGCTGCACAGAAATCCGCTAACTATTTCTTCACGTTAGAGCTCATCAGTAGGTATTGACAGGTTCCTGCGGCAGAGGCGGATAAAGAGAAGACAGCGTTTACAACATGAATGGGCCTCTGCGAGTTCAACTGCATGCCGTTCGGGCTCTGCAATGAACTGGGAACGTTCCAGCGGATAATGGAATGCTGCCTAGGACATAAAAAATTCTAAACCGTTCTGTTGTACCTGGTTGATGTCATCGTTTTCTCTAAAACCTATGAAGACCACTTGAAGCACCTGGCCAAGGTGTTCGAAGCCCTGTCCAACTTTGGCCTGTAAGTGAAGCCATCCAAGTGCCACCTGTTGAAGCCCAAAGTGTAGTACCTAGGTCACGTTGTAAGTGCCGAAGGTGTGGCACCAGACCCTATTATCAGTGACTGGCCAAAACCCAACACCGTTCATGAAGTATGGCAGTTCCTCAGGTTGGTAGGCTACTACCAGAGACTCATCAAGGGCTTCACTAAGATAGCCGCACCCCTGCAAGACCTTCTAGTGGGCCAATCCAAGAAGGCCAAGAACAAGAATCCTCCGTTCGAGTGGAACAGCAGGCTAGAAGAATCCTTCACCCGGTTGAAGTTGGCTCTCACGGGAGATGAAGTCCTGGCCTATACTGACTATGACCAACCATTCATACTTTACACTGACACCAGCATTGTAGGATTGGGAGCAGTGCTGTCACAAGTGCAGAAAGGCAGAGAGAGAGTGATTGCCTACGCCAGCAGGAAGCTTCGTCCCACTAAAAGGAACCCCGACAACTATAGTTCCTTCAAATTTCTCGTTATAGTCTGGGCTGTGACCGAGCGATTCAAACACTACCTGGCTACAGCGAAGTTTACTGTCTTCATGGACAATAATCTGCTGACTCACTTGGAAACCGCAAGGCTAGGTGCATTTGAACAGCGATGGATGGCCCAGCTGTCCAACTACGAGTTTACCATCAAGTACCGAGCGGGGCATAAGAACGCTAATGCTGATGCGCTGTCCAGGATGCCCAATTTATTTACTTATTCTGAGCACTTGTGTTGGCATTTAGCTAGCTCTTATGTTGCGTATTTAGTTGGCACTGCTTATGCTGGGTATTTAGCTGCCACTTATATTGAGCCTTTAGCTGGCACTGCTAATGTTGGGTATTTAGCTGGCACTGCTTATGCTGGGCAATTAGCTGACACTTATGTTGGGCATTTAGCTGGCACTTATGTTGGCCATTTAGCTGGCACTTATGTTGGGCATTTAGCTGGCACTTCCTATGTTGGGCATTTAGTTGGCACTTATATTGGGCATTTAGCTGGCACTGCTTATGTTGGTCATTTAGCTGGCAATTATGTTGAGCATTTAGCTGGCACTGCTTATGCTAGGTATTTAGCTGCCACTTATATTGAGCATTTAGCTGGCACTGCTAATGTTGGGTATTTAACTGGCACTGCTTATGCTGGGCAATTAGCTGACACTTATGTTGGGCATTTAGCTGGCACTTATGTTGGCCATTTAGCTGGCACTTATGTTGGGCATTTAGCTGGCACTTATGTTGGGCATTTAGCTGGCACTTCTTATGTTGGGCATTTAGTTGGCACTTATATTGGGCATTTAGCTGGCACTGCTTATGTTCGTCATTTAGCTGGCAATTATGTTGAACATTTAGCTGCCACTGCTTATGCTGTGCATTTAGCCGCCACTTATGTTGCGCATTTAGCTGGCTCTTATGTTGGGCATTTAGCTGGCACTGCTTACGGTGGGCATTTAGCTGGCACTTATGTTGGGCATTTAGCTGGCACTGCTTATGCTGTGAATTTAGCCACCACTTATGTTGGGCATTTAGCTGGCTCTTATGTTGGGCATTTAGCTGGCTCTTATGTTGGACATTTAGCTGGCTTTTATGTTGGACATTTAGCTGGCACTTATGTTGGGCATTTAGCTGCCACTGCTTATGTTGAGCATTTCGCTGGCACTTACGTTGGGCATTTATCTGGCAATTATGTTGAGCATTTAGCTGGCACTGCTTATGCTGTGAATTTAGCCACCACTTATGTTGGGCATTTAGCTGGCTCTTATGTTGGGCATTTAGCTGGCTCTTATGTTGGGCATTTAGCTGGCTCTTATGTTGGACATTTAGCTGGCTTTTATGTTGGACATTTAGCTGGCACTTATGTTGGGCATTTAGCTGCCACTGCTTATGTTGGGCATTTAGCTGGCACTTATGTTGGGCATTTAGCTGGAACTTATGTTGGGCATTTAGCTGGCACTGCTTATGCTGTGAATTTAGCGACCACTTATGTTGGGCATTGTCAGGACTCTGAACATTTTTTATTACCTTTTTGTGCATTACTGCCCTTTTCCAAGATGGCGTCTTTGGTCTCATGTGCACTGTGTCTTCCTGCTATAAAACTCCACCCCAGCCTTCAGTCTGTGCTAGAGTATTCTGCCTTGCATCCAGCTCCTGACCTCTGGTGACTCCCTGGCTATATACCTGCTCCTGTGAACCTGTGTGGTGATCCTACTACTCTGCTCTGAGTTCCTGCTGCATACACCAGTTCCAGTATCCTCCTTCATCTGCTGCTTGTGTTTACTTCCATCTGCATTTGCTGGACATGTAAGCTGTTTCTGCTTTGCAAGAACCTGAGACTATTACCCAGACCTCCCTGGTTGAGCTAAGATATTATTTGAACTGCCATATAAGCATATCTATCTGTTTTTTGGACTAAGCAAGGACTTATTCATGTCAAGTATCCTCAAGAATAATTGTGCTTCATAGACATTTTGCATGATTGCATTTTCCTCTGAAGTTTCCTATAGACTGCTGAGCTGCATTTGATATTTGCACCAAGTGTTGTGGACTTTAGTTTCTCTCTGCACCTGTTTGAATCACCGTGTGATAATATAGACTTTACCACTTATAAAACTGTGTCCTGTAGTTGTCTTGTTCCACGCAAAGAGACTCCTGAGTTATCCCCTATAATTATTACAGGATACTCTAGCCTAAAAAAAAAAAAAGGAGACTGCTGGAACAATGACTGCAGAAAGCAGACTAGAGCAGGTGTTTTCCATAATAATTAGATCACTGCAGAAAGATGTGGAAGGTCTGCAAAAGAAGTTTGGAAGCTTTGAACACAATCAACAAGTGTTTGGACAGACTTTGCAGGACTTAAGCACCCGCATGGCAGCCCAGGAAAACAAACTTGCTGGCATAGAGTCCCAGTATGGAAGGGCTTTTCAGGACATAAGCACGCAAATAGCTGAACAAGCGACTTTTCCCTCTGGGCAACCGCCACCAGCTAGCCCACCTAAGTTGCCCCCATTCAGATTTAATGGTGATCGCGACAAATTTCGTGGCTTTGTGAATCAATATATGCTACATTTTGATGTGCATGCTGACCGTTTTCCTAATGATAGATCCAAAGTATTGTGCGTAATAATGCTGCTGACCGCACGAGCGCTCGCCTGGGCGAATCCGATGATTGAGTCTCGTGACCCGTGGTTAAATAACTTGGATGATTTCTTGGCCGCTATGGCATTAATGTTTGATGACCCTAATCGCCGTGCAACCGCTGAATCTGCTTTGTTGTCTTTACGCCAGGCTAAACATTCTGTTATTGAGTATGCCACTGAATTCAGGAGATTAGCGGTAGATACCAATTGGGACAGTTATGCACAATTGCCTATTTTTAAAAGGGGTCTGTCTAGTATTGTAAAACATGAACTAGCTCACTCTGAGTCACCACAAGAGCTAAAGACATTTATACAGCATTGTGTGCGCATTGACATTCGCCTTACTGAGCGTAGGCAGGAGAAGTTTGCTGCATATAACCGTATTTCTAACTTTTCCCTTCCTTCCAAAGAGCCTGCAGGTAAAATATCTTGGGAGGTGGAGGAGGTGCCCATGCAAATTGATTCCGTTCAGAGGCGCGAGATCAATGAGCGCCGGGAGCATCGCCTTCGTGAAAGTCTATCTTTTATACTGCGGCCAGTCTGACCACTTCTTGATCAATTGTCCTAAGTGTCCTAGACGGCCTAACAAGGTGCTAGCAGCAATAGGGGAGTATGACAACTGTGATGATGAATCTGACATCTCTGAATGTAGCCTGCCTTTAAACGCTGTATTCCATTCACTTTCTATGACTTCACCCCCAAGGAGCTTAAGGAAAAGAACTCTCACTGTTCTCTCCCTATTAAGATCCTGTGTTCAGGACAGTGGATTTCCAGTGCAGCTATGATTGACTCTGGTGCAGGTGGCAATTTCATGGATATCGCATTTGCCAAGGAACATGGTATTGAAATTCAGCAAAGAGCCTCTCCAATTACCATGGAAACATTGGATGGGTCACCTTTAATCTCTGGGCCTGTGGATCAGGAGACCGTACCCCTTGAAATTTTGTTGGAGCCTAATCATCAGGAGCAACTTTCTTTCTTGCTAATTTCTTCTCCTCATTTTCCTGTGATTTTAGGTATTCCTTGGTTGCGTTCTCAGAACCCAATTATCAACTGGGAGACCAAGGAGATTATCTTTCCAACAAGGAGCAACTCAGCGTTAACAGAAGCTGTCCCTGAGTCCAAAAACTACGGAACTACATGTACAGGTATTTTCTTTACCTCCAGCATATAAAGAGTTCTCTGACATCTGTGACAAGAAGAATGCAGATCAGCTTCCTCCACACAGGCATTATGACTGTCCCATTGAGTTGCTTCCTGGGGCAGCTATTCCTTTTGGTAACGTATACCCTTTGGCGGCACCTGAGCTTCAAGCCTTAAGGGAGTATATTGATGAAAATCTGGCCAAAGGCTTCATACGTCCTTCTTCCTCACCAGCAGGGGCACCTATATTTTTTGTAAAGAAGAAGGATGGGACCCTGAGACCCTGTGTTGACTATCGGGAACTCAATAAGGTAACCGTACGAAACCGTTACTCTTTGCCTCTGATTCCCGAATTACTGGAAAGAGTCTGCCATGCTAAGGTGTTCTCTAAACTGGATCTTCGTGGGGCTTATAATTTGGTGCGTATTTGTCCAGGGGATGAGTGGAAGACAACATTCAGATGCCGGTATGGATACTTTGAATCTCTTGTGATGCCCTTCGGGCTTTGTAACGCCCCTGCAACGTTTCAACACCTTGCTAATGACATTTTCAGAGATTTGTTGGACCAGTTTGTAGTGATCTATTTGGACGATATACTAATCTTTTCTGACTCTCTACAGGAACATGTAGAACATGTCAAAACTGTTTTAAGACGTCTGAAAGAGAACCATCTGTATATCAAGCCGGAGAAATGCCAGTTCCATCGTTCTGAGATACAGTTCTTAGGTTATATCATCTCTCCCCAGGGGCTGAACATGGAATCTGGTAAGATTCAGGCTATCCTTGACTGGCTGGTACCCAAAAACTTTAAGGAGGTCCAACGTTTTATTGGTTTTGCAAATTTCTACAGACACTTCATTCGAAATTTTTCCGATATTGTCCGTCCCATTACTTCCTTGACAAAGAAGGAAAAGCCCTTTAAGTGGTCATCACAGGCTCAAGAAGCTTTTGATCGGCTTAAGATCTGTTTCACATCAGCACCGCTGTTGATACACCCAGATCGAACACTTTCTTTCATTGTGGAGGTGGACGCTTCTGATAATGCTTTGGGGGCTATTCTCTCCCAAAGGACTGGAGAGAAGGGTCTGCTACATCCTTGTGCTTTCTTTTCCCGTAGACTAACCTCAGCAGAGAAGAATTATGACGTGGGAGACAAGGAATTGCTGGCTATTGCGGCTTTCAAAGAATGGAGGTATCATCTGCAAGGAGCTGCACAACAGATCATAGTGCTAACTGACTATCGCAATTTAGAGTTCCTTAGATCCGCTAGATGTCTTTCTCCTCGTCAGGCTCGTTGGAACTTATTTTTAAATCAATTTAACTTTGTTATCTCGTACCGTCCAGGTTCTGGTAATGGGAAGGCTGATGCTTTATCCCGAATCCATGCTGCAGATTCCATACCTGGGGCCCCATCCAAGACCATTCTATCCGGTGCCAATTTCATCGGAGTTATCCACGATCAGGACTTGTGGAAGGAGTGTAGGGAGGCCAATGACGGTGATGTATTTCTGGCCAACCCACCTGTGGATATTAATCTTGTCTTTAAGGGTGGCATGTGGTTCAGAGATCGACGTATCTCTATCCCTGAGGTCGTCCGTCTGCAGATCCTCAAGTTGGTACATGACTCCAAGTTGGCTGGTCACAGGGGTGTACAGAAGACACAAGAGTTCCTGAGCCAATTCTTCTGGTGGCCAACTTGCCTGAAGGATACCAAGGACTATGTTCTCTCTTGCGAGGTATGTGCTCATAACAAGACTCCTCATGTGGCACCTACGCGTCTTCTACAACCATTACCTGTTCCGTCCCGCCCTTGGGGTCTATATCAATGGACTTTATTGTGGAGCTGCCTACATCGGGGGGCATGAATACAATCATGGTGGTAGTTGATCGCCTGACTAAAGCTGCTCATTTTGTTCCGTGCACCGGCCTCCCCTCAGCTAAAGATACAGTGAACTTGGTTATACAGAATGTCTTTCGGTTGCATGGGGTTCCGGATGAGATCATCTCTGACCATGGAGTGCAGTTCACTTCAAGATTCTGGAAGGAGTTTTGCTCTGCACTCAATATTAATGTCTGTCTCTCTTCCGCTTACCATCCCCAGACAAATGGTCAGACTGAGCGTACCAACCAGACACTGGAACAATATCTAAGATGCTATGTCAGCCATCTCCAGGATGATTGGTTGCAGTTGCTGCCATTAGCCGAATTTTCATATAACAATTCTCAGAGCGCCTCCACTAAATTTGCACCTTTCTTTGCCAATCTGGGTTATCATCATGTATCTTACCTAGGTCTCCTATTAATTCTCCGGTTCCGGCAGTGGAGGAAAGGCTGACTGCGATGAGGCAAAATCTGGAGGTTCTGAAGGAATCCCTGACCACAGCTCAAGAACGTTATAAGAGATCGGCTGATAGATTCCGTAAACCTGCACCCATGTTCAAGGTAGGAGATTCCGTGTGGTTATCAACTAAGAATCTGAAGTTAAACGTTCCTTCACAAAAACTTGGACAGAAATTCATTGGCCCTTTCAAGATCAACGGTATTGTGAGCTCTGTGGCCTGCCGACTGAAGCTGCCTAGGACTATGAAGGTACACCCAGTTTTTCATGTATCTTTACTAAAGCCTGTATCTCCTAATACCTTCCAGGGACGTGTTGTGCCACCTCCACAGCCTGTGGTGATTGATGGGCAAGAACAATTTGTGGTGGAGGAAATTGTTGATTCCAATATCTGATAAGATGGCAGGGATATCCCCCTGAGGAAGACTCTTGGGAACCTGTGGAAAACATCAATGCTCAACAGAAGATTTCTCGTTTTCATCAGAGATTCCCTGTGAAACCAGGTCCAGGATCGTCCTGAGGCCGCTTCTAAGGAGGGAGTAATGTCAGGACTCTGAACATTTTTTATTACCTTTTTGTGCATTACTGCCCTTTTCCAAGATGGCTTCTTTGGTCTCATGTGCACTGTGTCTTCCTGCTATAAAACTCCACCCCAGCCTTCAGTTTGTGCTAGAGTATTCTGCCTTGCATCCAGTTCCTGACCTCTGGTGACTCTGCAGCGCCCCAGAGTCCTGGTCGTTGCAGTACTGATGCTCCGCCGCTAAGGGGGGCTATGGTACGTCTGATGGCACTGAAGGAGTTCGTCTGACCAGGTATCACAGTCACCAATACACTTCACAGTCTGGCCTCCAGGTGGAGCTAAGGGTTCTATGTATTAGGCCACTCCTCACAATCTGGTAAAACTGGGGGTTAGGCAGAAAGTTAGACAGAAGCTGACTGGGAATCGAACAGGCAACACCCTGTGGCAGAGGGTGTTGCTGGGAGAGACTCAGGGGGGTCCCTGTCAGGGGTGGGATCCTGACAGAGGCCTAGCGAACAGAGAGAACGTTACGGGACCGCGCCTGCACGAGATAGCGGCGGTACCCCAATAAAGGACAAGAAGCGAGGTTCATTGTGCTGAGTGAGAAACGAGATCAACGCAACAAGGAGAAATACCAGTAGGAGTCTAGCCACCGTGACAACCCCAGAACAGAGACTCAGAGGCCCGGTACCGGGTACCCCTCGGCCCTGCGGCAGTGGGGGCGCTACAACTTGGCGTCACGAACAGGATCTACTTAAGCGTGAAGAATCAGGTCATGTGTGCCTTGGAACTGTGATTTATTGTGACTGGACTGTGACTTATTGCAAAGGCTGTGTGTTGCCACTTGCCGCTAAAAGTTCCTGCCAAAAGCCGCCGCCATTGCAGCACCACAGGGAGCGCAGAGGAAGAAGAAGGGCGTGCCATGGGAGGAGACTACCAAAGCGGCGCCAAAAGTAGCGACCACCCCCTCCGACTTCTGCTGCGAGACGACGACCTGCCCAGCAGCAGAGGAGAACCGCCCCCTGATTTGCAACGGCGGGAACGAGCTGAAGAGGGAGCTCGACCTAGGAGAAATGGCGGAGCCAGGTGTATGCGGTGCCGCCGAATGCCTGACAGCGACGATGAGCAGCAAGTGCCCGAGCGACAGCGAAGAGATCCCGGCTTGCCTTCATCCACCAGAGGCGGACCCGCATCCACTGCAGCTGAAGGATCTGAACTGAGCTCGGTGGAGCCGAGCCTGCCTATCCTGACCACGGAGCCATGGAGAGCGGAGCCACATCGAGAGGCCACCTTGGAGGAGCCGCGGTCCGGGCTGCAGCCGATTCCAGTGTCCTTGTCGGCGGAACGGATCGACATCGGTGGAATCACATCAGGCGCAGGTATGGAAGGCGCCCCTTCTCCCCCGGCCGATTCTGCTCCCCCGACCGATCCTGCTCCCCTGACCGATCCCGCTCCCGCGACCGCTCCTCACCCCAACAATAACTGTCTCCTCTCGGCGGGGCTGGTGGTGCTCACCCCCGACACGATGGGGAAGCTGGTACCTCCACTACTGACCACGATGGGGGAACCCATAGATGTGAGCCCAGAAGGGGTGATCCTCCAGTGGGACACCCCCTGGACCGGGCCAGAAGGAGCTCGGGAGGAAGGCTTCACCCTTGCTGTGCTCACCTGGGAACAATATAAACAATGCCTGATCCTACATTGGAAAAACCGAAGAGACACAGGACAAACTAATGCGTCAAAAGTACAACTCCCGAAGCCTGCGTGCGGCAGGAAAGACGTGGTAAAGCGGGGAACTGTGCTGGCCTTTCACCCAAAGCGGGGTTGGGGCTCCATACAAGAACCGGGACTACCAACTGACGTCTTCGTTACCAGTTATAACGTGAAGACTCCCTGCCGCGACCAATATGGAGACCCACTATTGCAAAGGGGGGACCAGGTGACCTACACCCGCCACCGGAGTGCGCAAGGATGGTGCGCTCGGAACGTCCAGCAATGTGGGCCTGAGGGGGTGTCACCTGTTGCCCCGATCATGACCGGTCCGGGCTTGACAGATCTTGTTACTATCGCTACTGTACGCCTTGTCGCGGCTACCGAGCTTGCAGCCAGGGTTAGCCTTCGAATCCAGACCCCGGGTGACCTGACTGCACCCGAGAGACCAACCCTTGACACTGGCACCACATCAGCCGCGGATAGGAGGCCGCCTCCTGCTCAGCCAGAAACTGAGTAAGCATAAATGCTTTACAGAATGTATATAGTTAACTATTTGTCCTTCCATGTGTTTCTGCTGCTACAACCCGACTAGGGTTAACTCTTAAAGGGATCCCTTTGTTTACCCGGGATCCCTTCTTCTGCTTTTTGTTTTTTGTTTCTGTCTTATCATTGTTGAAAGAACTGCTGGATCATGAACACTGCATGATTACAAACTTCTTGTAAATAGTTTGCACCTTCTTAAAGGTGCCCTCTACTGGTTTTATAAACGAAAGGACTCTTTGCGAAGAAACTGTTCCCTGAAGCAGTAGCGGAGTCCTTGCTGCATACGGACTTGCAGCTTGAGAAATTGCACTACCTCATAGAGACTTGGTTCCTTCTTAAAGGGAACGTTCATCGATAGCACTTAAAGAATGATGATGCTTTAAAAGAGAGTATTAATAATGCTTACGTATAAAAAGGTTATATGTAGTGAGCTAGTTAATTGTAAGAAATGTTTAATGATGTGTCAGAGAATGAGGACAGGAAGTGAACCCATACGGGGTTAGTCGGTGAGTCCTCCTAGGAGCCATACAGAGATGGCTCGGTGATCCTGAACTGAGAGATGGAAGTTCTATACTGTGTATAGTGGCAGAAAGGCAGTAGGCCCGGGCTGAAAGGGGCGGTCCTGCAACAGAACGAGAGGCAGTAGGCCTGGGGCAGATAGACAGGCGGTCCTGCAGATGTAAAGGTGGAAAATTAAGGAAAAGTTGATTAGCCTTATAGTGTTTTATAAGAAGGTCTTTAGTGGATTCAGTGTGTACATCCTTAAAGGCAACGTTAAATTATTGTTCAAAATTTGCACTTAGTAGAATACCCGGTTGGGTAAGAAAAGTTATTTATAGTATGTTATTTAAAATATTTAACCAGGTTTGTAACGTTCAAGTGTCCGCACCTCCCATAAAGGGAAGCCCTGTTCAAACTTGCTTATTGTTATTGCATTTCAAAATTGTATGTCTTTTTGCTGACATGTATTGTTGTTTTCTTCCCAGTCCAGGAGTACTGGATTTAACCGGGGGGGAGTGCAGCGCCCCAGAGTCCTGGTCGTTGCAGTACTGATGCTCCGCCACTAAGGGGGGCTATGGTACGTCTGATGGCACTGAAGGAGTTCTTCTGACCAGGTATCACAGTCACCAATACACTTCACAGTCTGGCCTCCAGGTGGAGCTAAGGGTTCTATGTATTAGGCCACTCCTCACAATCTGGTAAAACTGGGGGTTAGGCAGAAAGTTAGACAGAAGCTGACTGGGAATCGAACAGGCAACACCCTGTGGCAGAGGGTGTTGCTGGGAGAGACTCAGGGGGGTCCCTGTCAGGGGTGGGATCCTGACAGAGGCCTAGCGAACAGAGAGAACGTTACGGGACCGCGCCTGCACGAGATAGCGGCGGTACCCCAATAAAGGACAAGAAGCGAGGTTCATTGTGCTGAGTGAGAAACGAGATCAACGCAACAAGGAGAAATACCAGTAGGAGTCGTGCTGTAAGACGAGGCAACATCCTACTGAGGCGCGTAGCCGGTGGCCGGAACGCCGAGGAAGTACTAGGCTCCAAGCAATACTTCAAACCTACGGCAGGACAGTCAGCTATAGGCGGGCTGTCTCACACAAATCACCTACGAAGACACAGGGGGCAACAATAGGAGAGGGGCGACGCTAGGGTCCTGGAAGAACTCCGAGCCTACCCGTCATACGGGTGCGTCCTAGCCATATCATCTGGGGGACGAAGCAGAACATCATAATCGAGTTGTGAGGGAACTTCAGAAACAGACACAACAGTTGTGGGGACTATCCCGTAAGCACAGCAGGGGAGGACCACAACACACAAGCGCTAGAAGGTAGGCACAGATTTCCACCTGCAAAGGGAACTCTGGAGGTGCCATCGGACCGGCCGGACTTGCGCAGCCCGGTTAACCGTATTCCGGATTGAGGATCCTGAGACCTTCAGTAAAGAGGTAAAGAGACTGCAACCTGGTGTCCTCGTTATTTACTGTGACCTGCACCGCACCACCACAACATCATCATCATTCCATCCACACCCTTCATTGTACGCCCCTCAGCAGGGTCACGGACCGGGTCTAGCCACCGTGACAACCCCAGAACAGAGACTCAGAGGCCCGGTACCGAGTACCCCTCGGCCCTGCGGCAGTGGGGGCGCTACAACTCCATGGCTATATACCTGCTCCTGTGAACTTGTGTGGTGATCCTGCTACTCTGCTCTGTGTTCCTGCTGCATACACCAGTTCCAGTATCCTCCTTCATCTGCTGCTCGTGTTTACTATATCTGCATTTGCTGGACATGTAAGCTGTTTCTGCTTTGCAAGAACCTGAGACTATTACTCAGACCTCCCTGGTTGAGCTAAGATATTATTTGAACTGCCTTATAATCATATCTATCTGTGTTTTGGACTAAGCAAGGACTTATTCGTGTCAAGTATCCTCAAGAATAATTGTGCTTCATAGACATTCTGCATGATTGCATTTTCCTCTGAAGTTTCCTATAGACTGCTGAGCTGCATTTGATATTTGCACCAAGTGTTGTGGACTTTAGTTTCTCTCTGCCTCTGTTTGAATCACCGTGTGATAATATAGACTTTACCACTTATAAAACTGTGTCAGTTGTCTTGTTCCACGCAAAGAGTCTCCTGAGTTATCCCCTATAATTATTATAGGCATTTAGCTGGCAATTATGTTGAGCATTTAGCTGGCACTGCTTATGCTGTGAATTTAGCCACCACTTATGTTGGGCATTTAGCTGGCTCTTATGTTGGGCATTTAGCTGGCCCTTATGTTGGGCATTTAGCTGGCTCTTATGTTGGGCATTTAGCTGGCACTTATGTTGGGCATTTAGTTGGCACTGCTTATGTTGGGCATTTAGCTGGCACTTATGTTGGGCATTTAGCTGGCACTTATGTTGGGCATTTAGCTGGCAATTATGTTGGGCATTTAGCTGGCACTGCTTATGTTGGGCATTTAGCTGGCATTTATGTTGGGCATTTAGCTGGCAATTATGTTGGGCATTTAGCTGGCACTTATGTTGGTCATTTAGCTGGCCCTTATGTGGACCCTATTTTGGGTGGAGGTAGTCTGTAGCTTTTGGGCTCCTGATTTAAATGCCTCTGTGTACATCATTCTCCTACAGAGAACTCCTTGAGGACAGATTTGTCCCCACCGCCTTCCTCCCACTCTCAGTAATCAGCTCAGTGTTTGGTGACTTTTTTAGATAGAGATATGGGTAACCTTGAAAGCTCTCACACTGGTGGCTTCATCACCTCCGGGGACTTCCAGCCTCGTGAGAAAAGCCTGGAGCCGTAATGCCGAAGGCAGGATTAGAAGTACACTTTCCTCCAAAAATAGAGGGAACTAATTAGAAGTTCTCACCAAATGAAAGTTTTCTGACATCTTAACAGCCATAAATCCAGTATCCCTCTGTGATAGAACGCCCAGTACTGCGTCAGTCACTGTGTACATACCGTACATTACTGACCCTGAGTTACATCCTGTATTATACTCCAGAGCTGCACTCACTATTCTGCTGGTGGGAGTCACTGTGCACATACTGTACATTGCATTACTGATCCTGTACTGATCCTGAGTTACATCCTGTATTATACCCCAGAGCTGCACTCACTATTCTGCTGGTGCAGTCACTGTGTACATACATTACATTACTGATCCTGTACTGTTCCTGAGTTACCGTACATCCTTTATTATACTCCAGAGCTGCACTCACTATTCTGCTGGTGCAATCAGTGTACATACATTACATTACTTATGTTGTACTAATCCTGAGTTACATCCTGTATTATACCCCAGAGCTGCACTCACTATTCTGCTGGTGCTGTTACTGTGTACATGTAAAGTGGCAGAGAACAGTAGTCACAACCGAG
Source organism: Ranitomeya variabilis (assembly GCF_051348905.1). Taxonomy (NCBI): domain Eukaryota; kingdom Metazoa; phylum Chordata; class Amphibia; order Anura; family Dendrobatidae; genus Ranitomeya; species Ranitomeya variabilis. The sequence continues at coordinate 32,988,124 of NC_135234.1, read as the reverse complement.
CTGCTGTCCGGTTGCACTCTGGCACTTTACAGACAAGGGGTGTCCCAGTCCAAGTGTGCTGTAGGGTGTGGGGTGCATCACACTCACTTGTAGGCCGCAGAAGGGTTGGACATACCGCATGTGCAGCCAGTTCAACCACACCTGGGCCCGGAGGTTGAGGGGGCTCCTGCAGAGCGGCTAACACTGAGGACAATCTGGCCTGTTTCTCTGAGGTACTGGGGGCCCCTGACCAGATTGCCCTCATGTGCGGTGGGCAGGGAGCGATCCCTGCAGCTCCGTTGCCTACAGGAGAAAATGGCAGCTGAGTGGAGCTGCAGGGATCAGCCCTGCTTCCTGGCCACAGCTTCCTGTCTGACACAGCAGCGCGGCTGGATGACTTCAGCATTCTCTGTGTCTGAGAGAGGAAACTGCTGGCAATGAAGATGCTGCGGCTGCGGGGGAGCGTGCAGAGAGGTGAGCAGTGCTGTGTGTGCATGTGTATGTGTGTGAACATGTGGAGAGGTGAGTGGTGTGTGTAGGCAGGCAGGCAACGTTGGGGTAGTGGTGGAGAAGGCAATGATGGAGTTGTGTGTGTGTGTAGGCAATGTTGGGGGGGTGGTGGAGAAGATAATGATGGTAGTGGGGGGAGGCAATAATGGAGGTGGTGGAGAAGGCCATGATGGAGGGGGCAATGATGGAGGCTGTGGAGAGGGTAATGATGGAGGTGATGGAGTGGGCAATAATGGATGTGGAAGAGGAAAACAATGATTGGGGTGGTGGAGAGGGTAATGATGTAGGTGGAGGAGAGGGCAGTGATGTGGGTGGTGGAGGAGAACAATGATTAGGATGCTGGAGAGGGCAATGATGGAGGTGGTGGGGGATAACAATGATTAGGATGGTGGAGAGGGCAATGATGGACGTGGGGAGAACAATGATTGGGGTGGTGGAGAGGGCAATGATGGAGGTGATGGGGAGAACAATGATTGGGGTGGGGGAGAGGGCAATGATGGAGGTGGTGGAGAAGGCAATAATGGAGGTTATGGAGAGGTCTATGATGGAGGTGGTGGGGAGAAGAATGATTGGGGTGGTGGAGAGGGCAATGATGGAGGTGGTGGGGGATAACAATGATTGAGGTGGTGGAGAGGGCAATGATGGAGGTGATGGGGAGAATAATGATTGGGATGATGGAGAAGGCAATGATGGAGGTTATGGAGAGGTCAATGATGGAGGTGGTGAGGAGAAGAATGATTGGGGTGGTGGAGAGGGCAATGATGGAGGTGGTGGGGGATAACAATGATTGGGGTGGTGGAGAGGGCAATGATGGAGGTGATGGGGAGAACAATGATTGGGGTGGTGGAGAAGGCAATGATGGAGGTTATGGAGAGGTCAATGATGGAGGTGGTGGGGAGAACAATGATTGGGGTGGTGGAGAGGGTGATAATGGAGGTGATAGGGATGACAGTGATTGTGGAGGGGAGAACAATGATTGGGGTGGTGAATAGGGCAATTATGAAGGTGATGGGGAGGGCAATGATGGGGTGGTGGAGAGGGCAATGATGGAGGTGGGGTAGAGAACAATGATGAGATGCGGGGGAGGAGGATAATGAGGGATGTGGGGGATTGAGATGGGAGGAAGGGGGGACTTATAATGGACTTAAGAACAGGGGGAGGAGGATGTTAGATATGGATGTGAAATGAATTGGGTGGTGAAGGAGGGTGCTAAGCCTCTGATAGTGTCCTCCTCCTCACAATTCATAGTGATGCTATCGGGGACTTAACATTTTTTGGGGAGTGGGAGAGGAGGCAAAAGGTGCATAGGAGTGGACCCTTTATAATGAGCAGAAAGGTGGGAGAAGACGCTGTCAGGGACTTTAAATGAATTAGGAGGTAGTGGAGGATGCTCAGTACCTGATAGCATCTTCTCCCACCCCAAAATTCATTATGATGCTATCAAGGACTTATAATGAATGGAGGGGGACATAGTACAGGGACTAAGGCTATGTGCACACGTTCAGGATTTGCAGGATAAAATTGTTCTGCATATCCTAATGTGTTGGCAGGAAGAAAGTTGCATAAAATACATTTATTATTTTTCCACATTTTTCCCATGCTTTACGTATTTTTCCCAATTAGTACTAGTGAAATACACTGCCAGAATTGACATTATGCAGATTTTAGTCTGCTGCAAATCTGGAAAGAAATAATAAACAGCATGTGCATGAGACTTCAGGGATCTCGTTCACTTCTCTTGTACTGTAAAACCTTTATATTTTTAATTGTGCATGGCTAATAGTATATTAATGGTGGTGTACTTATCTGTATTCAGGGGGGAGACACAAGTATGTATATTGTTGGCAGATATGCAACAGATACAGACTTATTTGTGTGCAGGAGGAGTTTACACTTTTCTGACAGTAGATGGTGATGTTGTTACTGTTATATGCTTAGTTGAATGTAATGCATATACTTGTTATACTTTGGTTTCACTTTCTCTCTGGTAAAAGGTCCTTCAGACTTCCTGTTATACTGTATTAAGAAGCTGATGCATGTACCTCATGTTCTGTGTAGATAAAAGTTGAATTACCCCACATCATCTACTCTCACAAGTTTCTTCTGATATCAAACTATGAAACAGGTTATGGGCCCAGTATAGAAGACAAAAAGGACTTGGTGAATACAAAAGAGCAATTCACTCCAAACAAGTAAGACAAATAAGTTAAAGATGAGCAGCAGTTCAGAGCTGAGACTCACAGTAACTAAGCTGAACAATGAGAACTATCAGTTATGGAAGTTCAAAGTGGAGATGTTATTGTTATTAAAGATGATTTATGGGAGGTAATCACTACAGACAGACCCAATGATAATATTCAGACATGGGATAAGAAAAACAGACGAGCGAGAGCTACTATCAGCTTATTAGTGGAGGATGATAAGAAAAACAGATAAGCAAGTGCTATTATCAGCTTATTAGTGGAAGATGATAAGAAAAACAGATAAACAAGAGCTACTATCAGCTTATTAGTGGAGGATGATCAGTTAATCCACATAAGGAATGAGAATACAGCAAAGCAGGGCCAACATTAAGGGCAGGCAGACCAGGCAGCTGCCTGGGGTCCCTGCTCCCCAGGGGCCCCCAGCTAGCGGCACGTCATGCTGCTGCTATGGGGCCCCTGTGAGGCAGGGGGCCCGCCTGCCACCAGCGCCAACTCCCCCGCCACATTGAACTATACCGGCGTCTGCCAGTACAGTTCAAAGCAATGATGGAGGAGAGAGCCTCACCTGACGCTCCCTCTCCCATCATTCCCCACTCTGTCTCTGACACTGCGGGTGCGCGTCATTGCGCACTCACCGTGTGCCAGACAGTGCGGCGGAAGCCGCTGACATAGGAGCAGGGAGCAGCGTGGGCACGAGGAGAGGTGAGGAGCTTGTTTTTTTTTACTGGACTGTGGGGCCATTCTCGGGAGGGGAGAAGAGGGGAGGGAAGGGGGATGTGGGCAGTGATGTATACTACTGTGTGGGCAGTGCTGTATACTACTGTGTGGGCTGTGCTGTATACTACTGTGTGGGCTGTTCTATATACTACTGTGTAGGCTGCTCTATATACAACTGTGTAGGCTGTGCTGTATACTACTGTGAGGGCAGTGCTGTATACTACTGTGTGGGCAGTGCTGTATACTATTGTGTGGGCTGTGCTGTATACTACTGCGTGGGCAGTGCTGTATACTACTGTGTGGGTTGTGCTGTATACTACTGTGTGGGCTGTTCTATATACTACTGTGTGGGCTGTGCTACATACTACTGTGTGGGCTGTGCTATATACTATGGGGGTATATTCTGTTCTATGGGGGAGGCTGTGTTATATACTATGTGGCTGTGTTATATATTTGGGGGGTACATTATATTCTATGGAGGAGGCTGTGTTATATACTATGGGGGGCTGCATGATATTCTGTGGGGGGCTTTATTAGATTTTATGAGGGATGATTGCATCATACTCTTTGATGGGGCTACATTATATTCCATGGGGAGGTGGGCTATATTATATCCTGTTCGGGGCTACATTATATTCTATGGGGGGCTGTATTATATTTATATTCTATGAGGGGAAGGGTGATTGCATCATACTCTGAGGGGGCTACATTATACTATATGGGGGGCTGCATTATATTCTATGGAGAGGTTACATTAAACTCTGTGGGGGGTTACATTATACTCTGTGGGGGGTTACATTATACTCTGTGGGGTGGCTGCATTATACTCTGTGGGGTGGCTGCATTATGCTCTATACAGTGGCTGCATTATACTATATGTGGGCTGAATTATTCTGTATCGAGGACTATGGGGAATACATTATACTATATGGAGAACTATGGGGTGCATTATACTATGGGAAGTGAATTGTACTACATAGATGACTATGGCGGTGCATTATACTATATGGAGCACTGTGAGGAGTGTATTATGCTATATGGAGGACTGAGGAGAATATTTTAATACATGGAGGACTATGAGGAGTGTATTATAGTATATGGAGGACTGTGGTGCACATTATAATATATAGAGGAGTATGGGGTGTATTATACTAAACAAGCAAAATGCTGCATATTCATTGGGTGATAGGATTGTTTATGCTGGAATAAAAATCATTGTTCTCAGAAGGACATCGCCGGTGTGAACTGTAGATGTGTTGCTGATAACATGATACTGTATGGTGATCTGTTAGTGATCTATTAGTGATTGTTCTGTCCCCATCATTCTTTCTCAGAAAGAGGCCGGGAAACAAGCGTCCAACAACTTCAGTATTGTCGATCACACTCGTTTAGCGGCCTGAGATCAGCGCATGTAAATACAGCAGAAATGCTTCTGTGTGATGTGCAATATGTTAGCATTTGGGGCCCCTTTTTAAACTTTGCCTAAGGTCCCACTTTGCCTAAAACCGGCCCTGCAGCAAAGTGAATGTGGGAAGCATTGAGAAAGCTACATGAAACATCCAGCTTAAATCACAAACTATTCCTGCTAAGAAAACTTTACAAGATGAGATTAAGTGCAAGGAAAGACGTGCAGTAGCATATAAACTCCACGATGGAGGTGGTAACACAGCTGAGATCAGTCGGTGAAGACATTATTGTGCAGTTTACCAGATTCATACACTGTGCTGATAAATGCACTAGAGACAAGACCTGAAGCAGACATTACACTAGAGTTTGTAAAGGCCAAACTTATAGATGAATATCAAACAAATGATTCCACTAAAAGGGATAGTGAAAATGCTCTTACAGCGACAAACAAGAAGCACCATAATACAGAGACAAGAGAATGTTTCAGATGTAAGAAACATGTACATTTAAAGAAAGACTGTACTATATGGAAAGTAGAACAACAGAAAATATACCAAAAGGAGAATAAACAAAGTAAAAAGCACAATTTCTAACCCACATGCAGATCACTGGAATGGTACATTTAAAGTAACTGATAAAGAGTAGTGATGAGCGAATATACTCGTTACTCGAGATTTCTCGAGCATGCTCGGGGGTCCTCCAAGTAGTTATTAGTGCTCGGAGTTTTCGGTTTTTGCAACCAGGCAACCCCCACATGTACTTATACCAGGAAGGACCTTTGAACAAATTATTAAACAGCATGTAAGTACTTAGCTAAGAATACAGTAATTAAACAGCATGGGTTTGTAACAAACAAGTCATGCCAGACTAATCAAATTTCCTTCTATGATGGAATCACTGATTGGGTGGATCAAGGAAATGCAGTAGATATAATACGTGTATAGTATATCTCAACTTCAGCAAAGCATTTGATAAATAATCTCATACTATCTTTATTGAAAAAATGACCAAGTATGGTATTGACAAGACTACATTTAGGTGGATTTATAACTGGCTCAGTGACCATACTCAAAGATTAGTAATAAATGGTTGCACATCCAATTGGAAGAGTGTTTCAAGTGGGGTACCACAAAGCTCTGTCTTGGCCCCAGTGTTGTTCAACATTTTTCATAAATGATCTAGATAAGGGAACTGAAGGTAAACTAATTACATTTGCAGACAATACAAAGCTAGGAGGGATAGCTAACACTAGAGAAAACGGAGAAAGGATATTTCACAAGGAGAAATGCAAGGTTCTACATCTGGGCAAGAAAAATTAAAATTACATTTACAGAATGGGAGGAATAGAACTAAGCAACAGCACGTGTGAAAAAGACTTGGGTATACTAATAGATCACAGACTGCACATGAGTCAACAGTGTGATGCAGCAGAAAAAAAGGCAAACACAGTTCTACGATGTATTAAGAGAAGCATAAAGTCTAGATCACGTGAAGTAATTATCCCCCTCTACTCCTCCTTGGTCTGGCCCCATCTGGAATACTGTGTCCGATTCTGGGCACCACATTGAAAAACTGGAGCAAGTTCAGAGAAGAGCTACCGATATGGTGAGCGGGCTGCAAAGTATGTCCAATGAGGAACAGTTAAAGGATCTGGGAATGTTTAGGTTGCAAAAAAAGGCTAAAGGTACCGTCACACTCAGCGACGCTGCAGCGATATAGACAACGAGCTGATCGCTGCAGCGTCGCTGTTTAGGTTGCTGGGGAGCTGTCACACAGACAGCTCTCTCCAGCGACCAACGATCAGGGGAATGACTTCGGCATCGTTGAAACTGTCTTCAACGATGCCGAAGTCCCCCTGCAGAACCCGGGTAACCAGGGTAAACATCGGGTTACTAAGTGCAGGGCCGCGCTTAGTAACACGATATTTACCCTGGTTACCATTGTAAAAGTAAAAAAAAAAAACACTACATACTCATCTTCTGATGTCTGTCACGTCCCCTGGCGTCCAGGGGTTACGCGCTGCTGCTCAGAGCTTCCCGCACTGAATGTCAGTGCCGGCCGTAAAGAAGAGCACAGCGGTGACGTCACCGCTGTTACTGCCGGCACTGACACATTCAGTGCAGGAGGCTCTGAGCAGCAGCGCGTAACCCTGTGGACGCCGGGGGACGTGACAGACATCAGAAGGTGAGTATGTACTGTTTTTTTTTTTTTTACTTTTACAATGGTAACCAGGGTAAACATCGGGTTACTAAGCGCGGCCCTGCGCTTAGTAACCCGATGTTTACCCTGGTTACAAGTGAACACATCGCTGGGTCGGCGTCACACACGCCGATCCAGCGATGGACAGCGGGTGATCAGCGACGAAATAAAGTTCTGGACTTCTAGCTCCGACCAGCGATATCACAGCGGGATCCAGATCGCTGCTGCGTGTCAAACACAACGAGATCGCTATCCAGGACGCTGCAACGTCACGGATCGTCGTCGTTCTCGCTGCAAAGTCGCTTAGTGTGAAACTTCTAGCTTTCTGCAAATATCTGATGGGATGCCGGAGTGCAGAGAGATCATCTTTATTCTCATTTGCACATGGAAACACAAGAAGCAATGGAATGAACTGAAGGGGAGAAGATAAAGATTAAATATTAGAAAAAAAAATGTGACAGTGAGGGCGATCAATGAGTGGAACAGGCTGCCACGAGAAGTGGTGAGTTATCCTTCAATGGAAGTCTTCAAACAGAGGCTGGACAGACATCTGTCTGAGATGGTTTACTGAGTCCTGCATTGACCAGGGGGTTGGACAGGATGACCCTGGGGGGTCTCTTCCAACTCTAACTCGGTGACCCTGGTCTCACCAACTTGGAGATCCTGACACCGCATGTCTAAGTTCTTTGTACTCACAGGCTAGATGACCAACACAGTACCAGCTGCAGTGGTGTTGGAGAACAGTCCATACAGCCGCTCATCTATCTTTTAAGACAAGGGTGCAATTAACACAGTGCTGACCTGGCTCCATCCTCAAGTTGTTTGTTTGCATTCCTACTGTCCCTCTTTTGTGAACAACAGTCCCTTTAAGTTGTACAGTCCACAGAACAGAACAGGGTTTTTTCTGGCCTTGTTAGAGTTCACAGTCACACAATACAGCAGGGGGTGCGCAAAACAAACTTGCAGGGGTGTAGAAACACATAACACTCTGGTCATCATGGCCAGCACCAGGTGGTTTCCTGCACACTTTAGGGCCTCCTGACCTAAGGAATGCGGAACAGTTCCTTTTAGTGGCTCTTTCCTGTGCAACAGGCACAACTAAGCCTTCAAGCCACACCTTACGGACGGCATTTTGGATTCAATAATATTCATTATCTTCCCCTTTTTCCTCAGGGCGGTTTGGTGATTGTCTCCATCTGCTCCCTGGGGCCCAATTCACAGATGTCTGGGCCACAAGTGACCCCAATTTGTGAAGTACCAGAGCCCTTGACATGTTGAAATGGGCGACAGCCCCCTGTGTCACCTGCATCATCGCCTGTTCTCGCATAGGAGGTGGGGAACCCCAAGGACCATTCGATCTCTTGGGAGTAGTAGCGCTAGTAAAAGCTGCCTCGGGGAGCCTCACCCTAGCCCGTTCATTTTGCAGGAAGGGTTCATCCTGCTCCCTGCCTTCTCAGATCTCACCCACTGCATACCAGCTAAGTCACCCCTCCATTTTAAGGAACAATCGAGACAAGTGTTTCGTCTCTACTGTCCGCTGGTTGAACAAGATGTGATAAGGGGTCCCAAACTCCTCTATGGACCCCCATATCCACTGCCAAGTCATACCTAATGACCTTCCCCTGGGACGCCAACTCTCTGTACCTTGCGGTTAGCGGGCCCACTAGCATGTCTCCAGCCCTGATCCTGGCTCACCTCCTCCTCTCTTCTGACCAGCCTAGGCCCCTCAATTCTCTCACAAGTTGCTGGATCTTGCCTCTATTGTCCGCAGTTTGCAGGAACCCCAACAGTAAAAGCCGTAGGAAAATAGAAAAAAAATTGGAGTCCGGCTCAACAGGACTCGATTTCCTTTTCTCATCAGTCATGAGTAAGACTGCCTAGTGCAGTCGAAACGCGTCGACTTGGTCATGTCGACCATGTAAATTTTTCTTTTGAAAAATAAAAAGAAAAGGAAATCCAAACCTGTTGAGCCGGACTCAATTTTTTTTCTATTTTCCTTGATGTGTGGCCAGGGCGAGGCCGGAGTCTGAGCCCCAGGTGGATGAGCATAGAGCTACTGGGTGAGCTGGAATCAAGTTTCTATAATTAGTAAAAGCCATAGCCTGGGTTCGGGCCTTGGTGGCTCAGGGATGTTGGCCAGTTCAGGACCACAGGCTCCTGCTCCCTCTGCTGCCACTCTATCCTGCTCCGGTTCTTCCAATCTTGAGGTCACACCATCTGAGGTCTTGCTCAACTCCGCCATGCTCTCACTCGGTTGTTCTCTCACTGATTCACTTTTTACGACTAGTGTTGTCTCTTTCGGTTCCAGGGGACCATCACGGTCTCCAGCAGTTCTCTATCAACTGGCTGTGATGGGAGTGGTTTATTTTTCTTTCCCCGCCTCCATTGTGGTCAGGCACTGCTCACCATGGCCCGGCCTCTCTGGACAAGCCTCTTCCTAGGCTGGATGGATTTATTCCTCTTGTGCACTCACTATTTTCAGGTCCATCTAACCATGTCATACCACTCGCCGCCATCTTTGTTTTTGCTAGATCCTTCCCCGCATCTGTCAAGTTTTCTTGATGCATAGTTTGAACCTGCACAATGTAAAGTGCTGCAGAGTGGTAGTCGTGACCGAGCTGCTGTCCGGTTGCACTCTGGCAATTTATAGACAAAAGGTGTCCCAGTTTCGGTGTACTGTGGGGTGCATCAAACTCATTTGAAGCCACAGGTCTCTGCTCACTCCAGGCTTCCATCCTCAGGAGGTGCCACACACAATGCACAGAACACCAAGTTCTTTGCAACAAACTTTTACTAAACAATGCATGTGCAGCGCCCCAGAGTCCTGGTCGTTGCAGTACTGTGGCTCCGCCGCTAAGGGGGGCTATGGTATGTCTGATGGCACTGAAGGAGTTCATCTGACCAGGTATCACAGACACCAATACATTTCACAGTCTGGCCTCCAGGGGGAGCTAAGGGTACTATTCATTAGGCCACTCCTCACAGTCTGGTAAAACTGGGGGTTAGATAGGAAGTTAGAGAGAAAGCTGACTGGGTTGGAACCAGGCAACACCTTGTGGCAGAGGGTGTTGTAGGGTAAGATTCAGAGGGGTCCCTGTCAGGGGTGGGATCCTGACAGAGGCCTAGCAACCAGAGAGAACGTTATGGGACCGCGCCTGCACGATATAGCGCTGGTACCCTAAGAAAGGACAAGAAGCGAGGTTTATTGTGCTGAGTGAGAAACGAGATCAACGCAACAAGGAGAATACCAGTAGGAGTCTGTTATGACCCCAATGGCAGAGGGTCTCAGAGGTTATTACCAAGTCTGCACACACAAAAAACCAGCTCATAGGGCAGTGGTAACTAGGCTGACCGTATAACTGATCCTAGCACAACAAATAGCAGTAGCCGGGGAACGTACCTACGTTGGTTCTAGACGTCTCGCGCCAGCCGGAGAACTAACTAACCCTAAAGGGAAACAATAGACCTTTCTTGCCTCCAGAGAAAAGACCCCAAAAGTTGGATACAAGCCCCCAACAAATAATAACGGTGAGGTAAGAAGAAAAGACAAATGTAAGAATGAACTAGGTTTTAGCAAAGAGAGGCCCACTGACTAATAGCAGAATATAGGAAGATGACTTATACGGTCAGCAAAAACCCTATCAAAATTTCCACGCTGAATATTCAAGAACCCCCGAACCGTCTAACGGCACGGGGGGAGAATATCAGCCCCCTAGAGCTTCCAGCAATATCAGGAATCACATTTAGTACAAGCTGGACAAAAATAAGAGCAATGCAAATAACCAAAAAATAAGGAAGCAGGATTTAGCTTATTTTGCAAAGAACCAGGACCAGCAGACAGGAGCAAACAGAAAGGAACTGATTACAACGATGCCAGGCACCAGACTGAGAATCCAGGGAGTTTAAATAGCAACACCCCTGGACTAACGAACCAGGTGGGTACCAAGCTGGGGAAAGAAAATCAAAGTGTCATGTCGCTAGTGACCACAAGAGGGAGCCAAAAAGTTCAATTCACAACAGTACCCCCCCTTAAGGAGGGGTCACCGAACCCTCACCAAGACCACCAGGGCGATCAGGATGAGCAGCGTGAAAGGCACGAACCAAATCGGCCGCATGAACATCAGAGGCGACCACCCAGGAATTATCCTCCTGATCATAGCCCTTCCACTTGACCAGATACTGAAGCCTCCGTCTGGAGAGACGAGAATCCAAGATCTTCTCCACCACGTACTCCAACTCGCCCTCAACCAACACCGGAGCAGGAGTCTCAACAGAAGGAACCACCGGCACAACGTACCGCCGCAACAAAGACCTATGGAACACGTTGTGAATGGCAAACGACACCGGAAGATCCAAGCGAAAGGACACTGGATTAAGGATTTCCAAAATCTTATAAGGACCGATGAAGCGAGGCTTAAATTTAGGAGAGGAGACCTTCATAGGAACAAACCGAGAAGACAGCCACACCAAATCCCCAACGCGAAGTCGGGGACCCACACCGCGGCGGCGGTTGGCAAAACGCTGAGCCTTCTCCTGTGACAACTTTAAGTTGTCCACCACATGATTCCAAATCCGCTGCAACCTATCCACCACAGAATCTACCCCAGGACAGTCAGAGGGCTCAACATGTCCCGAGGAAAAACGAGGATGAAAACCAGAGTTGCAGAAAAATGGCGAAACCAAAGTAGCGGAACTAGCCCGATTATTAAGGGCAAACTCAGCCAATGGCAAGAAGGTCACCCAATCATCCTGATCTGCAGAAACAAAACACCTCAAATAAGCCTCTAGAGTCTGATTTGTTCGCTCAGTTTGCCCATTAGTCTGAGGATGAAAGGCAGATGAAAATGACAAATCAATGCCCATCTTAGCACAAAAGGATCGCCAGAACCTGGAAACAAACTGGGATCCTCTGTCAGACACGATATTCTCAGGAATGCCGTGCAAACGAACCACATTCTGAAAGAATAGAGGAACCAGATCGGAAGAGGAAGGCAGCTTAGGCAAGGACACCAAATGGACCATCTTGGAAAAACGATCACATACCACCCAGATGACAGACATGCCCTGAGACACCGGAAGATCTGAAATGAAATCCATGGAAATGTGTGTCCAAGGCCTCTTCGGGACAGGCAAGGGCAAGAGCAACCCGCTGGCATGAGAACAGCAAGGCTTAGCTCGAGCACAAGTCCCACAGGACTGCACAAACGACCGCACATCCCGTGACAAGGAAGGCCACCAAAAGGACCTAGCCACCAAATCTCTGGTGCCAAAAATCCCCGGATGCCCTTCCAACTCCGAGGAATGAACCTCGGAAATGACTCTGCTGGTCCATTTATCAGGAACAAACAGTCTGTCAGGTGGACAAGAGTCAGGTCTACCAGCCTGAAATCTCTGCAACACACGTCGCAAATCCGGAGAAATGGCCGACAAGATAACTCCCTCTTTAAGAATACCAGCTGGCTCTGAGACTCCAGGAGAGTCAGGCACAAAGCTCCTAGAAAGAGCATCAGCCTTCACATTCTTTGAACCCGGTAGGTACGAGACCACAAAGTCAAAACGGGAGAAAAACAATGACCAACGGGCCTGTCTAGGATTCAGGCGTTTAGCAGACTCGAGATACATCAGATTTTTGTGATCAGTCAAGACCACCACACGATGCTTAGCACCCTCGAGCCAATGACGCCACTCCTCAAATGCCCACTTCATGGCCAACAACTCCCGATTGCCAACATCATAGTTCCGCTCAGCAGGCGAAAACTTCCTAGAAAAAAAAGCACATGGTCTCATTATAGAGCAACCAGGGTCTCTCTGCGACAAAACGGCCCCTGCACCGATCTCAGAAGCATCCACTTCAACCTGAAAGGGAAGTGAGACATCAGGCTGACACAAAACAGGCGCCGAAGTAAACCGGCGCTTCAGCTCTTGGAAAGCTTCCACGGCTGCAGGAGCCCAGTTAGCAACATCAGAACCTTTCTTGGTCATATCTGTCAAAGGTTTAACAACGCTAGAAAAGTTAGCGATAAAACGACGGTAGAAGTTAGCAAAACCCAAGAACTTCTGAAGACTCTTAACTGACGTGGGTTGAATCCAATCATGAATAGCTCGGACCTTGACTGGGTCCATCTCCACCGCAGAAGGGGAGAAAATAAAACCCAAAAAGGGAACCTTCTGCACTCCAAAGAGACACTTTGAGCCCTTGACAAACAAAGCATTCTCACGCAAAACCTGAAACACCATCCTGACCTGCTTTACATGGGAGTCCCAATCATCAGAAAAAAACAGAATATCATCCAGATAAACGATCATAAATTTATCCAGGTACTTCCGGAAAATATCATGCATAAAGGACTGAAACACTGAAGGGGCATTAGAGAGCCCAAAAGGCATCACCAAGTACTCAAAATGACCTTCGGGCGTATTAAATGCAGTCTTCCATTCATCTCCTTGCTTAATGCGCACAAGGTTGTACGCACCACGAAGATCTATCTTGGTGAACCACTTGGCACCCTTAATCCGGGCAAACAAGTCCGACAACAGAGGCAAAGGATACTGAAATTTAACAGTGATTTTATTCAGAAGCCGATAGTCTATACAAGGTCTCAAAGATCCGTCCTTCTTGGCCACAAAAAAGAATCCCGCACCAAGAGGGGAAGAGGATGGACGAATATGTCCTTTCTCCAAAGACTCCTTTATATAAGAACGCATCGCGGCATGCTCAGGTACCGACAGATTAAATAATCGTCCCTTAGGAAACTTACTACCAGGAATCAAATCTATAGCGCAGTCACAGTCCCTATGAGGAGGAAGAGCACTGGACCTGGACTCGCTAAATACATCCTGATAATCAGACAAATACTCAGGAACTTCCGAAGGAGTAGAGGAAGCAATAGACACCGGCGGGGAATCGCCATGAATTCCCTGACAGCCCCAACTTGACACAGACATTGCCTTCCAATCCAAAACTGGATTATGGGTCTGTAACCATGGTAGACCCAAAACGACCAAATCATGCATTTTATGCAGAACCAGAAAACGAATCACCTCCCGATGTTCAGGAGTCATACACATGGTTACCTGTGTCCAAAACTGCGGCTTATTTTCCGCCAATGGCGTAGCATCAATACCTCTAAGAGGGATAGGATTTACCAACGGCTCAAGAACAAAACCACAGCATTTGGCAAATGAAAAATCCATAAGACTCAGGGCAGCACCTGAATCCACAAACGCCATAACAAGGTAGGAAGACAATGAGCAAATTAAAGTCACAGACAAAATAAATTTAGGTTGCAAATTACCAATGGCGACAGGACTAACCACCTTTGTTAAGCGTTTAGAGCATGCTGATATAACATGTGTAGGATCACCACAGTAAAAACACAACCCATTCTGACGTCTATGATTTTTCCGTTCATTTCTAGTCTGAATTCTACCACATTGCATTAAATCAGGTGTTTGTTCAGACAACACCACCAGAGGATTAGCGGCTTTGCGCTCCCGCAAACGCCGGTCAATTTGAATAGCCAGCGCCATGGAATCATTCAGACTTGTAGGAATGGAGAAACCCACCATCACAATCTTAATGGCTTCAGAAAGGCCATTTCTGAAATTTGCGGCCAGAGCACACTCATTCCACTGAGTAAGCACGGACCATTTCCGAAATTTTTGGCAATACACTTCAGCTTCATCCTGGCCCTGAGAGATAGCCAGCAAAGCTTTTTCTGCCTGAATTTCAAGATTGAGCTCCTCGTAAAGCAACCCGAGCGCCAGAAAAAACGCATCAATATTTGCCAATGCCGGATCTCCTGGCGCTAACGAGAAGGCCCAATCCTGAGGGTCGCCCCGCAAGAAAGAGATAACAATTTTTACTTGCTGAGCTGAGTCTCCAGACGAACGAGGTCTCAGAGATAGAAACAATTTACAATTATTCCTGAAATTCCTAAACTTAAGTCGGTCTCCAGAGAACAGTTCAGGAATAGGTATTTTAGGTTCTGACATAGGACTACAAGTAACAAAATCTTGAATGCCCTGCACACGAGCAGCAAGCTGATCCACACTAGTAATCAAAGTCTGGACATTCATGTCTGCAGCAAGCTCAAGCCACTCAGAGATAAAGGGGAGGAAGAAAGAAAAAAAAACCCAAAAAACTCAGAATTTCCTTTCTTATAATCCCACTTCTGCAATGCATTAAGTATTACTTTTGGCCTGGCATACTGTTATGACCCCAATGGCAGAGGGTCTCAGAGGTTATTACCAAGTCTGCACACACAAAAAACCAGCTCATAGGGCAGTGGTAACTAGGCTGACCGTATAACTGATCCTAGCACAACAAATAGCAGTAGCCGGGGAACGTACCTACGTTGGTTCTAGACGTCTCGCGCCAGCCGGAGAACTAACTAACCCTAAAGGGAAACAATAGACCTTTCTTGCCTCCAGAGAAAAGACCCCAAAAGTTGGATACAAGCCCCCAACAAATAATAACGGTGAGGTAAGAAGAAAAGACAAACGTAAGAATGAACTAGGTTTTAGCAAAGAGAGGCCCACTGACTAATAGCAGAATATAGGAAGATGACTTATACGGTCAGCAAAAACCCTATCAAAATTTCCACGCTGAATATTCAAGAACCCCCGAACCGTCTAACGGCACGGGGGGAGAATATCAGCCCCCTAGAGCTTCCAGCAATATCAGGAATCACATTTAGTACAAGCTGGACAAAAATAAGAGCAATGCAAATAACCAAAAAATAAGGAAGCAGGATTTAGCTTATTTTGCAAAGAACCAGGACCAGCAGACAGGAGCAAACAGAAAGGAACTGATTACAACGATGCCAGGCACCAGACTGAGAATCCAGGGAGTTTAAATAGCAACACCCCTGGACTAACGAACCAGGTGGGTACCAAGCTGGGGAAAGAAAATCAAAGTGTCATGTCGCTAGTGACCACAAGAGGGAGCCAAAAAGTTCAATTCACAACAGGAGTCGTGCTGTAAGACGAGGCAACATCCTATTGAGGCGCATAACCGGTGGCCGGAACGCCGAGGAAGTATAGAGCTCCAAGCCAAACTTCAAACCTACGGCAGGACAGTCAGTTACAGGCGGGCTGTCTCACCCAGACCCAGGAAGACACAGGGGGGTAACAACAGGAGTGGGGCGACGCTGGAGTCCCGGAAGAGCTCCGAGCCTCCCCGTCATACAGGTGCGTCCTAACCGTAAGATCAGGGGGACGTAGAGGGAGAACATCAGAATCGAGTTGTGAGGGAACACGAGAAACAGACACAACAGTTGTGGGTACTATCCCGTAAGCACAGCAGGGGAGGACCACAACACACAAGCGCAGGAAGGTAGGCACAGATTTCCACCTGCAAAGGGAACTCTGGAGCTGCCATCGGACCGACCGGACTTGCGCAGCCCGGTTAACCGTATTCTGGATTGAGGACTCAGAAGCCTTCAGTAAAGAGGTAAAGAGACTGCAACCTGGTGTCCTCGTTATTGACCGCGACCGGCACTACACCGCACCATAACATCAGCACCATACCACCACCTTTCACTGTGCGCCCCTCAGCAGGGTCACGGACCGCGTCTAGCCACCGTGACAACCCCAGAGCAGAGACTCAGAGGCCCGGTACCGGGTACCCCTCGGCCCTGCGGCAGTGGGGGCGCTACACATGTTCATCAGGTGGATACAGGTGGGATAGGGCACAGCAATTCAGACTTCCTCCTTCCGTAGTACAACTCCTCTTCTGTTCTGCCACACGTTAATCCTAGACTACCTTCAAACCCCCTGACTCCATCAGTCTCAGGGATTCATTGTCCACTCTGGCAGGGCACTCGGTACCGGCCACCTGCCCCCCATGTAACTTCATGTCCACCGACCTTGTAATGTCGGAAGACCTGGTCTGCTCCATGCTACCTGGCCCGAGCCCTAGGCTCCAGACATTGTTGGAATGTCCATCAGGGATCTCTAATTGGCCACCTGTCACCCCACCTGAACTATCCTCCACACTTCACTGGCTGACACTGAACTCCCCCTAGCCAGGAAGTGCCCTTTTCTTAGCCGCACTAGTGCCCCCACTGGGCTAATCCTAACTTTAACCATTTCCTATCTATATGCTAACCTGTTCTGCATCTTATGCTGTCTTAAGCTTATCCTTATGCTATATTTACATTATAATCTTACACTTTATATACGGTACACCACCATAATACATAATATCAGATTGGTAGGATGGAGCTGCAGGACAGTGAAGTAGCAAGCTGGGTGACAGTTAGGAAGCGGGGTAGAGGAAGAGTGTCAGGGAGGCTAGTCTGTTGTGAATTCTGCTTTTGGGTTCCCTCCGGTGGTAGTAGGTGGTAATGCAGTTGTCCCTGGGTTGCAGTCCTGGTCAGGTGTGTCTGCTGATTGCAGTTCTGACTGGGGTATTTAGGTGTGCAGGATTCATTAGTCCTTGCCAGTTGTCAATTGTTGTTGGGAGGTGTTGGACCTCTGCCTGGTTCCTCCTGCCTTTTTGCCAAATCAGCAAAGATAAGTGTCTGGTTTTTTTTTCTGTGGCACACATGCTGTGTGCTTCATAATTCAGTGCTATTCTTTTGTGTTTTCTTGTCCAGCTTAGATTGTGTCAGTATTTTCTCAGTCTTGTTGGATTCTCTGGGGTTGCAGATATTCATTCCACGTCTTTAGTTAGATTGTGGAATTTTTTGTATTATCTGCGGTGGATATTTTTGGAAGGGTTTTATTACTGACCGCCTAGTAATCTGTCCTATCCTTTCCTATTTAGCTAGAGTGGCCTCTTTTGCTAAATCCTGTTTTCTACCTGCGTGTGTCTTTTCTTCTCCTACTCACAGTCATTATTCGTGGGGGGCTGCCTATCCTTTGGGGGTCTGCTCTGAGGCAAGGTAGTATTCCTATTTCCATCTATAGGGGTATTTAGTCCTCTGGCTGTGTCGAGGTGTCTAGGTTTTGTTAGGCACACCTCACGGCTACTTCTAGTTGCGGTGTTAGTTCAGGATTTGCGGTCAGTACAGGTTTCACCTACTCCAGAGAAAGTTTCATGCGGCTCCAAGGTCACCGAATCATAACAGTACAACTGGCCAATAATGAGTTAAATGCATGTCAGAAGAAGGGAAGAAAGGTGTTGAGCCATTTTTTTTTCTGCAGTCTGCTTTGTCTTTTCTTCCCTCTTTATCTATGGGTGGCTGAGGAGTCTTGTGCCAGCATGGATGTTCAGGAATTAGCTTCTCGTGTAGACCAGCTTGCTGCTAGGGTACAGGGTATTTCTGATTATATTGTTCAGACTCCTGTTTTAGAGCCAAAGATTCCTACTCCTGATTTGTTTTTTGGTGACAGGTCCAAATTTTTGAGTTTTAAAAACAATTGTAAACTGTTTTTTGCTCTGAGACCGCGATCCTCCGGTGATTCCATTCAGCAGGTAAAAATTGTCATCTCCCTGCTGCGTGGGGATCCACAGGATTGGGCATTTTCCCTGGAATCTGGGAATCCGGCCTTGCTTAATGTAGACTCCTTTTTTCAGGCTTTAGGATTATTATATGATGAACCGAATTCTGTGGATCAAGCGGAGAAGACCTTGTTGGCCATGTCTCAGGGTCAAGAGGTGGCAGAATTGTATTGTCAGAAATTTAGAAAATGGTCTGTGTTGACCAAATGGAATGATGATGCTTTGGCGGCAATTTTCAGAAAGGGTCTTTCTGAATCCGTTAAAGATGTTATGGTGGGGTTTCCCACGCCTTCCGGTCTGAGTGACTCTATGTCTCTGGCCATTCAGATTGATCGGCGCTTGCGGGAGCGTCGAACTGTGCGCGCTGTGGCGTCGTCCTTAGAGCAAAGTCCTGAGCCAATGCAGTGTGATAGGATTTTTTCTAGAACGGAACGACAAGGATTCAGACGTCAGAATAGGTTGTGTTATTATTGTGGCGACGCTTCTCATGTAATTTCAGTCTGCCCTAAGCGGACAAAAAGGATCGCTAGTTCATTTACCATCAGTACTGTACAACCTAAATTTCTGTTATCGGTGTCCTTGATCTGCTCATTGTCATCATTTTCTGTCATGGCATTTGTGGATTCAGGCGCCGCCTTGAACTTAATGGATTTTGAGTTTGCCAGGCGTTGTGGTTTTCCCTTACAGCCTTTGCAGAACCCTATTCCTTTAAGGGGGATTAATGCTACACCTTTGGCTAAAAATAAGCCCCAGTTTTGGACACAGGTGACCATGCACATGGCGCCAGCCCATCAGGAAGATTGTCGATTTCTGGTGTTGCATAATTTGCATGATGTTATCGTGCTGGGTTTTCCGTGGTTGCAGGTACATAATCCTGTGTTGGATTGGAAGTCTATGTCTGTGACTAGTTGGGGTTGTCAGGGGGTTCATAATGATGTTCCTTTGATGTCAATTTCCTCTTCTTCCTCTTCTGAAATTCCAGAGTTTTTGTCTGATTTTCAGGATGTATTCGATGAGCCCAAGTCCAGTTCCCTTCCACCGCACAGGGACTGTGATTGTGCGATTGACTTGATTCCAGGCAGTAAGTTTCCTAAGGGCCGACTTTTCAATCTGTCTGTGCCTGAACATACCGCCATGCGGAGTTATGTTAAGGAGTCTTTGGAGAAAGGGCATATTTGGCCATCTTCTTCACCGTTGGGAGCAGGTTTTTTTTTGTTGCTAAGAAGGATGGCTCCTTGAGACCTTGTATTGATTATCGCCTCTTGAATAAGATCACGGTCAAGTTTCAATACCCTTTACCTTTGCTTTCTGATTTGTTTGCTAGGATTAAGGGGGCTAGTTGGTTTACGAAGATTGACCTTCGGGGGGCATATAATCTTGTTCGTATTAAGCAGGGTGATGAATGGAAAACTGCGTTTAATATGCCCGAAGGCCATTTTGAACACCTTGTGATGCCATTCGGGCTCACTAATGCTCCATCTGTTTTTCAATCCTTCATGCATGATATCTTCCGGACTTATATTGATAAATTCTTGATTGTATATTTGGACGATATTTTGATTTTTTCCGATGATTGGGAGTCTCATGTGGAACAGGTCAGGATGGTATTTCAGATCCTTCGTGACAATGCTTTGTTTGTGAAGGGGTCTAAGTGTCTCTTTGGGGTGCAGAAGGTTTCTTTTTTGGGCTTTATTTTTTCTCCCTCATTTATGGAGATGGATCCGGTTAAGGTTCAGGCCATTCATGATTGGATTCAACCCACATCCGTGAAGAGCCTTCAGAAATTTTTGGGTTTTGCAAATTTTTATCGCCGTTTCATTGCTAACTTCTCCAGCGTGGTTAAACCCTTGACCGATTTGACGAAGAAAGGCGCTGATGTGGCGAATTGGTCCTCTGCGGCTGTCTCTGCCTTTCAGGAGCTTAAACACCGATTTACTTCTGCTCCGGTGTTGCGCCAACCGGATGTTTCTCTTCCGTTTCAGGTTGAGATTGACGCTTCTGAGATTGGGGCAGGGGCCGTTTTGTCTCAGAGGGATTCTGTTGGTTCCTTGATGAAACCGTGTGCCTTCTTCTCCCGCAAGTTTTCGCCTGCTGAACGCAATTATGATGTCGGCAATCGGGAGTTGTTGGCTATGAAGTGGGCGTTTGAGGAGTGGCGACATTGGCTTGAGGGAGCTAAGCACCGTATTGTGGTCCTGACCGATCATAAGAATCTGATTTACCTCGAGTCTGCCAAACGGCTGAGTCCTAGACAGGCTCGATGGTCCTTGTTTTTTTCCTGTTTTGATTTTGTGGTTTCGTATCTTCCGGGTTCTAAGAATATTAAGGCTGATGCCCTTTCTAGGAGTTTTTTGCCTGATTCTCCTGAGGTCCTTGAACCGGTCGGCATTCTGAAAGAAGGGGTGGTCCTTTCTGCCATTTCCCCTGATTTACGGCGGGTCCTTCAGGAATTTCAGGCTGATAGACCTGACCGCTGTCCTGTGGGGAAATTGTTTGTTCCTGACAGATGGACTAGTAGAGTGATTTCTGAGGTTCACTGTTCTGTTTTGGCTGGTCATCCTGGTATTTTTGGTACCAGAGATTTGGTTGGTAGGTCCTTTGGGTGGCCTTTTTGCCATTGGCCGAGTTTGCCCTTAATAATCGGGCTAGTTCGGCTACTTTGGTTTCGCCTTTTTTTTGTAATTTTGGTTTTCATCCTCGTTTTTCTTCTGGGCAGGTTGAGCCTTCTGACTGTCCTGGTGTGGATTCTGTGGTTGACAGGTTGCAACAGATTTGGGCTCATGTGGTGGACAATTTGGTGTTGTATCAGGAGGAGGCTCAATGTTTTGCTAACCGTCGTCGGGGTGTTGGTTCCCGGCTTTGGGTTGGGGATCTGGTTTGGTTGTCTTCCCGTCATGTTCCTATGAAGGTTTCTTCCCCTAAGTTTAAGCCTCGGTTTATTGGTCCTTATAGGATTTCTGGGATTATTAATCCGGTGTCTTTTCGATTGGCGCTTCCGGCCTCTTTTACTAACCATAATGTCTTCCATAGATCTTTATTGCGGAAATATGTGGTGCCCGTTGTTCCCTCTGTTGATCCTCCGGGCCCTGTGTTGGTTGATGGGGAGTTGGAGTATGTGGTTGAGAAGATTTTGGATTCTCGTTTTTCGAGGCGGAGGCTTCAGTACCTTGTCAAATGGAAGGGTTATGGCCAGGTGGATAATTCTTGGGTTTTTGCTTCTGATGTCCATGCTGCTGATTTGGTCTGTGCCTTTCATCTGGCTCGTCCTGATCGGCCTGGGGGTGCTGGTGAGGGTTCGGTGACCCCTCCTCAAGGGAGGGTACTGTTGTGAATTCTGCTTTTGGGTTCCCTCCGGTGGTAGTAGGTGGTAATGCAGTTGTCCCTGGGTTGCAGTCCTGGTCAGGTGTGTCTGCTGATTGCAGTTCTGACTGGGGTATTTAGGTGTGCAGGATTCATTAGTCCTTGCCAGTTGTCAATTGTTGTTGGGAGGTGTTGGACCTCTGCCTGGTTCCTCCTGCCTTTTTGCCAAATCATTAAAGATAAGTGTCTGGTTTTTTTTTCTGTGGCACACATGCTGTGTGCTTCATAATTCAGTGCTATTCTTTTGTGTTTTCTTGTCCAGCTTAGATTGTCAGTATTTTCTCAGTCTTGTTGGATTCTCTGGGGTTGCAGATATTCATTCCACGTCTTTAGTTAGATTGTGGAATTTTTTGTATTATCTGCGGTGGATATTTTTGGAAGGGTTTTATTACTGACCGCCTAGTAATCTGTCCTATCCTTTCCTATTTAGCTACAGTGGCCTCTTTTGCTAAATCCTGTTTTCTACCTGCGTGTGTCTTTTCTTCTCCTACTTACAGTCATTATTCGTGGGGGGCTGCCTATCCTTTGGGGGTCTGCTCTGAGGCAAGGTAGTATTCCTATTTCCATCTATAGGGGTATTTAGTCCTCCGGCTGTGTCGAGGTGTCTAGGTTTTGTTAGGCACACCCCACAGCTACTTCTAGTTGCGGTGTTAGTTCAGGATTTGCGGTCAGTACAGGTTCCACCTACTCCAGAGAAAGTTTCATGCGGCTCCAAGGTCACCGGATCATAACACTAGTCCTGATCTGGTACACCCCAATAAGTTTGCTAAGTTGGAGGATGAGGGGGGTGCCAGTACAGGGGTAGCACTGCTGCAGCCAGGCATGTCCTCTGAAAGCCAGAGGAGTGACTGCTCCAGTAAGGAGGGAAATAGGAGAGTAGGGCAGGCCAGACAGGTGCTGGTAGTGGGGGACTCAATTATTAGAGGAACAGATAGGGCAATCTGTCACAAAGACAGGGATCATCGAACGGTGTGCTGCCTACCTGGCACTCGAGTCCGACACATCGCTGATCGGGTGGACAGATTACTGGAAGGGGCTGGTGAGGACCCAGCGGTCATGGTGCACATTGGCACAAATGACAAAGTTAGAGGTAGGTGGAAGGTCCTTAAAGATGATTTCAGGGAATTAGGCTGCAAGATGAAAGCAAGAACCTCCAACGTGGTATTTTCCGAAATACTGCCTGTACCACGTGCCACGCCAGAGAGGCAATGGGAGATTAGGGAGGTTAATAAGTGGCTCAAGAATTGGTGTAGGAAGGAGGGGTTTCGGTTCCTGCAGAACTGGGCTGACTTCTCAGTTGGCTACAGGCTCTACGCTGTGGACGGGCTGCATCTCAATGGGGAAGGTGCAGCTGTGCTGGAAGAGAAAATGGCTAGAAGGTTGGAGGAGTGTTTAAACTAGGGATTGGGGGGAGGGTATTCATTTTATAGGAGGGTGTAATAATTATGGGGGATAACTCAGGAGACTCTTTGCATGGAACAAGACAACTACAGGACACAGTTTTATAAGTGGTAAAGTCTATATTATCACACGGTGATTCAAACAGGTGCAGAGAGAAACTCAAATCTACAACACTTGGTGTGAATATTAAACAAAGCTTAGCAGTCTATAGGAAACTTTAGAGGAAAATGCAATCAAGCAGAAAGTCTATGAAGCACAGTTATTCTTGAGGATACTTGACACGAATAAATCCTTGTCTTAGTCCAAACACAGATAGATATGCTTATAAGGCAGTTCAAATAATATCTTAGCTCAACCAGGGAGGTCTGGGTAATAGTTTCAGGTTTTTGCAGAACAGAAACAGCTTACATGTCCAGCAAATGAGATGGAAGTAAACACGAGCAGCAGATGAAGAAGGATTACTGGAAACTGGTGTATGCAGCAGGAACTCAGAGCAGAGTAGCAGGATCACCACACAGGTTCACAGGAGCAGGTATATAGCCAGGGAGTAATCAGAGGTCAGGAGCTGGATGCAAGGCAGAATACTCTAGCACAGACTGAAGGCTGGGGTGGAGTTTTATAGCAGGAAGACACAGTGCACATGAGACCAAAGACGCCATCTTGGAAAAGGGCAGTAATGCACAAAAGGTAAAAAATGTTCAGAGTCTTGACATTACTCCCTCCTTAGAAGCGGCCTCAGGACGATCCTGGACCTGGTTTCTCAGGGAATCTCTGATGAAAACGAGAAATCTTCTGTTGAGCATTGATGTTTTCCACAGGTTCCCAAGAGTCTTCCTCAGGGGGATATCCCTGCCATCTTATCAGATATTGGAGCCGATTCCTGCGAATCCTGGAATCAATAATTTCCTCCACCACAAATTGTTCTTGCCCATCAATCATTACAGGCTGCGGAGGTGGCACAACACGTCCCTGGAAGGTATTAGGAGATACAGGCTTTAGTAAAGATACATGAAAAACTGGGTGTACCTTCATAGTCCTAGGTAGCTTCAGACGGCAGACCACAGAGCTCACAATACCATTGATCTTGAAAGGGCCAATGAATTTCTGTCCAAGTTTTTGTGAAGGAACGTTTAACTTCAGATTCTTAGTTGATAACCACACGGAATCTCCTACCTTGAACATGGGTGCAGGTTTACGGAATCTATCAGCCGATCTCTTATAACGTTCTTGAGCTGTGGTCAGGGATTCCTTCAGAACCTCCAGATTTTGCCTCATCGCAGTCAGCCTTTCCTCCACTGCCAGAACCGGAGAATTAATTGGAGACCTAGGTAAGATACATGGATGATAACCCAGATTGGCAAAGAAAGGTGTAAATTTAGTGGAGGCGCTCTGAGAATTGTTATATGAAAATTCGGCTAACGGCAGCAACTCCAACCAATCATCCTGGAGATGGCTGACACAGCATTTTAGATATTGTTCCAACGTCTGGTTGGTACGCTCAGTCTGACCATTTGTCTGCGGATGGTAAGCGGAAGAGAGACAGACATTAATATTGAGTGCAGAGCAAAACCCCTTCCAGAATCTTGAAGTGAACTGTACTCCACGGTCAGAGATGATCTCATCCGGAACCCCATGCAACCGAAAGACATTCTGTATAACCAAGTTCACTGTATCTTTAGCTGAGGGGAGGCCGGTGTACGGAACAAAATGAGCAGCTTTAGCCAGGCAATCAACTACCACCATGATTGTATTCATGCCCCCCGATGTAGGCAGCTCCACAATAAAGTCCATTGATATAGACCCCCAAGGGCGGGACGGAACAGGTAATGGTTGTAGAAGACCCATAGGTGCCACATGAGGAGTCTTGTACCTCGCAAGAGAGAACATAGTCTTGGTATCCTTCAGGCAAGTTGGCCACCAGAAGAATCGGCTCAGGAACTCTTGTGTCTTCTGTACCCCCCTGTGACCAGCCAACTTGGAGTCATGTACCAACTTGAGGATCTGCAGACGGACGACCTCAGGGATGGAGATACGTCGATCTCTGAACCACATGCCACCCTTAAAGACAAGATTAATATCCACAGGTGGGTTGGCCAGAAATACATCACCGTCATAGGCCTCCCTGCACTCCTTCCACAAGTCCTGATCGTGGATAACTCAGATGAAATTGGCATCAGATAGAATGGTCTTGGACGGGGCTCCAGGTACAGAATCCGCAGCATGGATTCGGGATAAAGCATCAGCCTTCCCATTACGAGAACCTGGATGGTATGAGATAACAAAGTTAAATTGATTTAAAAATAAGTTCCAATGAGCCTGACGAGGAGAAAGACATCTAGCGGATCTAAGGAACTCTAAATTGCGATGGTCAGTTAGCACTATGATCTGTTGCAGATGATGCCTCCATTCTTTGAAAGCCGCAATAATAGCCAGTAGGGTTGAGCGAAACGGATCGTTCATTTTCATAAGTCGCCGACTTTTGGCAAAGTCGGCGTCTCATGAAACCCGACCCGATCCTTGTGTGGGGTCGGCCATGCGGTACGCGATCTTGGTGCCAAAGTCGCGTTTCGTATGACGCGTTTAGCGCCATTTTTTCAGCCAATGAAGGAGTGTGGGCAGAGTGATGACATAGGGGTTAGGGGCGTGCACGGCTATCATCATTTTATCGCTTGTGCGCAGTAGGGATTTGCAATGTGTAACACGAGATTTTCTGTGCTGGGACGGAGGGGGGACAGAGAGAGAGAGAGAGAGATAGAGAGAAAAAAAATCCCCATTGACGTGCATAGGGTTTCGTGTTCCGGCCGATCCTCGACTTTTCGCAGTAATCGGCCGATTTCGCCCGACTCGACTTTTCAAAAAGTCGGGTTTCGCAAAACATGACTCGACCCTAAAAAGGTCAAAGTCGCTCAACCCTAATAGCCAGCAATTCCTTGTCTCCCACGTCGTAATTCTTCTCTGCTGAGGTTAGTCTACCTGAAAAGAAAGCACAAGGATGTAGCAGACCCTTCTCTCCAGTTCTTTGGGAGAGAATAGTCGCCAGAGCATTATCAGAAGCGTCCACCTTCACAATGAATGAAAGTGTTGGATCTGGTTGTATCAACAGCGGTGCTGATGTGAAACAGATCTTAAGCCGATCAAAAGCTTCTTGAGCCTGTGATGACCACTTAAAGGGCTTTTCCTTCTTTGTCAAGGAAGTAATGGGACGGACAATATCAGAAAAAATTCGAATGAAGCGTCTGTAGAAATTTGCAAAACCAATAAAACGTTGGACCTCCTTAAAGTTCTTGGGTACCGGCCAGTCAAGGATAGCCTGAATCTGACCAGATTCCATGTTCAGCCCCTGGGGAGAGATGATATAACCTAAGAACTGT
Organism: Ranitomeya variabilis; assembly: GCF_051348905.1. Taxonomy (NCBI): domain Eukaryota; kingdom Metazoa; phylum Chordata; class Amphibia; order Anura; family Dendrobatidae; genus Ranitomeya; species Ranitomeya variabilis. The sequence continues at coordinate 32,961,527 of NC_135234.1, read as the reverse complement.
ATCTCAGAACGATGGAACTCGCATTTCTCTGGCTTGATATACAAATGGTTCTCTTTCAGATGTCTTAAAACAGCTTTGACATATTTTTCATGTTCCTGTAGAGAGTCAGAAAAGATTAGAATATTGTCCAAATAGATCACTACAAACTGGTCCAACAAATCTCTTAAAATGTCATTAGCAAGGTGTTGAAACGTTGCAGGGGCATTACAAAGCCCGAAGGGCATCACGAGATATTCAAAGTGTCCATACCGGCATCTGAATGCTGTCTTCCACTCATCCCCTGGACGAATACGCACCAAATTATAAGCCCCACGAAGATCCAGTTTAGAGAACACCTTAGCATGGCGGATTCTTTCCAGTAATTCAGGAATCAGAGGCAAAGGGTAACGGTTTTGTACGGTTACCTTATTGAGTTCCCGATAGTCAACACAGGGTCTCAGGGTCCCATGCTTCTTTTTTACAAAAAATATAGGTGCCCCTGCTGGTGAGGAAGAAGGACGTATGAAGCCTTTGGCCAGATTTTCATCAATATACTCCTTTAAGGCTTGAAGCTCAGGTGCCGCCAAAGGGTATACGTTACCAAAAGGAATAGCTGCCCCAGGAAGCAGCTCAATGGGACAGTCATAATGCCTGTGTGGAGGAAGCTGATCTGCATTCTTCTTGTCACAGATGTCAGAGAACTCTTTATATGCTGGAGGTAAAGAAAATACCTGTACATGTGGTTCCGTAGCCATGGACTCAGGGACAGCTTCTGTTAACGCTGAGTTGCTCTTTGTTGGAAAGATAATCTCCTTGGTCTCCCAGTTGATAATTGGGTTCTGAGAACACAACCAAGGAATGCCTAAAATCACAGGAAAATGAGGAGAAGAAATTAGCAAGAAAGAAAGTTGCTCCTGATAATTAGGCTCCAACAAAATTTCAAGGGGTACGGTCTCCTGATCCACAGGCCCAGAAATTAAAGGTGACACATCCACTGTTTCCATGGTAATTGGAGAGGCTCTTTGCTGAATTTCAATACCATGTTCCTTGGCAAATGCGATATCCATGAAATTGCCACCTGCACCTGAGTCAATCATAGCTGCACTGGAAATCCACTGTCCTGAACACAGGATCTTAATAGGGAGAGAACAGTGAGAGTTCTTCTCCTTCAGCTCCTTGGGGGGTGAAGTCATAGAAACTGAATGGAATACAGTGCTTAAAGGCAGGCTACATTCAGAGATGTCAGATTCATCATCACAGTTGTCATACTCCCCTACTGCTGCTAGCACCTTGTTAGGCCGTCTAGGACACTTTGGACAATTGATCAAAAAGTGGTCAGACTGGCCGCATTAGAAACATAAACTTTCACGAAGGCGATGCTCCCGGCGCTCATTGATCTCACGCCTCTGAACGGAATCAATTTGCATGGGCACCTCCTCCACCTCCTGAGAGGTTTTACCTGCAGGCTCTTTGGAAGGAAGGGAAAAGTTAGAAATACGGTTATATGCAGCAAATTTCTCCTGCCTACGCTCAGTAAGGCGAATGTCTATGCGCACACAATGCTGTATAAATGTCTCTAGCTCTTGTGGTGACTCAGAGCGGGCTAGTTCATCTTTTATAATACTAGACAGACCCCTTTTAAAAATAGGCAATTGTGCATAACTGTCCCAATTGGTATCTACCGCTAATCTCCTGAATTCAGTGGCATACTCAATAACAGAATGTTTAGCCTGGCGTAAAGACAACAAAGCAGATTCAGCGGTTGCACGGCGATTAGGGTCATCAAACATTAATGCCATAGCGACCAAGAAATCATCCAAGTTATTTAACCGTGGGTCACGAGACTCAATTATCAGATTCGCCCAGGCGAACGCTCGTGAGGTCAGTAGCATTATTACACACAATACTTTGGATCTATCAGTAGGAAAACGGTCAGCATGCACATCAAAATATAGCATACATTGATTCACAAAGCCACGAAATTTGTTGCGATCACCATTAAATCTGAATGGGGCAACTTAGGTGGGCTAGCTGGTGATTCAAACAGGTGCAGAGAGAAACTCCTTAGTCCAAAATACAGATAGATATGCTTATAAGGCAGTTCAAATAATAGCTCAACCAGGGAGGCCTGGGTAATAGTCTCAGGTTTTTGCAGAGCAGAAACTGCTTACATGTCCAGCAAATGAGATGGAAGTAAACTCGAGCAGCAGATGAAGGAGGATTACTGGAAACTGGTGTATGCAGCAGGAACTCAGAGCAGAGTAGCAGGATCACCACACAGGTTTACAGGAGCAGGTACATAGCCAGGGAGTAAAAAGAGGTCAGGAGCTGGATGCAAGGCAGAATACTCTAGCACAGACTGAAGGCTGGGGTGGAGTTTTATAGCAGGAAGACACAGTGCACATGAGACCAAAGACGCCATCTTGGAAAAGGGCAGTAATGCACAAAAGGTAAAAAATGTTCAGACTCCTGACAGAGGGAAAGATAGTGCAGATAGAGACCTGGGTACAAATAAGGAAGTTGGGGGTGGCGGTGGCATGGGGGGTGGGGTTAGAACAGTTAATAATTTAAGAAAGAATAGAGGTACAGAGAGGAACATCAAGTGCATGTATACTAATGCCAGAAGCCTCACCAACAAAATGGACGAATTAGAACTAATGTTGTTGGAGCATAATTATGACATGGTGGGGATATCTGAGACGTGGCTGGATGAGAGCCATGACTGGGCTGTTAACTTGCAGGGCTATAGCCTTTTCAGAAATGACCGAACAGATAAGCGAGGGGGAGGAGTGTGTCTGTATGTAAAATCGTCCTTAAAACCCATCCGGCGTGATAATATAGGTGAATTTAATGAAAATGTAGAGTCCCTGTGGGTGGAGATAAGGGGAGGGGGAAAAATAATAAATTACTGATAGGGGTTTGTTATAAATCTCCAAAACTAATGGAAGCAATGGAGAATATCCTCGTAAAGCAAATAGATGAAGCTGCGACTCAAGGAGAAGTCATTATTATGGGGGACTTCAACTACCTGAAATAGATTGGGGAACAGAAACCTGCAGTTCCAGTAAAGGTAATCGGTGTCTGACAACTATGAGAGACAATTACCTTTCACAACTGGTTCAGGACACAACAAGAAGGGGGGCACTGCTAGACCTAATATTAACCAACAGGCCAGACCGCATAGCAAATATAAGGGTTGGGGGTCACTTGGGGAATAGTGATCACAAAATAATAAGTTTTCATGTAACCTTTAATAAGATGGGTAGTAGGGGGGTTACACGGACACTAAACTTCAGGAGGGCAAATTTCCAACGGTTGAGAGATGATCTTGGTGCAATTAACTGGGACGATATCCTGAGACATAAAAATACACAAAGAAAATGGGAGATGTTTATTAGCATCCTGGATAGGACCTGTGCACAGTATATACCGTATGGGAATAAACATACTAGAAATAGGAGGAAACCAATATGGCTAAATAGAGCTGTAAGGGGCGCAATAAGGGACAAAAAGAAAGCATTTAGAGAATTAAAGGAAGTAGGTAGTGAGGAGGCATTAAATAAATACAAAAAATTAAATAAATTCTGTAAAAAGCAAATCAAGGCAGCAAAGATTGAGACAGAGAGACTCATTGCCAGAGAGAGTAAAAATAATCCCAAAATATTCTTTAACTATATAAATAGTAAGAAACTAAAAAATGACAGTGTTGGCCCCCTTAAAAATAGTCTGGGTGAAATGGTGGATGAGGATGAGGAAAAAGCCAATATGCTAAATGACTTTTTTTCATCAGTATTTACACAAGAAAATCCCATGGCAGAGAATATGATCAGTGATAACAAAAATTCCCCATTAAGTGTCACCTGCTTAACCCAGCAGGAAGTACGGCGGCGTCTAAAAATAACTAAAATTGACAAATCTCCGGGCCCGGATGGGATACACCCCCGAGTACTGCAGGAACTAAAGGCCCCGGCACACATAGCGATTTACCAACGATCACGACCAGCGATACGACCTGGCCGTGATCGTTGGTAAGTCGTTGTGTGGTCGCTGGGGAGCTGTCACACAGACAGCTCTCTCCAGCGACCAACGATCAGGGGAACGACTTCGGCATCGTTGAAACGGTCTTCAACGATGCCGAAGTCCCCCTGCAGCACCCGGGTAACCAGGGTAAACATCGGGTTACTAAGCGCAGGGCCACGCTTAGTAACCCGATGTTTACCCTGGTTACCAAAAAAACCAAACAGTACATACTCACCATCTGATGTCCGTCAGGTCCCTTGCCGTCCGCTTCCTGCTCTGACAGTGCCGCCGTACAGTGAGAGCAGAGCGCAGCGGTGACGTCACCGCTGTGCTGTACTTTCACTTTCACTTTGCGGCGCTCAGTCAGTGTGGGAAGCAGACGGCAAGGGACCTGACGGACATCAGATGGTGAGTATGTACTGTTTGTTTTTTTGGGTAACCAGGGTAAACATCAGGTTACTAAGCGCGGCCCTGCGCTTAGTAACCCGATGTTTACCCTGGTTACCAGTGAAGACATCGCTGGATCGGTGTCACACACACCGATTCAGCGATGTCAGCGGGACCTCAACGACCAAAAAAAGGTCCAGGCCATTCCGACACGACCAGCGATCTCACAGCAGGGGCCTGATCGCTGGTACGTGTCACACATAGCGAGATCGCTACTGAGGTCGCTGTTGCGTCACAAAACTTGTGACTCAGCAGCGATCTCGCTAGCGATCTCGCTATGTGAGACGGGGCCTTAAGTACAGTCATTGATAGACCATTATTTTTAATCTTTAAAGAGTCCATAATAACAGGGTCTGTACCACAGGACTGGCGTATAGCAAATGTGGTGCCAATATTCAAAAAGGGGACAAAAACTGAACTCGGAAATTATAGGCCAGTAAGCTTAACCTCTACTGTGGGTAAAATCCTGGAGGGCATTCTAAGGGATGCTATGCTGGAGTATCTGAGGAGGAATAACCTCATGACCCAGTATCAGCACGGGTTTACTAGGGACCGTTCATGTCAGACTAATTTGATCAGCTTCTATGAAGAGGTAAGTTCCGGACTGGACCAAGGGAACCCAGTAGATATAGTGTATATGGACTTTTCAAAAGCTTTTGATACGGTGCCACACAAAAAGTTGTTACATAAAATGAGAATAATGGGGATAGGGGAAAATATATGTAAGTGGGTTGAGAGCTGGCTCAGGGATAGGAAACAAAGGGCGGTTATTAATGGAGCACACTCGGACTGGGTCGCGGTTAGCAGTGGGGTATCACAGGGGTCAGTATTGGGCCCTCTTCTTTTTAACATATTTATTAATGACCTTGTAGGGGGCATTCAGAGTAGAATTTCAATATTTGCAGATGACACTAAACTCTGCAGGGTAATCAATACAGAGGAGGACAATTTTATATTACAGGATGATTTATGTAAACTAGAAGCTTGGGCTGATAAATGGCAAATGAGCTTTAATGGGGATAAATGTAAGGTCATGCACTTGGGTAGAAGTAATAAGATGTATAACTATGCTTAATTCTAAAACTCTGGGCAAAACCGTCAATGAAAAAGACCTGGGTGTATGGGTGGATGACCAACTCATATTCAGTGGCCAGTGTCAGGCAGCTGCTACAAAGGCAAATAAAATAATGGGATGCATTAAAAGAGGCATAGATGCTCATGAGGAGAACATAATTTTACCTCTATACAAGTCACTAGTGCGACCACACTTAGAATACTGTGTACAGTTCTGGTCTCCGATGTACAAGAAAGACATAGCTGAACTGGAGCGGGTGCAGAGAAGAGCGACCAAGGTTATTAGAGGACTGGGGGGTCTGCAATACCAAGATAGGTTATTACACTTGGGGCTATTTAGTTTGTCCTTATAAAGCATGAAGTGGGTATAATAAAACGTAACTTTTAATAAATCAAAGAAACATAAAAAAATATAGTCACCCAAGTGAAAACACAAATAAAGGTAACGTCTCAGCCATAAAACAAATGGTAACAGAGACCAGCAACCTTATATAGGATAAAAGATTCCGATTGCGTCACTGTTTACGAAATCATAAAGAACTATGGTGTAATATTTATATAAACGCTGTAAACAGAGTACACAAGTAAAGCAGCGTCAGTTTATTGTACACACATAGCCGTATATTAGAACAATTAGTTGGCTACCTTCAACCATAGCAATAAATGTAAGGCTGTTCATAATAGAAAAAGGTAAAAAAGTGGAACAGTCTCACCAAATTCGTGGGCAACAGAGCGCCGGATATTTCCTGGTGAGGCGATAGTCCGGAAGAAGGAGGGGATGACAGTCCCTATGTCAATCCCTATAGGGCTACCGTTAGGCTATCCCCAAAACTCCTGCCCTTACAAGGGCAGTCCACAGCTACCCCTGCATACACATGCCCTGCACTCTCCCTATAATGTCGTCCCACGGGTATTTAGTTTGGAAAAACGAAGGCTAAGGGGTGATCTTATGTTAATGTATAAGTATATGAGGGGACAGTACAAAGACCTTTCTGATGATCTTTTTATTCATAGACCTGAGACAGGGACAAGGGGGCATCCTCTACGTCTGGAGGAAAGAAGGTTTAAGCATAATAACAGACGCGGATTCTTTACAGTAAGAGCAGTGAGACTATGGAACTCTCTGCCGTATGATGTTGTAATGAGTGATTCATTACTTAAATTTAAGAGGGGACTGAATGCCTTTCTGGAAAAGTATAATGTTACAGGGTATATACACTAGATTCCTTGATAGGGTGTTGATCCAGGGAACTAGTCTGATTGCCGTATGTGGAGTCGGGAAGGAATTTTTTCCCCAATGTGGAGCTTACTCTTTGCCACATGGTTTTTTTTTGCCTTCCTCTGGATCAACATGTTAGGGCATGTTAGGTTAGGCTATGGGTTGAACTAGATGGACTTAAAGTCTTCCTTCAACCTTATGTAACTATGTAACTATATACATTAGTCACAGGTTACTTCAAATATAAAACCGCACAACAGTATTCACATAGTGCAACTGCTGTCTTTAGGGGCAGTAACCGGGTAAGACAGTCCACATCCCTACATACATACATACATACATACATATATTACATTATTTATCCTGTACTGATCCTGAGTTAGATCCTGTATTATCCCCCAGAGCTGCACTCACTATTCTGCTGGTGCAGTTGTAGCGCCCCCACTGCCGCAGGGCCGAGGGGTACCCGGTACCGGGCCTCTGAGTCTCTGCTCTGGGGTTGTCACGGTGGCTAGACCCGGTCCGTGACCCTGCTGAGGGGCGTACAGTGAATGATAGATATGGATGGTGGTAGTGGTGTGGTGTAGTGCCGGTCGCAGTAAATAACGAGGACACCAGGTTGCAGTCTCTTTACCTCTTTACTGAAGATCTCTGGGTCCTCAGTCCGGAATACGGTTCACCAGGCCGCGCAAGTCCGGCCGGTCCAATGGCACCTCCAGAGTTCTCTTTGCAGGTGGAAATCTGTGCCTTCCCGCTAGCGCTATGTGTTGTGGTCCTCCCCTGCTGTGCTTACGGGATAGTACCCCACAACTGTTGTGTCTGTTTCTGATGTTCCCTCACAACTCGTTCGGATGATGTTCTTCTCCTCCGTCCCTCCCTGATGTTCTGGTTAGGACGGCACCCGTATGACGAGTAGGCTCGGAGCTCTTCCGGGACCCTAGAGTCGCCCCTCTCCTAGTGCGCCCCCCATGTCTTCATAGGTGATGTATGTTAGACAGCCCGCCTGAGACTGACTGTCCTGCCGTGGTTTGAAGTATTGCTTGGAGCTAGATATATAAATACTTCCTCGGCGTTCCGGCCGCCGGTTGTGCGCCTCAGTAGGATGTTGCCTCGGTCTTACAGCACGACTCCTACTGGTATTTCTCCTCTTGCTTTGATCTCGTTTCTCACTCAGCACAATATATCTCGCTTCTGATCCTTTCTTAGGGCACCGCCGCTATACTGAGCAGGCACGGTCCCGTGACGTTCTTCCTTGTCACCAGGCCTCTGTCAGGGTCCCAAACCTGACAGGGACCCTACCGAATCTTTCCCCCACAACACCCTCTGCCACAAGGTGTTGCCTGGTTCCAACCCAGTCAGCTTTCTGACTAACTTCCTGCCTGACCCCCAGTTTACCCACTGTGGTGAGGAGTGGCCTAATAAATAGCACCCTTAGCTCCCCCTGGAGGCCCGACTGTGAAATGTATTGGTGTATGTGATACCTGGTCAGATGAACTCCTTCAGTGCCATCAGACATACCATAGCCCCCCTTAGCGGCGGAGCCACAGTACTGCAACGACCAGGACTCTGGGGCGCTGCACTCCCCCCCGGTTAAATCCAGTACTCCGGGACTGGGAAGAAAACAACAATACAGGTTAGCAAAAAGACATACAATTTTTGTGAGTGCAATAACAGTAAGCATATTTAAACAGGCTTCCCTTTATGGGAGGTGAGGACACTTGAACGTTACAAAACATGGTTAAATATTATAGCAACATGCTATAGACAACTTTCTTTTACCCAACCGGGTATTCTACTTAGTGCAAAATTGTTGAACAATAATGTAACATTGCCTTTAAGGATGTACACTCTAAATCCACTAAAGACCTTCTTATAACACATTATAAGGCATTTAACTTCATACTCCTTCTTTAAATCTGCAGGACCGCCTGTCCTAGATGCTCCAGACCTACTGCCTCTCCTTTCGTTACAGGACCGCCCCTTTCAGCCCGGGCCTCTGTCCTTCCACTGCTATACACAGTATAGAACATAACATTTACTTTCAGTTTGAAATTACTGAGCCATCTCTTTATGGCTCCTAAGAGGACTCACCACTAGCCCCTACGGGTTCCCTTCTTGTCCTCATTCTTCTATCAACATTATTGAATCTTTCTTACAATTTAACTAGTTAGTTACATTTAACTCTTACATATCAGCAGCATTACTTTCTCTTTTAAGACATCATTATCATTTTACTGTTTTAAGGCAGTATTACTCATAAGTACACAGGTGAACATCCCCTTTAAGAGGGGATCAAGTCTTTATGAGGTAGCACATCTTCTCAAGCTACCAGTCCATACTCAGCAAAGGCTCCGGTGCGGTATCTTCGCAAAGAGTCCTCCTTTAAGTAAAACCAGTAGGGTGCACCTTTAAGAGGTGCAAACTATGTACAAGAAGTTTGTATCATGCACTGTTCATGACTGCGGCAGTTCTTGATAACGTAGAAAAGATAGGAAATAACCAAAGAGCAATAGGGATCCCGGGTCAACAAAGGGATCCCTTTAAGAGTTAACCTGAACGGGTTTTAGCAAAATAACAGAGAACAGTAAACTATTTACATGTCATAAAGTAGTAATATCTTACTCATTTGATGCCGAAGGTGGTTTTTTTGGTCCCCGGCCGATGCAGCACCTGTACTGGTAGTTGGTCTCTCAGATGCCATCAGATCGGCCGGTGTCTGGATTCGAAGGCTAATCCTGCTTGCAAGTTCAGTAGCCGCTACAAGACGTACGGTGGTGATAGTAACAAGACCTGGCAAATCGGGATCAGTCATGATCGGGGCAACAGGTGGCGCTCTCTCAGGTTCACACCGTCGAACGTTCCGGGCGCACCATCCTTGTGCATTCCGATGACGGGTGTAGGTCACCTGATCTCCCCTTTGTAATGGGTCACCATCTCGACTGCAGCAGGGGGTTTTCACGTTGTAACTAGTAACAAAGACATCAGTTGGTAGCCCCGGTTCCTGTATGGAGCCCCATCCCCTCTTCGGGTGGTAGGCCAGCACAGTTCCCCGCTTTACCACGTCTTTCCTGCCGTGCGCAGACTTTCTACGTTGTGTATCATGTTGTTCGGCCTCGTCCCGATCCTTCCAGTGGTGGATTAGACATTGCTTATATTGTTCCCAAGTGAGCACGGCAAGGGTGAGGCCGTCCTCCCGGGCTCCATCCGGCCCGGTCCAGGGGGTGTCCCACCGGAGGATCACCCCGTCTGGGCCCACATCTATGGGTTCTCCCATCTTGGTTGGTAGCGGAGGCACTAGCTTCCCCACCGCGTTAGAGGTGAGGATCACCCGCTCCACCGAGAAAAACCGATTATTGCTGGGGTGAGGAGCGGTCACAGGAGCGGGATCGGCCAGGGGAGTCGGGTCGGTCGGGGGAACGGAATCGGCCGGGGGAGTAGGGATGCCGTCCATACCTGCGCCTGATGTGATTCCACCGATGTCGATCTGTTCCGTTAACAAGGACACTGGAATCGGCTGCAGTCCGGACTGCGGCTCCTCTGGAGTCACCTCTTGATGTGACTCCGCCCTCCATGGTTCCATGGCTGGGATAGGTAGGCTCGGCTCCTCCACTGACGGTGGACGCGAGTCCGTCTCTGATGGGTAAGGGCAGGCCGGGATCACCTCGCTGTTGCTCGGGCACTTGCTGCTCATCGTCGCTGTCGGGCATTCGGCGGCAACGCATGCACCCGGCTCCGCCATTTCTCTGAGGTCGGGCTCCTTCTTCACTTCGTTCCCGCCGTTGCAAGTCAGGGGGTGGTTCTCCTCTGCTGCTGGGTAGGTCGTCCTCTCGCAGCAGGAGTCGGAGGGGGCGGTCGCCACTTCTGGCGCCGCTTTGGTAGTCTCCTCCCATGACACGCCCTTCTTCTCCCTCTGCGCTCCCTGTGATGCTGCAATGGCGGCAACTTTCAGCGGGAACTTTTGGCGGTAAATGGCAACACACAATCTTTGCAATAAAGTACAGTCCAAGCACAGTAAATCACAGTTCCAAGGCACACATGACCTGATTCTTCAGGCTTAAGTAGATCCTGTTCGTGACGCCAAGTTGTAGCGCCCCCACTGCCGCAGGGCCGAGGGGTACCCGGTACCGGGCCTCTGAGTCTCTGCTCTGGGGTTGTCACGGTGGCTAGACCCGGTCCGTGACCCTGCTGAGGGGCGTACAGTGAATGATAGATATGGATGGTGGTCATGGTGCGGTGTAGTGCTGGTCGCAGTAAATAACGAGGACACCAGGTTGCAGTCTCTTTACCTCTTTACTGAAGATCTCTGGGTCCTCAGTCCGGAATACGGTTCACCAGGCCGCGCAAGTCCGGCCGGTCCAATGGCACCTCCAGAGTTCTCTTTGCAGGTGGAAATCTGTGCCTTCCCGCTAGCGCTATGTGTTGTGGTCCTCCCCTGCTGTGCTTACGGGATAGTCCCCACAACTGTTGTGTCTGTTTCTGATGTTCCCTCACAACTCGTTCGGATGATGTTCTTCTCCTCCGTCCCTCCCTGATGTTCTGGTTAGGACGGCACCCGTATGACGAGTAGGCTCGGAGCTCTTCCGGGACCCTAGAGTCGCCCCTCTCCTAGTGCGCCCCCCATGTCTTCATAGGTGATGTATGTGAGACAGCCCGCCTGAGACTGACTGTCCTGCCGTGGTTTGAAGTATTGCTTGGAGCTAGATATATAAATACTTCCTCGGCGTTCCGGCCGCCGGTTGTGCGCCTCAGTAGGATGTTGCCTCGGTCTTACAGCACGACTCCTACTGGTATTTCTCCTCTTGCTTTGATCTCGTTTCTCACTCAACACAATATATCTCGCTTCTGATCCTTTCTTAGGGCACCGCCGCTATACTGAGCAGGCACGGTCCCGTGACGTTCTTCCTTGTTGCCAGGCCTCTGTCAGGGTCCCAAACCTGACAGGGACCCTACCGAATCTTCCCCCACAACACCCTCTGCCACAAGGTGTTGCCTGGTTCCAACCCAGTCAGCTTTCTGACTAACTTCCTGCCTGACCCCCAGTTTACCCACTGTGGTGAGGAGTGGCCTAATGAATAGCACCCTTAGCTCCCCCTGGAGGCCCGACTGTGAAATGTATTGGTGTATGTGATACCTGGTCAGATGAACTCCTTCAGTGCCATCAGACATACCATAGCCCCCCTTAGCGGCGGAGCCACAGTACTGCAACGACCAGGACTCTGGGGCGCTGCACAGTCACTGTGTACATACATTACATTACTGATCCTGTGTTACATTCTGTATTATACTCCAGAGCTGCACTCACTATTCTGCTGGAACAGTCACTTGTGTACATACATTACATTACTAATCCTGTACTGATCCTCAGTTACATCCTGTGTTATACTCCAGAGCTGCACTCACTATTCTGCTGGTGCAGTCACTGTGTACATACATTACATTACTGATCCTGAGTTACATCCTGTATTATACTCCAGAGCTGCACTCACTATTCTGCTGGAACAGTCACTGTGTACATACATTACATTACTAATCCTGTACTGATCCTCAGTTACATCCTGTGTTATACTCCAGAGCTGCACTCAATATTCTGCTGGTGCAGTCACTGTGTACATACATTACATTACTGATCCTGAGTTACATCCTGTATTATACTCCAGAGCTGTACTCACTATTCTGCTGGAACAGTCACTGTATATGTACATTACATACTAATCCTGTACTGATCCTCAGTTACATCCTGTGTTATACTCCAGAGCTGCCCTCACTATTCTGCTGGTGTAGTCACTGTGTACATACATTACATTACTGATCCTGAGTTACATCCTGTATTATACTCCAGAGATGCACTCACAATTCTGCTGGAACAGTCACTGTGTACATACATTACATTACTAATCCTGTACTTATCCTCAGTTACATCCTGTGTTATACTCCAGAGCTGCACTCACTATTCTGCTGGTGCAGTCACTGTGTACATACATTACTAATCCTGTACTGATCCTGAGTTACATCCTGTATTATCCTCCAGAGCTGCACTCACAATTCTGCCAGGTTTAGAATGAGTACAGGGTAGATCATTACAATGTCTCCACCATCTGAATAGTTGTATTATAGAAATGACAAAAGTGGCAATTTCCAGAGAACAGTCCTACTCGTATCACAAAATAAAAAAATGGAAGTATCGTCTGGAAGGAATCAGGGGTGTGGAGTTTTTATAACTTAGGTGATATTACAGGTAGATCCATTACTTGTCAGGGGGACATATCCAACTCCATAGAATACGTCCCATTCTATGGTTCTGGCTGCTTCTTGCTCTGTGACCTGCAGCTTGAGTGGGGCTGGGAATTCCTCCCGGAGACTTGTGGCACCAGTGGGAGGTGTGCAAGGCGTGGAGACCGGAGGGGAGTAGGATACACACACTGCAGCACACTTAGAGGATTTGTGAGCACAGCTCTGACTGCAAGGCAATAATCCAGCACTTAACCAGGTCATTCCAGAAGCAGAGAGGCTGGCAGCTGGGGAACACACACTTTCTGTTGGTTTAAGCATGGCAGAGGCGGCAGGTGAGCAGCACCAAGTGCTCCAGAAAGTCAGCCTAGGGGAGTGGGGCATAGAGGCAGCACTGAGCAATGGACAGGTGGAGGGAGGAGAGGCTGAGGGGGGTGTGGAGGGTCCTGAGATTCAGGGGTCTGGAGGAATTTTGGCTAGAGACACTAGTTCAGCAGTTGGCCCAGGGGGAATGGAGGAGGTCGTAGACCCCAATAGGGTGGAAGGTGTTGAAAATAAAGAAATTGGTAACCCCAATGTTGAGGAAGGGGCAAGCGAGAAAGGGGAGGCTGTGAAATCCAATGTAGAGGATGAGGCAAAAGAGAAAGTGGAAGCTGTGAACCCCAATGTTGAGGAAGGGGCATGTGAGAAAGGGGAGGCTGTGAACACCCAAGTAGAGGAAGGGGCAAAAGAGAAAGAGGAGGCTGTGAACCCCAATGTAGAGGATGGGGCAAGCAAGAAAGGGGAGGCTGTGAACCCCAATGTTGAGGATGGGGCAAGCGAGAAAGGGGAGGCTGTGAACCCCAATGTAGAGGATGGGGCAAGCGAGAAAGGGGAGGCTCTGAACCCCAATGTAGAGGATGGGGCAAGCGAGAAAGGGGAGGCTGTGAACCCCAATGTAGAGGATGGGGCAAGCGAGAAAGGGGAGGCTCTGAACCCCAATGTAGAGGATGGGGCAAGCGAGAAAGAGGAGACTGTGAACCCCAATGTAGAGGAAGGTTCAAGAGAGAAAATGGAGGCTGTGAACCCCAATGTAGAGGATGGGGCAAGTGAGAAAGGGGAGGTTGTGAACCCCAATGTAGAGGAAGGTGCAAAAGAGAAAGAGGAGACTGTAAACCTCAATGTAGAAGAAGGGGCGAAAATGGAGGCTGTGAACTCCAAAGTAGAGGAAGGGGCAAAAGAGAAAGGAGAGGCTGTGAACCCCAGTCTAGAGGAAGAAGCAGCAAAGAAAGAGGAAGTTGTGAGCCCTAATTTTGCAGGGGAGAAAGAGGACGCTGTGAACCCCAGAGTTGTAGTTGGGGCAGTGAATCCCAACATTGAAGAGGATGTAGGAGAGAAAGGAACCAGGGAGAAAATGGAGGCTACTATCATTAATGTGGAGGATTGTGCAGGAGAGAAAGAGGAGGCTGTAAATCACAATGTTGAAGAGCGGGCAGAAGAAAAAAGTGAAACAGTGAACCCCAATATAAAGGAGGGGATAGAAATGGTAGATGTGATTGTGAACTCAGGTGTTGTCGAGGGGGCAGAAGAGACATTGGAGACAAGGAACCCAAGTGTAGAGGTGGGTGCAGGGGAGGAAGCTCGGACTGAGAATACTAGTGTGGAGGACAATGCTAAACACAGAGGGGTGACTGAGAACCTCAACCTAGAGGAATGTGCATGTGAGGGAGATGCTGCGAGCGCAAAAACACAGCAAGGTGACAATGAAATAACAGGGGAACCATTGATAGAAGGGGTTACAAGCGAAAAAAAGGAGGAGGCTGAGAGCTCCAGGATAGAAGAGCATACAGGAAAGAGTCAGGAGCTGGAGACACTTGTAGCATCTCCAGAAACAGAAACCACTGCTCATGAGGACAAACCTCAGATGCCCACAGAGCCAGATTTAGATGAGGGTAATGCCAGCCTAGACAAGGATGAGAAAGAAGGAGGGAAAGATATCAGTAGTGAGAGCAGTGAAGGAACTTCAAGCAGTGATGAGGAGGAGGAAGAAGAGAAGGAGGAAAAGGAAGCTGGAGACGAAGCTTCTGAGAAGCAAGGTGAGGGGCAGGAGGGAGCAGAAGCTGCAGGACAGGTAGAGGCAGAAGCTGGAGAGCAAGTAGATATAGAAGGTATTGCTAGATCAGAGGTAGAGCCAGAGATTAATATTGCACATCAGGTAGAGGAACTACCTTCGGCACACATAGATCCTGGGAGCAGCACTGGAGAAGAAGCATCTTCAGAAAAAAGTGTAGAAGATTCAGCTCCTCCAGCAAAACATGATGATGGAGATGTGAGGCAAGGAGCAAGTGACAAAGAGATAAGTGAGGAAACACCAGAAACTCCTGCTGCAGATGTTCCTCATGAGGCTACTCCTGCCAAAGAACATAAAGAAGAAGACAACTTACCAAATGAGAGCCTTATCACAGAAAGCAATGCCACCCTGGAAGAGACAAGTGTGCCCGAGGACAGTTCTGCCAAAACTGAAGACACCCCAACAGAGGAAGAAGACCAAAATATGGGTTCTGAAGCTAGTGCTGGGGAAGGAAGGAAAGATGATTTCATCAAAGAAAATGGTACGATGGATACGACCAACGCAGACTCCACGGTACAAAACAACGAGGTGCCACCGGAGCACGACATATGTCTATTCGTCAAGGTAAGGGTTGCCTTCATACTATTGGATAATACATTTGGTGCAAGCTGCTGTCTGAAGAGTATATTGCCCCTTTAAATGAGCCGATACTCAGGAGCGAGTGTTCTCGCCAATTATGTGTAACATTTACTGACAAGCAGAGATTAATTGAAGTATAAACTATGATAGAAAGTTGTAGAACTTTTAGCTAATACTTTATTAAACGTTATTGGCACAACATACAACCTACAAATGTAATAAATACAGTGCCTTGAAAAGTATTCATATTCCATGAACTTTTCTACTATTTTAAAACAAAAAATTCTAAATATTTTTAAATATAGATGTAAAAATATATATCTGAAAATTGTGATATGCATTTGTATTCAGCCCCCGTGAGTCAGTACTTTGTAGGACCACCTTTTGCTGCAATTATTTCTGCAAGTCTTTTGGGGTCTGTCTCTAGCAGTTTTGTGTGTAGAGGTGACATGTTTGCCCCTTCTTTGCGCACCCGCTCTCACTCAGTGAGGTTGGATGGAGGCATCTGCTGGAAGGTGAAACTATGCAAAGCCGCCTCCAGGTTTTCTTGGGCCCCTTTAACACATACCACAATTCATGATGCACAGATAAGAAATATAGGTATTACAATGCCAAAGATTTCATTTCTTACATTATCCAAAATCTCCAAAACTGAACTTCTTCTGCTCCCGCCTTCTACTAACCTCCCTAAATCTGACATTTCCCTCTCTGTGGGTGGCACCATAATAACGCCTAGGCAGCAGGCACGCTGTCTGGGTGTTATGTTTGACTCCGATCTCTCCTTCACCTCCCACATACAATCTCTTGCCCGCTCGTGCCGCTTACACCTAAAGAACATCTCTAGAATCCGCCCTTTTCTCACCATGGAGACAACAAAAACTCTCACTATCGCCCTAATCCACTCCTGTCTGGACTACTGTAACGCTCTATTAATTGGCCTCCCCCTCACTCGACTTTCCCCTCTCCAGTCTATCCTTAATGCAGCAGCCAGGGTCGTCCATCTGGCTAATCGTTACTCGGACGTGTCCACTCTTCGCCAGTCGTTACACTGGCTGCCCATTCATTACAGGATACAATTCACAGTACTTGTTCTCACCCACAAAGCTCTCCACAGTGCGGCACCCCCTTACATCTCCTCCCTCATTTCTGTCTATCGGCCTAACCGACCTCTGCGCTCTGCAAATGACTTTCGACTAACCTCCGCACTAATCCGTACCTCCCACTCCCGACTCCAAGACTTCTCCTGTGCTGCGCCAATCCTCTGGAATGCTCTACCCCAAGACATTAGGACCATCCACAACTTGCATAGCTTTAGGCGCTCCCTCAAAACACATTTGTTCAGAGCGGCCTATCACGTTCCCTAATCAAACTCATTTTATGTTTTTGTGCGTGTGTAACTCATTCACTACTTCCATCTACCCCCCACCCCCGGAAGATGGCTGGACCATCACTGTAAATACATCATTGTAAATACACACCTGTACTTTGTATCTCCCCACCTCATTGTAGATTGTAAGCTCTCACGAGCAGGGTCGTCTTATTTTTGCTTTATTACTGTACTGTTAACGTTGTTACCTATGACTGTTGTGTTTGAAACTGTTAAACTGTAAAGCGCTGCGGAATATGTTGGCGCTATATAAATAAAGATTATTATTATTATTATTATTATTATATCCGTTGTAAATTCTAATCCTCGCATTGCAGAGCCTGCAGACTTATTTTAGATCAGACAGTATAGTCCTCCATACAGTATTATGGGCCCCACATAGTGCTCCATACAGTATTATGTGCCCCATATTATTCTCCATACAGTATACTGGGCACCACATAGTCCCCAATGGTTAGTGGATACCCCCATTCATCTAGGGCCCCGACACTTGCTGGAGGTGTGCCAGGTGGTGATGCCGGCCCTGAACCTGAGTCTCAACACTTTTTCAGCCTCTAACAATCTAACAATTTTTCCTCCAGGATTGCCCTGTATTTAGCTTCATCCATCTTCCCATCAACTCTGACCAGCTTCACTGTCCCTGAAGAAAAACCACCCCACATGATAATGCTACCACCACCACGTGTGACGGTGGGGATGATGTTTTCAGGGTGATGTGCAGTGTTAGTTTTCCGCCACACAATGTGTATTACATTTAGTCCAAAAAGTTCTACTTTGGTGTCATCCGACCACAGCTCCTTCTTCCACATGCTTGCTTGTCCCCTACTTGGCTTTTTACAAACTGCAAACAGGACTTCTTATGGCTTGCTTCCAAAGGTGTATTTCTTCTTGCCACTCTTCTTTAAAGGGAAGATTTGTGAATTGTACGACTAATAGTTATCCTGTGGACACATTCTAATACCTGAGCTGTGGAGCTCTGGAGCTCCTCCAGAGTGACCATTGGCCTCTTGGTTGCTTCTCTAATTAGTGCCCTCCCTGCTTGTGATGTCAATTTAGGTGGACGGCCATGTCTTGGTAGGTTTTCAGTTGTGCTATACGCCTTCCATTTCTGGATGATGGATTGAACAGTGTTCCGTGAGATATTTAGAGCTTGGGTAATTTTTCTAACCTTACCTTGCTTTACTCTTCTCCACAACTTTATCCCTGACCTGTCTGGTGTGTTCCTTGGCTTCATGATGCTGTTTGATCCCTAATGTTCTCAAACCTCCGAGGCCTTCACAGAACAGCTGTAGTTATACTGAGGATAAAATACACTCAGGTGTACTCAATTTGCTCATAATGTGACTCCTGGAGGCAATTGGTCCCTCAGGATTTTATTTAGGGGAATCAGACTACAGGGGGCTGAACACAAATGCACATCACAAATTACAGATTTATATTTGCAAAATATTTAGAAAACCATGTATTATTTCCTTTATACTTCACAAACACTTACGAATTTATGCGGTATCCCAATAAAGTACATTTAATTTTGTGGGTGTAAGATAAAAAATTATGGAAAAGTTTATGGGGTATGAATACTTTTTTAATGTACTATGTGTGTGATAACGTCATAGTTACCCACATTTGTTTTTTAACATCAATAGACAAATTCATCTCTGAAATTAATTTGCATTTGCACTTTATTAATATTTTTTTTTAAAATGGTTCATCAGATCTATTATAGAATCTGACCATTAAAGAGATTTCCTCATTAATGATCTTCAGAAATGCACCGCTCTTCTACTTTTGGCTTCCTCCTCGCCAGCGGGTAGTGCACCCCTGATGATTGACAGTTGGGGTCAGTAGCATGACTGAACATCGAAGACCCACGAGGATACTTAGGCTGGTCGGATACAGCCAGGATCAGAGCAGCGCCTGCAAGTTTTATAGCAAAGAGCTTGCAAGCGCATATTCCTTCCCTAGGAAACCAGCCACCAATGCTAGATTGCAGAGGTGGTCCGTAACCTTAGCAAAGGCACATAAACTATAGAATCAAAAGTCCCTCCTTTTTTCAGAATGAAGTAAATTTGTAACAAGAGGTAAATTGCACAGTTGCTTGTTTTTTTACTAGAACTTTACAATATTACACCTTAATAAAAGAGAACCATGTAACACTGGTTTGGTATGAAGATGACATTGATTTCTCTATTTTTTTTTTTCCATTCTTTTAAAATAATTTTTTACTAAAAAAAAACAACAAAAGGAAAACAATGGAAAAAGGGAAAAATTAGGCTATAATTTTTTTCTATAGAAACATGTAAGATCCCATACACAGTATCTGTTTGCTTTGTTTTTGAAATTACATGTCTGATTTGAGAATGTCACTATTATTCATGATACAGGGATCATACATTAATATGTGTGTCTAGAGATATTATGAGGGTTGGTGTCTCAGAACAAACCATCTCCAAATACCTGGTTATTGCGTTTTCTCCTGGGACCCCTCCCTTTCTAAATAACTGTAGCAGAGAGATGCTACAACTCTCACGAAGGAGGAACCAATCAACCAAAATGGGTGCCATTTATCAGGGAGTGACCCATGTGTTAAAAAACAACAAAAAAAAAAAAACATGTTTGCCTACTTTAAAAAAGGCTTTGCCATTGTCTACAGGCAACATGTGGTATTACAGTTCAGCACCATTCACTTCAATGGATCTGACAGCACAGGGGTGCTGCTGTTTTGGAAGAAAGTGCCCATTTTTTTCTACTCCTGGAAACTCCTTTCAGATAAGTGCTGTCTTACCTATCATGTTGGAGTATCTAGAAGAGTGGAGGGAACTCAGTGGTGAAGGCCCTTACTTGGTGGAGGCTCCTTGGCATTTTCCCCTTTGAAAGACTTAATTAATGTGCCCTGTTTTGTGCCAAAGGGAAAATAAAAACCAATATTCACCTACGGGCAGTAATAGGTCCTTCATACTACCACCGGTGTCTCTTGCCTGCCTCCCGACTTCCTCTTTCAGTTGGGAGCATCAGGTGATCTTCTGGGCAAGAAGAGAGATCATTTCTTCTGCAGCAATAGCAGCATGGAGAACTTTATTCAGAAGTAATGAGTAGTGTAGTTGTTAATCCAGCACTGGGGTGAGATAAAACCCTTACTAGACCTTTACTAAAAAACAGCAGCATAGATGGTATTATTCTATAGTACTTAGCAGAGTAGCTGTGAATCTAGCATTGGGGTGAGATAAAACACATACTGGAACATTACTAAAAAAGCAGCAGCATAGATGACATTATTCAGCAGTAATAAGCAGTGTAGCTGTGAATCTAGCACTGGGGTGAGATAAAACTCTTATTAGAACTACTAAAAAGCAGCAGTATAGATGACATTATTCAGCAGTACTGAGTAGTGTGGCTGTGCATCCAGCACTAGGGTGAGATAAAACCCATATTGCAACTTTACTAAAAGGCAGCAGAAGGGGCGTAACTACAACAGGTGCAGGGGTTGCAATCGCATCCGGGCCCTGGAGCCTAGGGGGCCCTAAGGCTATGTGCACACGATGTGGAAAGGGGTGCAGAATTTTCTGCACAAAATCTGCATCTCCTGGCAGAAACCCCAGTTGCAGATTTGCCGCGGATTTTGTGCGGTTTTTATGCGGAATTGATGCGGATTTTCTGCGGTTTTTACCCCTGCGGATTTCTATAATGGAGGGGTGCAGAAACACTGCAGATCTGCACACAAGAAGTGACATGCACTTCTCTTAAATCCGCAGCGTTTCTGCACGGATTTTTCCGCACAGCTTTTTTTTTTCACATTGATTTACATTGTACTGTAAATCACAGTGCGGATCTGCAGCATTTCTGTGCAGAAATATCAGCTGCGGATCCGCACTAAATCCACATCATGTGCACATAGCCTAAAAGTCCCTTTGGCCTATTAAAAAAGACTATTCCTATTAAAGATTTAAAATATTTGGAGGCCCCGTTGGAGCTTTCGCATCGGGACCCATGAGTTTCAAGTTATGCCACTGGGTAGCAGCATAGGTGGTATTGTTTAAGAGTACTGAGTACTGTGGCTGTTACTCCAGTACTGGGATTAAATAAAATCCTTACTAGAACTTTACTAAAAAGCAGCACCATAGATGACATTATTCAGCAGTACCAAGTGGTGTAGCTGTGAATCTAGCACTGGGATGAGATAAAACTCTTACTAGAACTTCATAAAAATCAGAAGCATACATGATATTCAGCAGTACCAAGAAGTGTAGCTGTGAGTCCAGCACCAAGGTAAGATGAAACACTTGCTAGTAAACAGCAGCATCGAGGACATTATATAACAGTATTGAGCAGTGTAATTATGAATTGAGCACCGTCAGATAAAACACTTACCAGAAGACAGCAGAACAATCTGTCTCTTCCAGTCTATTCCTCCCTCCTCTTTCCCATCCCCTCTCTCCATACACTTTCATAGGCAGCTGTAATCTGATCCCTTTCAGTGAGCTGGCAGCCCATTTTGTTTTAACCAAAGACAGCTGTTAGCTACTTATTGGCATGAATGGTGAGTTCAGGAGGCAGGAGGAGAAGAAATGGCTCATAAGTGGGGAAAGAAGCAGATTTCTCTGATAAGATGTATTACAAAGGTTCTCATATTTGCTTGTACTATTGATATATGGAAAGTTGGTTGATGTGACAGTGATCATTTATAATATTCCGACCTGGAAGGTGTTAATAGGAGCAACAGATAAGCTTTTTGATCTGAATCCCGTTAGTGTAGGTAGCGATTAATGCTGGCCTCATATCTCATGTAGTTGGCAAGCAGTGCAGCGGGTGGAGGTGACCCGATGATATGGAGCATGTACGATCATGCGCTGCTCTGGGGGGAGGGGATTATATTTAGGCTGTGTTCACACGTCTGTTGTACACGTCCGTGTGCTGTTATTTTTCTCGGATTTAAACAGACCCATAAAGGTTTATTGATCCATACACACATTAATTTTTAACACGGATCCATGTATCCGGTCTCTGAGGCTCAGAACGAGTCCTATGCTTTTCCGTTTTGGAGATCCATTAAATATAAATAAAAAAATTAAGTCAGACTTTTTATTTCAGTTTTCCATCTGTATTTCAAGAGCGTGCACATGAAAAAAAACTCGAGCCTGTCCTCTTCAATTTTTAAAATGGATGATAAAAAAATCTGAGGCAAAAGGAATTACGTGGGAGAAAAAAAAGCCTGTTTTATACAGATATAAAAGTAGCAACGGATGTGGGAATGTAGCCTTAGAAGAGTAGTGTAGAAGAGTGATTGTAGTGTGAACATTATATGAAGATTTGACAATTATTATTTTTTTTTGGAAAAAAAAGTAACAAAAATTTTGTTTCATCCATAGTCTCACTACTATTACAGGAGAGAAACCATAGTCTGACTGCTCTGACAGTAGAGAATCCATAGTCTCAATGCCATGACAGTAGAGAATCCATAGTCTCACTGCTATTACAGTAGAGAATCCATAGTCTCAATGTCATGACAGTAGAGAATCCATAGTCTCACTGCTATGACAGTAGAGAATCCATAGTCCCACTGCTATTACAGTAGAGAATCCATAATCTCACTGCTATTACAGTAGAGAATCCATAGTCTCACTGCTCTTACAGTAGAGAATCCATAGTCTCACTATTACAGTAGATAATCCATAGTCACACTGCTATTACAGTAGTGAATCCATGGTCTCACTGCTATTACAGTAGAGAATCCATAGTCTTACTGCTATTACAGTACAGAATCCATAGTCTCACTGCTATTACTGTAGTGAATCCATAATCTCACTTCTATTACAGTAGAGAATCCATAGTCTCACTGCTATTACAGTAGAGAATCCATAGTCTCAAGGCCATGACAGTAGAGAATCCATAATCTCACTTATCTTACAGTAGAAAATCCATAGGCACACTGCTCTTACAGTAGAGAATAGATAGTCTCACTGCTATTACAGCAGAGAATCCATATTCTCACTGCTCTTACAGTAGAAAACCCATAATCACACTGCTATTACAGTAAAGAATAGAGAGTATCACTGCTATTACCGTAGATAATCCATAGTCTCACTGCTCTTACAGTAGAGAATCCATAGTCACACTGCTCTTACAGTAGATAATCCATAGTCTCACTGCTCTTACAGTAATTAATCCATAGTCACACTGCTCTTACTGTAAAAAATCCATAGTCAAACTGCTTTTACAGTAGAGAATCCATAGTCTCACTGCTCTTACAATAGATAATCCATAGTCACACTGCTCTTACAGTAGAGAATCCATAGTCACTCTGCTCTTACAGTAGAAAAATCGATAGTCACACTCCTCTTACAGTAGAGAATAGATAGTTTCACTGCTCTTACAGTAGAGACTCCATAGTGTCTCTGCTCTTACAGTAGAGAATCCATAGTCTCACTGCTATTACAGTAGATAATCCATAGTCACACTGCTCTTACAGAAGAGAATAGATAGTCTCACTGCTCTTACAGTAGAGAATCCATAATCTCACTGCTCTTACAGTAAAGAATCCAGTCACACTGCTATTACAGTAGGGAATCCATAGTCTCACTGCTCTTACAGTAGATAATCCATAGTCACACTGCCTACAGTAGAGAATGGTCTCACTGCTCTTACAGTAGATAATCCATAATCTCACTGCTCTTACAGTAAAAAGTCCATAGTCACACTGCTATTACAGTAGGGAATCCATAGTGTCACTGCTCTTACAGTAGATAATCCATAGTCACACTGCCTACAGTAGAGAATAGTCTATATGGGCTGTGCTATATACTACTGTGTGGGCTGTGCTATATACTACTGTGTGGGCTGTGCTATATACTACTGTGTGGGCTGTGCTGTATACTACTGTGTGGGCAGTGCTATATACTACTATGTGGGCTGTGCTATATACTACTATGTGGGCTGTGCTATATACTACTATGTGGGCTGTGCTATATACTGCTATGTGGGCTGTGCTATATACTACTGTGTGGGCTGTGCTGTATACTGCTATGTGGGCTGTACTGTATACTGCTACGTGGGCTGTGCTGTATACTACTACGTGGGCTGTGCTGTATACTACTGTGTGGGCTGTGCTGTATACTACTGTGTTGCCTGTGCTGTATACTACTGTATGGGCTGTGCTGTATACTACTGTGTGGGCTGTGCTGTATACTACTACGTGGGCTATGTTATCTGCTATGTGTGTTGTGCTATATGCTATGCGGGTTGTGCTATATACTATGTGGGTTGTGCTATATACTATGAGGGTTGTGCTATATACTATGCAGGCTTTGCTATATACTCTGCAGGTTATACTATATGGAGCACTATGAGGAGTGTATTATGCTATATGGAGGACTGAGCAGTGTATTTTAATATATGGAGGACTATAGGGAGTGTATTATACTATATGGAGGACTGTGGTGCACATTATAATATATGGAGGACTATGGGGTGTATTTTGCTAAACAAGTAAAATGCTGCATATTCAGATTGTATTTGCTGGAACAAAAGTCATTGTTCTCAGCAGCACATCGCTTGTGTAAACTGTATATGTGCTGCTGATAACATGATCCTCATCATTATTCCTCAGCTGGTGGAAAGAGGCCGGGAAACAAGCGTTGAACAACTTCAGTATTGTCGATCAAACTCATTTAGCGGCCTGAGATCAGCGCATGTAAATACAACCGAAATGCTTTTGTGTGATGTGCAAAATGTTAGCATTTTGGGCCCCATTTTAAACTTTGCCTAGGGCCCCACTTTGCCTAAAACCGGCCCTGACTACAAGTGTACAAAGATATTATACAGTCACCAGGTGACAAGTGGGCCTGTGTAACTTCAAATGCCAGGGCTGAATTTTAGTCCCAGTCCGGCCCTGTTTGTATCCAAGTGCAGCACAAGTGATTTGTTGTAGAGGCAAAACTATGTTCTTGTCTTGAGCATCAAGGCCACCTTTAACCCCTTCACCTCCGAGCCTGTTTTCAACTTCCTGACTGAGCCAAATTTTTCCAATTCGGAACCGTGTCACTTTTATGTGGTAATAACTCTGGAACGCTTCAATGGATCCCACTGATTCTCAGTCAGCTCATGATAGTGGTAAAATTTGTTCGATGTGACTTGCATTTATTTGTGAAAAAATCTGAAATTTTATGAACATTTTGCAATTTTCAAACTTTTAATTGTTATGCCCATAAACTAAAGAGTTATGTCACACAGAATACTTAATAAATAACATTTTCCACATGTCTTTACATCAGATCAGTTTTGGAAACATTTTTTTGTTAGGAAGTTAGAAGGGTTAAAAGTTGACCATCAATTTTTCATTTTTTAACAAAATTAGCAAAACCATTTTTTTGTAGGGACCACATCACATTTGAAGTGGCTTTGAGGGGTCTATTTGTCAGAAATACCCATGAAGTCACATCATTCTAAAAACTACAGTCCTGAAGGTACTCAAAATCACATTCAAGAAGTTTATTAACCCTTCAGGTGCTTCACACAAACTGAAGCAATGTGGAAGGAAAAAATGAACAATTACCTTTTTTCATAAACATTTTAATTTAGATCCATTTTTTTATTTTCATAAGTATAGCAGGAAAAATGAACCTCAAAATTACTTGTGCAATTTCTTCTTAGCACGATAATGCCCCATATGTGAGGGAAAATTACTGTTTGGGCGCACAGGAGGGCTCGAAAATGAAGGAATACCGTTGGACTTTTTGAACGCAAAATTGTCTGGAACTGAGCACGGATGCCATGTCATGTTTAGAAAGCCTCTGATGTGACTAAACAGTGGAAGCCCCCAACAAGTCACACCATTTTGGAAACTAGACCCCTCAAGGAATGTATCTAGATGTATGGTTAGCACTTTGAAAGCCCGTGTGCTTCACAAAAGTTTATAACGTAGAGCCTTGAAAATAAAAAATCAAATTTTTCCCACAAAAATGTTCTTTTAGCTCCAAATCTAGCATTTTCACAAGAGTAACAGGAAAAAATGCAAAAGTACAATTTATTGTGCAATTTCTCCTGAGTACACCGGTACCCCATATGTGGGGAAAAACTACTGTCTAGGCTCACGACAGTGTTTGAAAGCGAAGGAGCACCATTTGACTTTTTAACAAACAAATGGCTGGAATCGGTTTGCCATGTCGGGTTTGGAAATCCCCTGATGTGCCTAAACAGTCAAAATCCCCCACAAATCATGCCATACTAGAAACTATACCCCTCAAGGAATATATAGATGTGTTGCAAGCACCTTGAACCCCCAGGTGCTTCACCGAAGTTTATAACGTTGAGCTGTGAAAATAAAAAAAATCACATTTTTCCCACAAAAATGTTCTTTTAGCCCAAAGTTTTGTATTTTCACAAGGGTAACATGAGAAATTGCACCATACAACTTATCATGCAATATCTCCTGAGTACACCAATACCCCATATATATTCAAAAACTACTTTTGAGGCACAGTGCAAAGCTCAGAAGGGAAGAATGGTTTGAGGGTGGCATATCACATTGGCTGAGCCCCTGAGGTGCGAGAACAGCAGAAACCCCCTCGTAAGTGATGTAATTTTCAAACTACACCTCTCAATGAATTCTTCTAGGGGTGCAGTGATCCTATTGACACCACATGTGCCTCACAGAAATTTATACCATTGAGCAGTGAAGAAAGAATAATTACATTTTCACTGCTAAAATGTTGTTTTAGCCCCAAATTTTTTATTTTTATAAGGGCTGATAGGAAAAAATGGACCTCACAGTTTGTTGTGCAATTTCTGCTTAGTGCGCCAAAACCCCAATCAGTAACTACTTTTGAGCCACAGTGCAAAACTCAGAAGGGAAGAAGCGCCATATTATAGTGCAGATTTTACTGTTAGGGTATGTTCACACGATCCTGATTTCAATCCTTTTTTTTCAGGACAAAAACCGCAGCTCTTGGCAGAAAACGCAGGTGCGTTTTTGGTGCGTTTTTGATGCGTTTTTGGTGCGGTTTTTGATGCGGTTTTTAGTGCGGTTTTTTATGCAGTTTTCTCTGCAGATTGTCTGTGTTTGACACAAATAAAGCTTTAACTGCAGTGGGGGAAAAAAAAAAAAGAAATGATGTCATTTCCTTGTCCAACCCTTTTCTTCTTCCATCCTCCATTTTGGGACTAAACACCAAAATGAGTGGACGTGTTTTGAATGACAGCGCTCCGCAGAGTGCTGAGCGTAGGCCAGATCACAGCCCGCGGATCCAGCTCTATCCAGCTATTTAATTAGTGCCACGTATTTAAGTGCCACGTATCACGTATTTCAGTGCCACGTGCCACGTATTTCAGTGCCACGTATCACGTATTTCAGTGCCACGTGCCACGTATTTCAGTGCCACGTGCCACGTATTTCAGTGCCACGTATCACGTATTTCAGTGCCACGTATTTCAGTGCCACGTATTTAAGTGCCACGTGCCACGTATTTCAGTGCCACGTGCCACGTATTTAAGTGACACGTATCACGTATTTAAGTGACACGTATCACGTATAAGTGCCACGTGTCACTTATTTAATTGCCACGTATTTAAGTGCCACGTATCCCACGAAGATTTTCCATGGAGAACAGACACATCCAGAGACATGTCTGCTCTCCACGGCTGCAGCAACACACTGACAGGAGCCATAGTTCCTGTCGGTGTGTCACTGCGCATGCGCGAGCGAGTTTACCGGCGGTCATTGACCCCGGCACTCTCGCTTAACGGCAGTGCTGCGTGGGAAAGTTCAACGCAGCTGTACTGCCGTTAACCGAGACGCCGGAGTCATTGAACTCCGGAACAGTACGCGATACACTGCTAGGAGCTTCGCTTCTGGCAGTGTATCGCCGGAGAGCAGCCGATCGGCGTGGGACACTCATTTTATGGATTCTGCGGACAGGGAGTATGAATTTGATTTTTTATTTTGTGATTTTTTCCTGGAGGATCGAGGGCTTCGCCTACAAGTGTGCTGTTGGTGAGTATATACTCTGTGTTATATGTTGTATGTACTGTGTGTCATGTATGTGTATTGTGTGTAGGTGTTTTGTGTAACTTTACAATTGTGCTAAGTCACCGGACACAGGGACAACTCTCCCATCCTAATACCGGATGGGAGTAGTAGTCCCATACGGCGACTTAGCACAATGGTGGCACTAGCGTCGCATGGGGACACGCACACACGCACACACACATACACACACACATACACACACACACACACATACCAAATCAATCAAACGGCCGACACGATCCCCATGCGACGGTATGCCTCCATGTCTCTCCGCCCAAGCACTTCCGCCCACGCACTTCCTGCCGCTTCCCCGCACTTCCGGCTGCAGCGGTTCTGCACCACAAACCGCAATAAAACCCGCAGATATATTTTTGATCTGCGGGTTTTACTGCGGGTTTGACCTCACAATGGAGGTCTATGGGTGCAGAACCGCTGCAGTTTCGGGCAAAGAAGTGACATGCTCCTTCTTTTTTCCCGCACCGATTCATCGCGGCTTTTTAAGGGAAATTCAGGACCGTGTGCACAGTGGTTCCTGTTTTCCATAGGGGTACATTGTAATGTACCCTGCATGGAAAACAGCTGCGGAACCGCAGCGGCAAAACCGCTGCGGTTCTGCAGTAAAAAACGCATTGTGTGAACATGGCCTTATGGTTTGTGGGTGCCATGACGCACTGGGAGAGCCCCCGAGGTGCCAGAACAGCAGAACCCCCCCATAAGTGACCCCA
Source organism: Ranitomeya variabilis (assembly GCF_051348905.1). Taxonomy (NCBI): domain Eukaryota; kingdom Metazoa; phylum Chordata; class Amphibia; order Anura; family Dendrobatidae; genus Ranitomeya; species Ranitomeya variabilis. The sequence continues at coordinate 32,932,739 of NC_135234.1, read as the reverse complement.
TTTTACAAACTAAACCTCTCAATGAATTCATCTAGAGGTGCAGTGATTATATTTAGTGATGAGCGAGTATACTCGTTGCTCAGGTTTTCCAGAGCACGCTTGGGAGGTCTCCGAGTATTTATTATGACTGTTCAGAGATTTAGTTTTCATCTTGGCAGCTGAATGATTTACAGCTTATAGACAGCTTGATTACAAGTGGGGATTCCCTAGCAACCAGGCAACCCCCACATGTACTTAGCCTGGCTAGTAGCTGTAAATCATGCAGCTGAAGTGATGAAAACTAAATCTCCGAGCAGTCACAAATACACGGAGACTCGGGAAAACCCAAGCAACGAGTACACTCGCTCATCACTAATCATATTAACACCACTGGTGTGTCACAAAATGTTATACCTTTGGACAGAGAAAAAAAAAAAACTACATTTTTGCCATTAAAATTTAGTTTTAGCCCCAGATTTTCAGAAGGGGAAATTTGTAAAAATGCCACCAAAATTTGTCCCACAATTTCTGCTGAATGTAGAAATACCCCACATGTGGCTATACACTACTGCTTAGCCACACGGCGAGACTCGGGAGGGACGAAGCGCCATTTGCCTCCTAGAGCGCAGATTTCCCTAGAACAGTTTGCAGACAGATATACATATACAGAGTCTATAAGTGCTAGAAGTAGCAGAATCCCCCTCAAGTGACCCCATTTTGGAAATTATACCCCTTTGGGAATTTATCTACAGGTGTAGTGACAATTTTGGGTCCATGGGTGTTTTCCAGAAACGAGCAGCAGGCATCCACTCACCATGAGGCAACAGAGTTACTCTGGACCTCTGTTCAGCGGTGTCCTTCTTTTCAGACATGCCCAAAACTGTGGCCGATGGCACTTTTATGCACGCCTAAAAAGATGGACACTGCCGGATCACAGGTCAGACGGTGTCCACAGTGAATCCATCTGCCTCATTATAGGGAATCTTCTGCCAGAGGTTCTGTCTGAATCACGTATTTCAGAGATTTACACGAAAAGGACAGTGCAAGCGCTCAGCATAGAGTGCAGGATAAATGTGCGACGAGCCTTACTGCGATCTTTGGGAGGCAGAATGAATAAATCAACAATAGATGAAGAATTGGTTTTATTTATTTTTTTACGCCATTCCTCGTGCGGTATAAGTGATTTATAGGTACCATTTTTGTACACGTGCTTTGATCGCTTTCTGTTCTGATTTTTGGGAGGCAGAATGAACAAAAAACATCAATTGAGTAATTGTTGTTTTTTTTAATGCCGTTCTGCGTGTGGTAAAAATTGATAAGGCAGGTTTATTCTTTGGTCAGTACGATTACAGCGATACCACATTTATATATTTTTTTATGTTTTGGCACTTTTACAGATTTAAATTTTTTTAGCGCATTTTACTCCACTTTTTGTTCCACAGTATGATGAAGAAGCATAGTTTTTTTGCCCCTTTTTTGTTTTTTTCTTTTTACAGTGTCCACTGAAGGGGCTAACTAGGGGTTAACTGGTGGGACCGTTTTATAGGGCGGGTCATTCTGGATGCGCTGATACCAAATATGTGCACTTTTTTTTTACAATTTGTTTTTTACTTCTTTACTTAGGCCCACTATTACATTTATCTACATGAAACTTCATTTGCTATTTCTCAGCCCAAGCCTCCAGCTTACATAAATCCTTCTGTGATATTAAATTATTGTTTATTACCTTGCAGAGTTTAATTTCAAATACAAATTCTGAAATTCCACTCTGAATGTCCCCTACAATGTGTGGCGCCCCTGAGGGTTCAGTCGCCACAGAAGTACTGCACCTCACCCAGAGGTGTGGTATCCCACTCTCAGGTAAGGAGGGGGCACTACCAGGACTCTAACACCAGCATCCAACACCTCACCACTCTAGTCAGGGCACCTGGGCGTACCCTATGGGAGGATGGCCTCATCCCAGTCTGGAGAGGACAACTAGGTAGAGGGTGTGGGTGGAGCCAGTAGTTAGGGGAGGAGCTAAGTAGGAGGGAAAGTCAGAGTCTGTGAGAGGAAGTAGATGGAGTGAGACATGCAGAAAGGAGCTCCCTGTCAGAGAGACCTAGAGAAAGAAGAGTGAGGAGAGGGAAGATCCAGAAGAGAAAGAAGGGGTCCTAGGGGCACGGGTAGTGAGCAATCCACCCGTGGGGCCCATATCCACGCCATCTGTAGTTGGGTGGGACCAGGTTGCAGTGAGGGGACCGGCCCCCAAACTAGTGGAGAACTGCAAGACTCAACTAGCCAACCAGAGGCCGTGGTATCTGTATGTGCCACAGCCACATCCACACACATTCACTGAAAAGGCAGCCATATAGGAGCAAGGGGACTCGGAGGACGTCACCCGACAAGGTCCGCGGCTGCTGACTTAGGACACTGTGTGTGAAGGTGCAGGGCAGGAAAGGTGGGAACAAGCGCAGTGAGATGGCCAGGAAAGGAGCATAAGAGAGGAGTCCTGGAGAAGTGTACCCCAACTCATCTGGGGGTTGGACGGACCACAGACCCAGAGGACACAACACATGGCTGGAGACAGTAATCTGCAGAACTGTGAGTAAAGCGTTGAAAACTGCACCCAGCTGTGTCCTCTGAATTATTCCTGTTTCACTTGCCCTATGGTACAACTACCACAACCACTATCATTACAATTAACACCTGTATCTGCCCTGGGGACTAGCTCTGCCCGTGGAGAGCTGAGACATCTTAGCCTCATCACCAACTGACCCAGTGGATCTGAACTGCAGCGTCGGTCATAATGACCAAACACAACGGGTGGCGTCACGAACAATCTCCCCATAAACTTTATTTCCCTTTAATTTTCATTATTTCATTGACTTTTATTGAACGCCCAGGGCCACTGAGCGGGTCTCGGCCCCTTGACTTCCCCAAAGAACTGTCCGACCCGGTTCCGAGTACCCCACGGCCCTGGTGGGCGCGCCAGGGCTGTGGGGTACTCGGGCCGGGTCTGGCAGTTCTTAAGGGGATGGTCACGGCAGCAGTGACCCGGTCCATGGCCCTGGGCATCCAATAAAAGTTGAAATAAAATGAAAGGGGAGATTGTTCATGACGCCACCTGTGGTATTTGGCAAGGGATAGCCGACGCTGCTTAAAGAGACCACTGGGGCAGATGGTGATGCAGCAGAGTCGGTGCAGCTCTCCACAGGTAGAGGTAAGTCCCAGGGCAATTATAGTGATAAAGTCAATGATGGTAATGGTGAATGTTGTAGTGCAGGGTCAGTGACGCAGGAAATAAATCTGAGGACACAGCAGTGTTCAGTTTCCACATTTTACTCACAGTTCGGATGTTATTCCCAACCGGGGTGCTGTGTCCTCCAGGTCCGTGGCACAGCTAGCTCTCAAGTAGTTTGGGATGCACTTTACCAGGACCCCCTTTTTATGTTCCTTTCCAGGCTGTCTCTCTGCGCTGGCTCTCACCTCTCCTGCCCTACGCCTTCACGCACAGTGTCGCATGCCAGCGGCCTCGGATCTTGTCGGGCGACGTCCTTTTGGTCCCCTGGATCCTATATGGCTGCCTTTTCAGCGAATGTGTGTGGTTGTGGCTGTGGCACGTACAGATACCACATCCTCCAGTTAGCTAGCTGAGTCTTACAGCCCTCCAACTAGTTTGAGGGCCGGTTCCCTCACTGCGACCTGGTCCCTCCACCCGACTATGGTTGGTGTGGATGCTACCCGTGCCCCTAGAACCCCTTCTCTCTCTTCCTTCTGTCAGGAGCTTCTCTCTATCTTCCTTGTTTCCTCTTTCTGTCCTCTGGTGCTGGGACGAGCTCCTCACTGCTCAAATCCCCAGCTCCAACTGACTAACTCTCTAACTCACTCCTCCCTCTTGTTTTCATGACAACTCTACTCTCTCCACCCACACCCTCTACCCAGTCCTTCCCTGCGCCAGGGAGTTCTGGTGTTGGATGCGAGTGTCAGGGTTCTGGGTAGTGCCCCCCTTCTTACCTGAGAGCGGAGTACCACACCTCTGGCTGAGGTGCAGTACCTCTGTGGCGACTGGACCCTCAGGGGCGCCACACATGTCTTATAAATATGTTAAAAAAGAGGGCCCAATACTGACCCCTCCGATACCACCCTGTTTCCTGTAACTGACACTGAGCCAATTGTTAACCCAGTTGAACATATTTTCCCTAGTCCCATTACTCTAATTTTAAGTGCCAAACTTTTATGTGGCCTTTGAAAATTCCATATAGACAAGATTCATTGTCTCTCCTTGGTCCAGTTCGGAACTTACCTCTACATAGAAGCTGATCAGATTAGTCTGACAGGACTGATCTCTCGTGAAGCCATGTTGATGTTGGGTCATGAGGCTCTTTTTGGTGAGATACTCCAGGATTTTAGAAAACTCTCAAAGATGTTTCCAACAGTTGAGGTTACACTTGGTCTGTCTATCACGGTATCAATTTCTGCAGTACTCAGGTTGTATGGCATTTCTCTTATCCCTGGTCATGTCGTCTGTTATGGGATTTTCCCTTTAAGGATTTTTGCTTAATCCAAAAAAAAGAATTTCCAAATTCCCTCACTCTAATTAGATCAATGATGAAGAGGACCATGAAAACATTTATATCACAGTATATACTTATCCCAAAAGATTAAGAATGTTCACACTGTTCAGAAAGTGAACGCCTTACAGTTATAGCCATAAATAGCTCCGGGGCCTTGTGAAGCGAATATATATGTGTGATGAGCCCAACGAGCCGCAGCCAGAAATTACAGACCAGGAGAACTTTCATAGTTTACAGAAGCTGCTCATGGGTTTTTTGGGGTTTTCTTTTTTGGTCTCTTTCGGTTTCTTCTGTTTGGCTTCATTCCAAAAATCACAGTAATGACGCTGAAAGATGCAGCAAGGACAGCTGCAGTCACTATTCTGCTTGTACAGTCACTCCGTACATACATTACATTACTGATCCTGAGTTACATCCTGTAGGTCTTTTAACCCCTTCACCCCCAAGGGTGGTTTGCACGTTAATGACCAGGCCAATTTTTACAATTCTGACCACTGTCCCTTTATGAGGTTATAACTCTGGAACGCTTCAACGGATCTTGGCGATTCTGACATTGTTTTCTCGTGACATATTGTACTTCATGATAGTGATAAAATTTCTTCGATATAACTTGCGTTTATTTGTAAAAAAAAATGGATATTTGGAGAAACTTTTGAAAATTTCGCAATTTTCCAACTTTGAATTTTTATGCCCTTAAATCACAGACATATGTCACGCAAAATACTTAATAAGTAACATTTCCCACATGTCTACTTTATATCAGCACACTTTTGGAACCAAATTTTTTTTGGTTAGGGAGTTATAAGGGTTAAAAGTTGACCAGAAATTTCTCATTTTTACAACACCATTTTTTTTTAGGGACCACATCTCATTTGAAGTCATTTTGAGGGGTCTATATGACAGAAAATACCCAAGTGTGACACCATTCTAAAAACTACACCCCTCAAGGTGCTCAAAACCACATTCAAGAAATGTATTAACCCTTCAGGTGTTTCACAGGAATTTTTGGAATGTTTAAATAAAAATGAACATTTAACTTTTTTTCACACAAAATTTATTTCAGCTCCAATTTGTTTTATTTTACCAAGGGTAACAGGAGAAAATGGACCCCAAAATTTGTTGTACAATTTGTCCTGAGTACACTGATACCCCATATGTGGGGGTAAACCACTGTTTGGGCGCATGGCAGAGCTCAGAAGGAAAGGAGCGCCATTTGACTTTTCAAAGCAAAATTGACTGGAATTAAGATGGGACGCCATGTTGCGTTTGGAGAGCCCCTGATGTGCCTAAACATTGAAACCCCCCACAAGTGACACCATTTTGGAAAGTAGACCCCTTAAGGAACTTATCTAGATGTGTGTTGAGCACTTTGACCCAACAAGTGCTTCACAGAAGTTTATAATGCAGAGCCGTAAAAATAAAAAATCATATTTTTTCACAAAAATGATCTTTTCGCCCCCATTTTTTTATTTTCCCAAGGGTAAGAAAAGAAATTAGACCACAAAAGTTGTTGTGCAATTTGTCCTGAGTACGCTGATACCCCATATGTGGGGGTAAACCACTGTTTGGGCGCATGGCAGAGCTCGGAAGGGAAGGAGCGCTATTTTACTTTTCAATGCAAAATTGACTGGAATTAAGATGGGATGCCATGTTGCGTTTGGAGAGCCCCTGATGTGCCTAAACATTAAAACCCCCCACAAGTGACACCATTTTGGAAAGTAGACCCCCTAAGGAAATTATCTAGATGTGTTTTGAGAGCTTTGAACCCCCAAGTGTTTCACTACAGTTTATAACGCAGAGCCGTGAAGATAAAAATTCCTCTTTTTTTTCACAGAAATGATTTTTTAGCCCCCAGCTTTGTATTTTTACAAGGGTAACATAATAAATTGGACCCCAAAAGTTGTTGTCCAATTTGTCCTGAGTACGCTGATACCCCATATGTGGGGGGGAACCACTGTTTGGGCGCATGACAGAGCTCGGAAGGGAAGGAGTGCCATTTGGAATGCAGACTTAAATGGATTGGTCTGCAGGCGTCACGTTGCATTTACAGAGCCCCTGATGTACCCAAACAGTAGAAACCCCCCACAAGTGACCCCAAATTGGAAACTAGACCTCCCAAGGAACTTATCTAGATGTGTTGTGAGAACTTTGAACCCCCAAGTGTTTCACTACAGTTTATAACGCAGAGCCGTGAAAATAAAAATTCCTCTTTTTTTCACAGAAATTATTTTTAGCCCCCAGCTTTGTATTTTTACAAGAGTAATATAATAAATTGGACCCCAAAAGTTGTTGTCCAATGTGTCCTGAGTACGCTGATACCCCATATGTGGGGGGGAACCACTGTTTGGGTGCATGACAGAGCTCGGAAGGGAAGGAGCGCCATTTGGAATGCAGACTTAAATGGATTGGTCTGCAGGCGTCACGTTGCAGTTGCAGAGCCCCTGATGTACCCAAACAGTAGAAACCCCCCACAAGTGACCCCAAATTGGAAACTAGACCTCCCAAGGAACTTATCTAGATGTGTTGTGAGAACTTTGAACCCCCAAGTGTTTCACTACAGTTTATAACGCAGAGCCGTGAAAATAAAAATTATTATTTTTTTCATAAAAATTATTTTTTAGCCCCCCGTTTTGTATTTTCACAAGGGTAACAGGATAAACTGGACCCCAAAAGTTGTTGTCCAATTTGTCCTGTGTACGCTGATACCCCATATGTAGGGGTAAACCACTGTTTGGGCGCATGGCAGAGCTCGGAAGGGAAGGAGCGCCGTTTGGAATGCAGACTTAGATGGATTGGTCTGCAGGCGTCACGTTGCATTTGCAGAGCCCCTGATGTACCTAAACAGTAGAAACCCCCCACAAGTGACCCCATATTGGAAATTAGACCCCCCAAGGAACTTATCTAGATGTGTTGTTAAAACTTTGAACCCCCAAGTGTTTCACTACAGTTTATAACGCAGAGCCGTGAAAATAAAAATTATTTTTTTTTTCACAAAAATGATTTTTTAGCCCCCCGTTTTGTATTTTCACAAGGGTAACAGGATAAATTGGACCCCAAAAGTTGTTGTCCAATTTGTCCTGTGTACGCTGATACCCCATATGTGGGGGTAAACCACTGTTTGGGCGCATGGCAGAGCTCGGAAGGGAAGGAGCGCCGTTTGGAATGCAGACTTAGATGGATTGGTCTGCAGGCGTCACGTTGCATTTGCAGAGCCCCTGATGTACCTAAACAGTAGAAACCCCCCACAAGTGACCCCATATTGGAAATTAGACCCCCCCAAGGAACTTATCTAGATGTGTTGTGAGAACTTTGAACCCCCAAGTGTTTCACTACAGTTTACAACGCAGAGCCGTGAAAATAAAAAATCTTTTTTTCCCACAAAACTTATTTTTTAGCCCCCAGTTTTGTATTTTCCCAAGGGTAACAGGAGAAATTGGACCCCAAAAGATGTTTTCCAATTTGTCCTGAGTACTGTTTTACTTTATCAACGCAGAATTGTCTGGAATTGAGATCGGATGCCATGTCCCGTTTGGAGAGCCCCTGATGTGCCTAAACAGTGGAAACCCCCCAATTATAACTGAAACCCTAATCCAAACATACCCCTTACCCTAATCCCAACGGTAACCCTAACCACACCCCTAACCCTGACACACCCCTAACCCTAATCCCAACCCTATTCCCAACCGTAAATGTAATCCAAACCCTAATCCTAACTTTAGCCCCAACCCTAACTGTAGCCCTAACCCTAGCCCTAACCCTAGCCCTAACCCTAACCCTAGCCCTAACCCTAGCCCTAACCCTAGCCCTAACCCTAGCCCTAACCCTAGCCCTAACCCTAACCCTAGCCCTAACCCTAGCCCTAACCCTAACCCTAATGGGAAAATGGAAATAAATACATTTTTTTTATTTTTTTATTTTTCCCTAACTAAGGGGGTGATGAAGGGGGGTTTGATTTACTTTTATAGTGGGTTATTTAGCGGATTTTTATGATTGGCAGCCGTCACACACTGAAAGACGCTTTTTATTTCAAAAAATATTTTTTGCGTTACCACATTTTGAGAGCTATAATTTTTCCATATTTGAGTCCACAGAGTCATGTGAGGTCTTGTTTTTTGCGGGACGAGTTGACGTTTTTATTGGTAACATTTTCGGGCACATGACATTTTTTGATCGCTTTTTATTCCGATTTTTGTGAGGCAGAATGATCAAAAACCAGCTATTGATGAATTTCTTTTGGGGGAGGCGTTTATACCGTTCCGTGTTTGGTAAAATTGATAAAGCAGTTTTATTCTTCGGGTCAGTACGATTACAGCGATACCTCATTTATATCATTTTTTTATGTTTTGGCGCTTTTATAGGATAAAAACTATTTTATAGAAAAAATAATTATTTTGGTATCGATTTATTCTCAGGACTATAACTTTTTTATTTTTTTGCTGATGATGCTGTATGGTGGCTCGTTTTTTGCGGGACAAGATGACGTTTTCAGCGGTACCATGGTTATTTATATCAGTCTTTTTGATCGCGTGTTATTCCACTTTTTGTTCGGCGGTATGGTAATAAAGCGTTGTTTTTTGCCTCGTTTTTTTTTTTTCTCACGGTGTTTACTGAAGGGGTTAACTAGTGATATAGTTTTATAGGTTGGGTCGTTACGGACGCGGCGATACTAAATATGTGTACTTTTATTGTTTTGGTTTTTTTATTTAGATAAAGAAATGTATTTATGGGAATAATTTTTTTTTTTTCCTTTATTTAGGAATTTATTTTTTATTTATTTTTTTACACCTGTGGAAAAAATTTTTTTTTTACATTTTTACTTTGTCCCAGGGGGGGACATTAGAGATCGTTGATCTGACAGTGTGCATAGCACTCTGTCAGATCGGCGATCTGCTGTACAGGGCTGCAGGCTTACCAGCGCCTGCTCTGAGCAGGCACTCGGTAAGCCACCTCCCTCCCTGCAGGACCCGGATGCCGCGGCCATCTTGGATCCGGGACCTGCGGCGAGGAGGGAGGTAGGAGACCCTCGGAGCAACGCGATCACATCACGTTGCTGCAGGGGTCTCAGGGAAGCCCGCAGGGAGCCCCCTCCCTGCGCGATGCTTCCCTATACCGCCGGTACACCGCGATCATGTTTGATCGCGGTGTGCCGGGGGTTAATGTGCCGGGGGCGGTCCATGCGATATGCAGCTGACACCCGGCCGCGATCGGCTGCGCTCCCCCCGTGAGCGCGGCCGATCGCGTATGACGTACTATCCCGTCGGTGGTCATACGGGCCTACCCCACCTCGACGGGATAGTACGTCAGATGTCAGAAAGGGGTTAATATAAAATGAAAAACATAACAATAATAATAACAGAAACATAACAAAAATATCAACCAGAAAATAATTTCTATAATGAACACTGGTCCAGCAGCTCATTCTCTCCTCACACACATATTACACATATATACAGAATTATAGCTAATAACTACTTACACCTTCTAGTCTGGTCACCAAACAAATAATAACAAACAAACAGTAAATAAAATGAGAAAACTATATACATAAACTTTTTTAAAATATTTTTTTTTATATACCGTATATACTTGTGTATAAGCCGAGTTTTTCAGCACATTTTTTTGTGCTGAAAACGCTCCCCTTGGCTTATACACGAGTCATTGTCACAGAAAGATGGTGGGGGAGGGGGAGCGGCAGAGCAGCTGGTCACAGAGGCAGGAGCTGGCGGCTGCAGCTAAAGCCTGTGCCAACTGTTAAAGAGAAATGAATATTCACTGCTCTGGCAGTGAATATTCATTTTTCTTATAGCGCACAGTTACAGCTGCAGCTGTCGGTTTCCAGCACACATTCTACTTAACTTCCCTGCGTGCCCTTGTTGCATCTTGTTTTGGCCGGTGCCAGCAGCTTTTCCGGCCGAGTGATCGCGTGTCCCCCGCTCATTAAGGTAATGAATATTCACGTCTCTCCACTCCCATAGGCGAGAAGTGAATATTCATTACCTTAATGAGCGGGGACACATGATCGCTCAGCAAGAAGAGCTGCTGGTGCCAGAACTAGATGCAGTGAGGTTTACGCAGGGAAGGTAAGTAGAATTTTTTTTTTATAGGGACCATGCATATAGGGATAGGGGATAAGGAGCCATCATACAAGGACAGTGATGGAGAGCCATGCATACAAGGATAGGGGATAAGGAGCCATGCATACAAGGATGGGGATAAGAAGCCATGCATACAGGGACGGAGAGCCATGCATACAAGGACAGGGATGGGGAGCCATGCATACCAGGATAGGGATGAGGGGACAATGCATACCCGACTTATACTCAAGTCAATAAGGTTTACCAGTTTTTCGTGGCAAATTTAGGTGCCTCGACTTCTACTCGGGTCAGCTTATACTCGAGTATACACGGTATATAAAATAACCACAAGCTATACAAATATATACAAGACTAAGATAACCACCACCCCACACTCAAGCCCACCATTCCCAACCCCCGCACTGACGTGGGAGCTGGTTCTGCGTCTCATGCCTCAGTCCATATCCAACGTCCATAGGCCAGATCAGTTAGTGCCAGTTTTTCCCCCCAAACACTCCAGTGTCCCATAGTCCCACAAGATGAACCCACCTCCCCCCTTTTCCCACCACCCAACCTAACAGCTACACCTAAATCTAGATCCCTATTGTCTTAATCCAGGCCGGGTTTTGAGTCCTGTCTTCCCTTTTCCCAGTCTGATCATGTCAGGGGTAACTTTTCTCAGCCTCAGTCTGGTTTCAGGTTTTGCTATTTATCTCTGTTGCATCCTGCAGGCGGTGTCAGTTTTAGTTCTGCCTACGGTGTGTGTAGCTGACTCTGATATTGTTATGATCTGGTGGCCTAAGAGCAGCATGGGACGTACTCTGGAGAAGGTGGTACCTGTACTGACCGCAGACCCTGAACCTAACACCGCAACTAGAAGTAGCCGTGGAATGTACCTAGCGCTCCCTAGACATCTCGACACAGCCGGAGGACTAATTACCCCTAGAGATAGAAAAGGGAAAACTATCTTGCCTCAGAGAAAATCCCCAAAGAACAGGCAGCCCCCCACAAATATTGACTGTGAGAGGAGAGGGAAAAAACATACACAGACTGAAATGAGAATTTAGCAAAGGAGGCCACTTCTAGCTAAATAGAAAGGACAGGACAGAGTACTATGCAGTCAGTATTAAAATACTAGAAAATATCCACCACAGAAAATACAAAAACTCCACAGCTAACTAAAGACATGGAGGGTATATCTGCATCTCCAGAGATACCAGCTTGGCTAAACAAATCCTTATACAGACCAAGCTGGACAAGACAAAACATGGAAAATAACTGAACAATAAGACCACAGCATGTGGACAGCAAAATCAAGGCCAGAACTTATCTTTGTTGAAAAGAACTGCAAAGCAGAAGAGACCAGGCAGGGATGTGAATCCTCCAGGAACAATGGACAACTGGCACTGACTAAAGGGTGAAGCAAGACTAAATAGCCCAGTCAGGATTGCAAAAAGTGAAAACACCTGATAAATGCTGTGATTCAGAGACAGCAGCGCTACCACTTACAACCACCGGAGGGAGCCCAAGAGCAGAATTCACAACAGTTATATCCTGACTTGTCCTGCTGCGTTAGCTGCCTGAAGCCGTGTCTCTGTTTTCCCCAATCCCCGTCTTGACTCAGTGTTTCCCTTTTATGTGTTTGCTCTCTGGTTTTGACTTGGCTTGTGTCCTGACCTGCTTCTGCCTTCTGTCTTGGCTAATCCGCTTCTGACTGTTACTGACCTTTTGGCATGTCTCTGACTGTATGTTTTGTCTATCCCTTTGGTACTGCGCTACTGACTATATCTACCCGGCTTGTTTGACTTTCTTGCTGCTACCTAGTGGTAGCCTCGCTGCAGCTCGACAGGCCTGCTTTGTCTAGGTGCAGCCCTCATTCCACTCTATAGCCATCTAGTGGTGCTTGCACCTACCTGCATTCCAGCAGTGTGACTCCTATATACAGAAACGAACACTACAATAACCACAAATCACAAAGCCCAAGTTCAGCGCCTGCAGCCCTACATCACTGTATACTGATCAAATAAAACAAAAATCTACAGTGTCAGCAGCAGCCTACCACCAGGAAAGGAGATGACCAGACTAGGGCACACTAAAAGAAAAGCCTCTCCAGAGGAGAGCAGCCCTACATGTGCACAGTCTCCCATACTCTAGAAAGCACACCTTCACCAGGTCACTGAGTATGGTCCTAAACACATCATCCACTGGGAAGATTTTCCATTGTGTCGATAATAAGCACCCTGCGTTCCACGTGTGATACCTATCCACTGTGCTAACTAGAAATATGGTGCAGCTGTCCTGATAACTAAGGTCTCCGAATGCTCCATAGGCCCATTCGCATAAGAGAGACCGGCCAGACCAGACCAGCCAATGGAGGCACCCACCCTGTTGTATACCTGTGTTAAAGGGGGACAACAAAGCAGGAAGTGGTCATGGTACCACAATGCTCCCGAGGACAGTTTCTGTCCTCAGAGCTCTTACACTTCAGATTGTCCCTCACACATAGTGGAAGAACAAACTGTAGACCCAAGTACAGAGAGACTCTGGAAAGATGCACACACTGCCTAGATAAATCAGTAAAGGGAGCAGTTAAGTTTTGATCAGGATCTACTTCTCCTAGCCAAAGACTCTCACACTGATTCTGGTTAGCTTTAAACACGTCTGCCATGTTTGGCAGCCTGGTCTCTTGCAAAAAGAAAATGTCAGCTTCAACCCGGCTGAGAAAATCAAAGGCCGCAAATTTGGCTGTATTTGACTTTATGCTGGCGGTATTAATACACGCCAACATCAACGGAGTGGGTACCGCCATCATTGGTGATTGAGTTGGATGGCTTTCTTCTTCCCACTCCCCTTATTCTCTGCCTCAGAGGTGGAATCCTTCCTCATATTTAACGTCACAGAGGTATCCATTCGCACTTTTCTTTTCTTTTAATCATCCTCGTTTCTGCACTCTGGGCCAGTCCCTACTTCCAAGGACCTAACATCTCCAGAAGAAGGAGACTTGGTGCCCCCTGTAAGCCCCGCTGAAGTCGGAACCTCACCATCAGCTTCCTCCTCAGAGGAAGAGATGTTCTCAAGGAACCGGTTAGAAAGACCAACCAGAGGGGAGTCAATTTTTCCTGCCTTAGGTACCTTGGTCAGAGTGGGAGATGTTTTATTTCCCTTTTCTCTCTTGTTTTTGGGGCCGAGCTTACATTTTTCCTCTAGCCACTGCCTATTATCCTCATCCATACTTTCATAATGGGAGGATTCTGAGGAAGCGGTGCTTTCCTCCCTGTGAATCCTCCTGACCTCCTAATCCAACTCATCATCCCTCCGGGCCTCAGCAGCAGGACTGCCACCCAGCTCCCTCTCCTGTCTGCGCTTGTCTAGATGTCTCAGCTGGTCAAGCATCTTTTTATTGCTTTTCCTCCTTGGCCCCTCAGCTCTCTCACCCCTGTCAGTCTCTTCCCCAGCATAATCAGCCTCTCACTGGGGTCACAACTGCATTAGCGAAGGATCAAGGACAACGGCTGAATGGCTGACCTAACTCAACACACAGGTGGCACATAATCTCCACACAAGATGCGGAAAGATGGCCAGACCCCTGAACAGGAACCAAACTTGTGAGGGTTTTTCTTTGGCATCACCACAACCTCTCCATATCGGGCAAGCCCCGTCATGATGTCATAACAAGAAAGCAACTCGTTACAAGTCATCACGGTCACTTTCTTGACTTGGTTTTGGCAAGACACTGCAAAGACTCGCCAGCCGGACTCATTTTTTGCCAACTCATAATTCAACCAGAAGAGCTCAAGCCCCTCTTGCCAAACAAAGGAAGGATAGATCAACCTCTCGACCCTCTACCATTAGCAATCTCTTCCCCTTCTTTAGGGCTTCCAGTAGACACAACTGAAACATGCCATCCCCAGAGCCCGGAGACAAGGAGGACGCCCTATTTCCCCTGGAGGTGACAGCAGCATAACTCCTAATGGTTGCTGCCACCACCGGGGGGAGGGGGGACCGGACCAGTGACCACATCAACTACAGCAATAACACTCTTACTCACCTCTACATCCTCCTCACCCTCCACCAAACCAGCAACCACACCACTAGACAAAGAATTCCCCTCATTCACACCCACCACCACATTCACTCCTGCTGGACCTGTGACAACAGGGTGTGACGTTTTGACTTCTGCATCATTAGGCACAAGGGGCTTGGCCACCCCCACAGAACTGGAGGCGACCTCACGCCTGGTCTTACATGTGCCCTCCGCATCATAAGTTGGTAATTTCCACTGCTTCATGGTTGCTACCAGGCGCTGTTGATCCTTAGCCGCTGTGAGGTGCCGCTGATCCTTACTATCAGGATCTTGCTGACCAGCGGTGCCAACACAAAATAGGACTTTGGGAGGACCGGAACTCCCAGCCCCATCAACCCCCTCACACTGCTGCCACTTCTCAACTAAGTGATCAGCAGCAACAGCATTCCGGAGCACCGAGGCTACCGAAGCTGCCCCCTGTTGCATAGTTTGGGTGCAGAAGAAACTTGTGAGAGTAGATTACATGGGGTAATACAACTTTATCTTCACAGAACATGATGTACATGCATCAGCTTCTTAACACAGCATAACAGGAAGTCTGAAAGGACCTTTTACCAGAGAGAAAAGGAAGCCAAAGTACAAGTATATGCATTACATTCAACTAAGCCAGACCTGGGCAAGATGCGGCCCGGGGGCCGCATCCGGGCCGCCTGATGATTTTTAATGGCCCGCCAGCTAGCTGTCACTTCTGACAGCCGCCGCCGGCACCGCTCGGCCAGCCGCCAGATGCTTATGAGGGCTGGCGGATGGAGTGAAGGCCCCAAGCACATCCACACGCTGCGCTTTGCAGCGCATACAGTTCCTCCAGACTGGAGTCCTCCAGGGTCAGGATGTGATTGACACAGCATCAGGAGCCATTGGCTCCCGGCTGTGTCAATCATTCTTGTGACCGGAGGCAGCATTATGCCACCGGTCACAAGAGGCTGCGCTCCGCATTGGCCCTGTACGTCACGTGCATACGTCACGTGCGAACGTCACGTGCGTACGTCACGTGCGTACGTCACTCCAGCGCCGCGCGGGATGTGCTGCGGTGAAGAAAGTTGCTGGCTGATGGTCTCCGTCCTTCGGGTGAGTATCAGCAGTGGTCTCAGCAGTGGCGTATCCAGGGGGCCCCGGGCGCAGCCGACAGTGCAGCACTATATGGGGGCCATAACATTTGTGCAGCACTATATGGGGGCCATACTGTTTGTGCTGCTGTATATGGGGCCATACTGTTTGTGCTGCAGTATATGGGGCCATAACGTTTGTGCAGCAGTATATGGGGCCATACTGTTTGTGCTGCAGTATATGGGGCCATAACGTTTGTGCTGCAGTATATGGGGCCATAACGTTTGTGCACCAGTATATGGGGCCATACTGTTTGTGCTGCAGTATATGGGGCCATACTCTTTGTGCTGCAGTATATGGGGCCATAATGTGTGTGCAGTAGTATATGGGGACATACTGTTTGTGCTGCAGTATATGGGGCCATAACGTTTGTGCTGCAGTATATGGGGCCATAACGTTTGTGCAGCAGTATATGGGGCCATACTGTTTGTGCTGCAGTATATGGGGCCATACTGTTTGTGCTGCAGTATATGGGGCCATAATGTGTGTGCAGTAGTATCTGGGGCCATACTGTTTGTGCTGCAGTATATGGGGCCATAACGTTTGTGCTGCAGTATATGGGGCCATAACGTTTGTGCTGCAGTATATGGGGCCATAACGTTTGTGCAGCACTATATGGCGCAAGTGTCTGTATGGGGCATATATTAGTCCGGCCCTCTAAAACATCCCAATTTCTCATAAGGCCCCATGGCAAAATTAATTGCCCACCCCTGCACTAAGCATATAACAGTGACAACATCGCCATCTACTGTCAGAAAAGTGTAAACTCCTCCTGCACACAAATAAGCCTATATCTGTTGAATATTTGCCAACTCCCCAGACACTGAGCCATACCTCCCAACCGTCCCGGATACAGCGGGACTGTCCTGATTTGGACAGTCAGCCCCGCGATCCCGGGCGGGACATTAGTTGTCCCGCAGTGGTTGGGAGGTGTGCTGCAATATCAGGCGGTCACTGCGGTCAGCCTCTGCCCTGCACCCGCAGAGCTGCCTGAGCACAGCATACCACATATTGGCTGCTTCGTGGCCACACGACCTGTGATGAGGTCACAGGGGGGAGGAGTCAGGGGTCACATGATCGGGACCTCGTGGATTGCAGGACTCGGCTCTGTGCTGGTTGCCAACTTGCCATGGTGCCTGCTGGATGAGGTAAGCTGCCGTGTGTGGGGTCAGGAGGTGTACAGTGTGGATGTAGCGGAGCCGTGTGTGTACGAGGTGTGTGGAGCGGAGCGCGTGTGTGTACGAGGTGTATGGAGCGGAGCCGTGTGTGTACGAGGTGTATGGAGCGGAGCGCGTGTGTGTACGAGGTGTACGGAGCAGAGCGCGTGTGTGTACGAGGTGTATGGAGCAGAGCGCGTGTGTGTAAGAGGTGTACGGAGCGGAGCGCGTGTGTGTATGAGGTGTACGGAGCGGAGCGTGTGTGTGTACGAGGTGTATGGAGCGAAGCCATGTGTGTATGAGGTGTATGGAGTGGAGCCGTGTGTATGAGGTGTACGGACCGGAGTCGTGTGTGTATGAGGTGTATGGAGCGGAGTCGTGTGTGTATGAGGTGTACGGAGCGGAGCGCGTGTGTACGAGGTGTATGGAGTGGAGCCATGTGTGTATGAGGTGTACGGAGTGGAGCCATGTGTATGAGGTGTACGGAGCGGAGTCGTGTGTGTATGAGGTGTATGGAACGGAGCTAAATGTGTACGAGGTGTACGGAGCGGAGCCGCGTGTGTACGAGGTGTATGGAGCGGAGCGCGTGTGTACGGAGTGCAGCCGCGTGTGTAGGAGTAGCTATGTGTGGCCATTATACGGAACGAAGTATGATGTGCGGCCAATATACAATATGGAGCATCATGTGTGGTCATTATACAGTATAGAGCATCATGTGTGGCCATTATACAGTATGGAGCATCATGTGCAGCCAATATACAGTATGGAGCATCATGTGTGGCCATTATACAGTATGGAGCATCATGTGCAGCCAATATACAGTATGGAGCATCATGTGGGGCCATTGTACAGTATGGAGCATCATGTGGGGCCATTATACAGTATGGAGCATCATGTGGGGCCATTATACAGTATGGAGCATCATGTGTGGCCATTATACAGTATGAAGCATCATGTGTGGCCATTATACAGTATGGAGCATCATGTGGGGCCATTATACAGTACTAGATGGTGGCCCGATTCTAACGCATCGGGTATTCTAGAATTTGCATGTCCACGTAGTATATTGCACAGTCCACGTAGTATATTGGTCAGGCACGTAGTATATTGCCCAGTGACGTAGTATATTGCCCAGCGACGTAGTATATTGCCCAGCCATGTAGTATATTGCCCAGCCACGTAGTATATTGCCCAGTGACGTAGTATATTGCCCAGTGACGTAGTATATTGCCCAGCCATGTAGTATATTGCCCAGCCACGTAGTATATTGCCCAGTGACGTAGTATATTGCCCAGTGACGTAGTATATTGCCCAGTGACGTAGCATACAGCACAGAGCCACGCAGTATATTGCACAGCGATGTAGTATACAGCACAGAGCCATGTAGTATATTGCCCAGCCACATAGTATATTGCCTAGCCACGTATGTCACAGGTCAAAAAATAAAAAATAAACATACTCACCTTCCGATCCGAGGGCCCCTTGTAGTTCTAACATACTCACCATACTTGTAGTTCTGTCGCCTGTGCGAGGTACAGGCGGCAGCTTCCGGTCCCAGCCTGCTCGCGCAGGGCCTGTGATGACGTCGCGGTCACATGACCGTGACGTCACGGCAGGTCCTTCTGCCAGACCATCCGTGAAAACGGAACGTGGCGGTTGCATCGCGAGGAGCGGGAAAGGCGGCGGAAGGTGAGTATATAATCATTTTTTATTTTTTTTAATTATTTTTAACATTAGATGTTTTTACTATTGGCGCTGCATAGGCTGCGTCAATAGTAAAAAACTTGGTGAGACAGGGTTAATAGCAGCGGTAACGGAGTGCGTTACCCGCGGCATAACGCGGTCCGTTACCACCGGCATCAACCCTGTGTGAGAGGTGAGCGGAGGGGTGTATGCAGGCGCCGGGAAGTGAGTGCGGGGAGTAAGGAGCAGCCATTTTCTTCCGGACTGTGCGCGTCGCTGATTGGTCGCGGCAGCCATGACAGGCAGCTGGCGAGACCAATCAGCGAACGAATAACCGTTACAGACAGAAGGACAGACTTAAGTGACCCTTAGACAATTATATAGTAGATGGAGCATCATGTGGGGCCATTATACAGTATGGAGCATCATGTGCAGTCATTATACAGTATGGAGCATGTGTGGCCATATTGTTTTGTTTATAATTATTCTTTATGAAACAGTGTGATCAGGAGTGCTAAATGGGTGTGGTTGGGATATGGATATGGGTGTGGCTAGTTATGAATAGGTGTGGTCAGAGGTGTGGCCTAAAATTTGCAGCGGCGCGCTTCGCCATCTTCAAAAGTTGGGAGGTATGACTGAGCCACTTCCTTGCTCCCACTGAGGAGCACACTACAGTATTGTGGCCTGACCGTTTGCCCACTGCCGGGCTGCTCTCACTGTCCAGTCTCTCGGCTGATGCACCTCCTGCTACATCCCCGCTACTACAAGCAGAGACGGAGCTCTGCGTCTCACTACGTTGCTTTGTAATCTCCCTGTGCCTTTGCACAGGAACCACAGCAGAACCCGGGCTGGGCTGAGCAACGGGGCTTATACAGCGAGCTGACCCTACAGCCGACTCAGGGGGACAGGCAGGGGGGCATACACATAGCTTATCGCTTCCTGCAGCTTTGGCTTGGTGGTGTTCTTTACCTTAGTCTTCGAGCCTCCAGGTGCCTCCTCTGGTAAATCGTCACCAAGATGGAAGTTCTGAAGGCACATTGGGGACTCCAGGAGCTTGACCTCCACCATTTGCTCCCCTCCCTTGCCACTGTTGTCACTATCCTCCCCAGAGCCAGCAGAACTGTAACCAGATGTCAATGTTGCCTGTCCTGCAGGGAGCTCGCTGCATGTCGTCTGCGGGTGACTTTGCAGGCAGCCAAGTGGGGATTTTTGCTGGTCATCATCCTCATCTTTATCATCCACCTGGCTCTCAGGCTGCAGCCCCATCTGCCTTTGCTCTCTGGTGTCAGCCATAACTTTGAATCGGTCTTCATTCAGTAGTTTTTCTTTAAATAGTCCACTTTTCTCTCTGATAAACGCCTTTCTGACTTCCAACTCATTAATTTCAAATTTAAGCCTCCTTACCTCTGCCTGGAGTTGCGTCTTCCTCGATTTGGAGGAACCTGCAGCTTTGGCACTTTGACTCCCCCGGAAGAAGGCACGCACGCCGAAACGCGCGTTGGGGTGGTGGCGCTGCTTGTCTGAGGTAACTATGCTCCACTTTAACTCTTAATGTTTTTTATGTCTGCAATGGGTGTTGGTGCTGGATGTCTTTTACCAGCCTAGTGTATTGTTCCTATTCATGGACTTGCTATTCACACCAATGTATATATATGTGGACAATGGTTATCATAATAGCATGTGTTTAGCCTCCGATCTGCGGCCCCTCTTTGTAGCACTCACCTTTCAATCATTCTGGTTCATGTTTGTCAATATGGTTTTTTAATGATTCAATAAAATTTATATTTTTGTGTATCCTGGTTTATGCAGTATTTCTCTGTAGGATATATCTATTTGCTGCATGGGATTTTGTATTTAATCCGCTGATTTGGCACAGGTGCATTGTATTGACACACTGTGTATTGTGCATCATTATAGCTTTGGCACTTGTGCAGTGCAGCTCCTCCTGCTGATGGTATTAATCGCATCTTCATACTCACGGAGGTGGCTAATGACCCGGGAGCCATAGGTGGACACAGACTCCCGGGGTCTCTGCAGCCCCCAACCTTCCTCAGAGAGGTCGGTCTCACCTCCGTGAGCACTCAGCTTTCCTCCGGAAGGTCCGCCATCATGAAAGCTTGCAGGCTTCTCCATATTTGGAAATGTTGTGGCTTCTCTGGGTCTCTGCAGACCCGGGGGAGCAGGAGCCACATTGCTGCAACTCCTGGTGGTGCGCCTCACTCCCAGTCCTATGATGTGCAGGCCGGTTGCTGTTTTCTTCTGCCCCCCGCTGGCCCGGCCCGGGGAACAGAAGCCTGAGTTACATCCTGATCCTGACTTACATCCGGTATTATACCCCAGAGCTGCACTCACTATTCTGCTGGTGCAGTCACTGTGTACATACATTACATTACTGATCCTGTGTTACATCCTGTATTATACTCCAGAGCTGCACTCACTATTCTGCTGGTGCAGTCACTGTGTACATACAGTACATTACTGATCCCGAGTCACATCCTGTATTATACTCCAGAGCTGCACTCACTATTCTGCTGGTGCAGTCACTGTGTACATACATTACATTACTGATCCTGTGTTACATCCTGTATTATACTCCAGAGCTGCACTCACTATTCTGCTGGTGCAGTCACTGTGTACATACATTACATTACTGATCCTGTGTTACATCCTGTATTATACTCCAGAGCTGTACTCATTATTCTGCTGGTGCAGTCACTGTGTACATACATTACATTACTGATCCTGAGTTACATCCTGTATTATACCCCAGAGCTGCACTCACTATTCTGCTGGTGCAGTCACTGTGTACATACATTACATTACTGATCCTGAGTTACATCCTGTATTATACTCCAGGGCTGTACTCATTATTCTGCTGGTGCAGTCACTGTGTACATACATTACATTACTGATCCTGAGTTACATCCTGTATTATACCCCAGAGCTGCACTCACTATTCTGCTGGTGCAGTCACTGTGTACATACAGTACATTACTGATCCCGAGTCACATCCTGTATTATACTCCAGAGCTGCACTCACTATTCTGCTGGTGCAGTCACTGTGTACATACATTACATTACTGATCCTGTGTTACATCCTGTATTATACTCCAGAGCTGCACTCACTATTCTGCTGGTGCAGTCACTGTGTACATACATTACTGATCCTGAGTTACATCCTGTATTATACTCCAGGGCTGTACTCATTATTCTGCTGGTGCAGTCACTGTGTACATACATTACATTACTGATCCTGAGTTACATCCTGTATTATACCCCATAGCTGCACTCACTATTCTGCTGGTGCAGTCACTGTGTACATACATTACATTACTGATCCTGAGTTACATCCTGTATTATACCCCAGAGCTGCACTCACTATTCTGCTGGTGCAGTCATTGTGTACATACATTACATTACTGATCCTGAGTTACATCCTGTATTATACCCCAGAGCTGCACTCACTATTCTGCTGGTGCAGTCACTGTGTACATACATTACATTACTGATCCTGAGTTACATCCTGTATTATACCCCAGAGCTGCACTCACTATTCTGCTGGTGCAGTCACTGTGTACATACATTACATTACTGATCCTGAGTTACATCCTGTATTATACTCCAGAGCTGCACTCACTATTCTGCTGGTGCAGTCACTGTGTACATACATTATATTACTTAGCCTGTACTGATCCTGAAGTATACCTGTATAATGTTGGATGGAGCCCTTCTTATGCTTATAGTCGGGGCTGGTTTTGCCTCATTATTTCCCGTCGTCACCTCCTATTATGTAGCAGCGCTGTACGATTCTGCCATGATGTGTAATCACTGGCCGGACGTCTTCTGCGCCATTACTCCACATACAGTACTCTGCGACTCAATGAAAGTGATATAGTGTAAGCAAAAATGTAAGAGCGTAAAACAATGTGATTATCATAATGCCGCTGTATAATCGGTTTCCCTCGGTTGTCGGCTCCAGAACAAAGCCCCCTTTATTCCTATAATTCCTCTTAGGACGTTACAGAGGATATAGGGGTTTTGTTTCTATAGTGAATGTTTGGCCGGATTCCCACCAGGTTATTAAGTAAAGATTATGAATAGCTGCGAATATTTTTTGAGGCCAAAGACCGAACATGACATAAAGGACCAACAGAATTTATGTAGGAGTTATTCCGCGTGTGACACTAATCTACTGAACGTCGCTGCCGGAGGCTAATCTCTGCCTCTTAGTGTTGTAGATCATTAACCCATTAAGGATCAGTGCACTTATGGACTCCGCTACATTCAGGTGGCAGTCCTATGTCAATGCCTATATTTGACTAGATGTTCTAAGGGTCGAATTTAGGTTTGTGTTGGATTCCTTATCCCTGTATCATCTCAGAGTCAATTATAGGGTGCCTAGTAGTGATGAGCGAACATGCTGGGATAAGGTGTTATATGAGCATGCTCTTGTGCCAAAAGAGTGACGTCAATAATAGTAAGAGACCTAGCACTCAACTTTAGGTGAGATGAAGCAGGAAAACTTTATTGTAGTAAATACAGGAAAACGTTTCTGTCAATTGTGACCTTCATCAGTTACAAGTAGTTGCTGAATATAAGCCGGTTATGGGTCATTTATTCCCTGCATGAACATATATGAAGACTTGTTCAGCGTGGTTAGTATGAGCAATCGTGCTATAGGCAAATACGAAGATTCCTGAAGCTGCTGTGCTCCCCGACGCAGTATCCGCCGTTGTAATAGAGGTACACTAACTTTTCTCCTGATGGGCACAGCTGTTTGTGTGTTATTTGTTCAGCTACATTGTGTTTGTACATACAGTGGCATGTCAAAGTTATGCACCCCTGGTCAAAATTACTGGTATAGTGAACAGTTAAGCAAGTTGAAGATGAAATGATCTCTAAAAGGCGTAAAGTTAAATTGGACTCATTTCCTTTGTATATCAGGCAAAAAAATAAAATAATAATATATATATATATATATATATGTACATACCGTGTGTATATATATATATATATATATATATATATATATATATATATATATATATATAGGCATTTTATACAATTTAAAAACTACAAAAAGGAAAATAGGCTTATGCAAAAGGTTGGCACCCTTGGAGATTTGTCTGCTCAGATAACTTTGACCAAGGTTTCAGACCTTAATTAGCCTTTTAGGGTTATGGATTGTTCACTGTCATCCTTAGGAAAGACCAAGCAATGCAAATTTCCTAGCTTTATAAAACCCCCGCCTCCTCTAACCTTGTGCCAAAAAAATAGCAGCCATGGGTTCTTCTAAGCAGCTGTCTAGCACTATGAAAATGGTGGAGGCCCACAAGGCAGGAGAAGGCTATAAGAAGATAGCAAAGAGTTTTCAAGTCACCCTTTCCTCAGTTCAAAATGTAATTAGGAAATGGCAGTTAAAAGGAACAGTGGAGATCAAGATAAGATCTGGAAGACCAAGCACAATTTCAGTGAGAGCTGCTTGTAGGATTGCTTGAGAGGCAAATCAGAACCCCCACTTTACTGCAAAAGACCTTCAGAAAGATTTAGCAGACTCTGAAGTTGTGATACATTGTTCTACTGTTCAGAGAAACCTGTACAAATATGGCCTTCATAGAAGAGTCATCAGAAGAAATCCTCTCCTGCATTCTCACCATAAAATTCACTGTCAGAATTATGCAAAAGAATATCTAGCAAGCCTGATGTATTTTGGAAACAAGTTTCTGTGGATCAATGAGGTTAAAATAGAACTCTTTTGTTACAATGATCAAAGGTATGTGTGGAGAAAAAGGGATAGAATTTCAGGAAAAAACATCTCACCAACCACTGCGCATGGGGGTGAATCAATCATGATGATTGGGGTTGTGTTGCAGCCAATGGCACACGGAACATTTCATGGGTAGAGGGAAGAATGGATTAAATTAAATTTCCACAAATTCTTGATGCAAACATAACACCATATGTAAAAAAGCTGAAGGTGAAAAGAGGATGGCTTCTACAAATGGATAACAATCCTAAACACACGCCAAAATCCACAACAGACGACCTCAAAAGGTGCAAGCTGAAAGTTTTACAATGGCCCTCAAAGTCCCCTGATCTGAACATCATTGGAAATCTGTGGCTAGAACTCAAAATAGCAGAGGATGCAAGACGACCCAGGAATCTCACAGAAGTGGAGGAATACTCCAAGGGAGAAAGGATGAAAATCCCTCAAACAAGAATTGAAAGACTCTTGGCTGAGTACAAAAAACGTTTACAAGCTGTGATTGTCACGATCCAATTTTGGATTTCTGGCAGCTCTGGTTCCACTTTGTGTAAATGTAGCTTTTTTTCCTTTCAGTCCATCAGAGGTTAATGTCAGCCCCCCCTGGCAATCTGGCGTAACTGCAGCGTGGCTGGAGCACCTGATGTGGGTGGTGACCACTCCCACCATCCTTTAAATGGTCACCTGATGCATCAGCTGACTGTTGGCAATAGAGCAATCTTCAGTGACCAAGCCTGAGTGAGGATCTCTCTTGGTGCAGTGGTTCTGCTGGGTTCATTATCCTGGTGCCTTTATTCTGCTGTGCGGTGCCTTGCAGCAGAGAAAGCTAAGTGTTTATTTCCTCGTCCCTTTTGTGTTTGTCACTATCCCCCATGTGGTAATATCTGCAGTGGTGCGGCCAGTGCCCATCGCCGGCCAGTGCACTAGCCTGGGCAGAGTTAGGTGACAGTTAGGGACGAGTTATCCTGATGGCGTGGGGGGGGGGAGAACCCACTTAGGGCATTAGGGGAGTACAGGGACAGGCTCAGGCTTGAGCTCAGGGGTGTCCCTTCCTTCATTTCCGTATTGATTGGGCCTTCCTTCTCCCTTTTCCATCCCGTTGTGAATTTGTTGTGCCATCCGTTTACCGAGCCCCCCTCCCATAGGCGTTGCTTTAGATTCCGTGACTTTATCACCAACCATCACATTTTTCCGGTGAACCATAGCTCAATTGCAGGCCTTTGCCCAACTGATCCAGACCCTCACTGATGAGCTTAAGGAGCTGCTATCTTAGGTGGTGCAGCAGCTTCAGCAGTTGTCGGGGTTCTGGGTCTCGGCTCATGTGTAGGCTCAACTGGAAACCAATACATCTCTCCCTGACAGGTTATCTGGAGGGAGAGATACATTTTTGGTTTTTCAGGAGGCCAGTAAATTGTATTTCAGGCTCTGCCCTCAATCTTCAGGGAGTGAGCAACAACGTGTGGGTATAATAGTCTCTAGTGATGAGCGAATATACTCGTTACTCGAGATTTCCCGAGCACGCTCGGGTGTCCTCCGAGTATTTTTTAGTGCTTGGAAATTTAGTTTTCATTGCCGCAGCTGAATGATTTACATCTGTTAGCCAGCATAAGTACATGTGGGGGTTGTCTGGTTGCTAGGGAATCCCCACATGTACTTATGCTGGCTAGCAGATGTAAATCATTCAGCTGCGGCAGGAAAAACTAAATTTCCGAGCACCAAAAAATACTCGGAGGACACCCGAGCATGCTCGGGAAATCTCGAGTAACGAGTATATTCGCTCATCACTAATAATCTCCCTTCTCAAGGATGATCCCCAATCCTGGGCCTTCTCCCTGCCGACCGATTCACCATCTTTGCAGTCGGTGGTTGAGTTTTTTGCGACATTGGTGCTGGTGTATGGAGATCCTGATGGCGCCTCCCTGGTTGAGCCTCAATTCTGCAAAATCAAGCATGGGGGCCGGCCGGCCAGCTGAGGAGTACTGCTCAGAGTTTAGGAGGTGGGCCACTGACACGCAGTGGAATGACCCTGCCCTTAGGAGCCATTTTTGTCAGGGTCTGTCACTTAGGCTGCAAGATACCATGGTGCAGTATGCTACTCCTGGGTCATTGGAAGCTGCCATGGCCCTTGCTATCCGGGTGGATAGACACCTCAGGGAAAGAAATACACCAAATCTGCCCCCTGTTGTCCTTTCTAGGGAGGAGGACATATCGGTGCAGACGGACAAACCAATGCAGGTGGGAAGAGTCTCATCTCAAACAGGGTTGCCTGCGGTTCACCATAGTATAGGGGCAAGTTTCTACTGTGGGCAGACTGGTCATTTCTTCAATGTCTGCCCAGCTCGCGCCAAAGTACCTTCATCATCTGAAAAGCCGCGTCCCCCTGGTCGTGTGGAGGGAGGCGATCAGGGTGTGTATATTTACTCTTTCTTTTCATCTCAGTGCACAATCCCTGCTGAAGTGGTGGTTGGCGGGGTAACTGAGACTATACCGGTGCTTGTGGACAGTGGAACTGGAGTCAATTTCGTGGATTCTCGCTTTGTCCAGACCCATGGTCTGAGGAGTAGGACGCTGGCGAGACCCCTAAGCGTTCAGGCAATTGACTCTGCCCCACTCAGCCAGGGGAGGATGACCCAAGTCGTAGATCATATAAATCTGCATATAGGGACTCGTAATGAAGAGTCCATGTCATGCTACGTCTTGGAGGGTATGCCAACTCCCATCGTCTTAGGCCTCCCTTTGTTGAAGAACACAACCCGGTTATAGATTGGCGGGCCAGGAAAGTAGTCAGCTGGGACCAGTCGCGTAAGTACTGCTGCCCGGGAACTTCGATCTCTGCTGTCCTTCTTCAACTTACCCCTTCTTCTCCGGTGGGGGCAGCGGAGGTTCTGCCAGGGAGTAGGGGCTAGACTCAACCCTCACCCCAAGTAAACCCTGTGTCTCGGAGTCCTCTTAGGAGGAGGGGTCAGGGGAGGATAATGGTTCCCTCTGTGGGTAGTGGGGGTATGAGTTTGGTGACACACGGGGATGCCTCTGTTGTCGTTTCCTCAAAGAGTTCACCATCTTGTGGCAAATGCATGCATGGAAATAAATGTTGAGATCCGGACCTGTGTGTGAATGTGTACATGTGGGTGTCCACCAAAAACATCAGGTGGAAGTATGCTACTGGGACCTGGAGTTCTAGGGTGATGGGGCCGTATCGGGTGTTATCGGCCATTCTCAGCCCGGGGACTTTCCAGCTGGAGTTACCCCTAGAAATACACGTACACAACACATTCCACAGGTCGGCACTCTGGAGATTTGTGGTGCCTCCGGAGCCTACGTTATTGTCATCTCCATCGGGCTGCATTCGCCGTAAACCTGAGGATCAGGTGATTGCAGAGGTGAACTCTGGTAGATCAAAGTGTCCTCACTGTATGTCATTTTCTGTTGAGGACCAGTGTGGAGGGTCCAGAGGCCCCTAATTGAAAGGGGGGTACTGTCATGATCCATTTTTGGATTTGTGGCAGCCTTGGTTCCACTTTGTTTAAATGTATCTTTTTTCCTTTCAGTCCATCGGGGGTTAATGTCCATTCCCCCCCACTGGCAATCTGGTGTAACTGCAGTGTGTCTGGGTCAGCTGATGTGGGTGGTGACCACTCCCACCATCCTTTTAAATGGTCACCTGATGCATCAGCTGACTGTTGGTGATAGAGCAATCTTCAGTGACCAAGCCTGAGTGAGGAGCTCTGTTGATGTAGTGGTTCTGCTGGGTTCATTATCCTGGTGCCTTTATTCTGCTGTGCGGTGCTTTGCAGCAGAGAAAGCTAAGTGTTTATTTCCTCATCCCTTTTGTGTTTGTCACTATCCCACGTGTGGTAATATCTGCAGTGGTGTGGCCAGTGCCCGTCGCCGGCCAGTGCACTAGCCTGGACAGAGTTAGGTGACAGTTAGGGATGAGTTATCCTGATGGCGTGGGGGGGGGGAGAACCCACTTAGGGCATTAGGAGAGTGCAGGGATAGGCTCAGGCCTGAGCTCAAGGGTGTCCCATCCTTCATTTCTGTCATGCCGCCGCCTCTCTCGCCGCTTCCCCCTGACTCCCGCTTTACTTACCATCCCGCGGCGTCCCGGCGCGCTCCTGCTCATCCCTCGGCGTCTGCTGCTCTGCTCGCGCGGCCGGCTCCTGCTCCCCGTCGGATGCGCGCACTGGCTTCAGCGGTGCACGCGCACACTTCCTGTCCTGATCTCGGCCGCTCCTTCCAGCTTCCTCTATGCTCCTGGAGGACCCTGACCCGGAAAGTACTCCGCCGCTCTGTTTATTAGTCCGCCTCTTCCTCCTGACAGTGCCTGACTGTCATTTGTATTTTTGTGGTCTCCCTGCCCAGCTTGTTTGCTCTGCCCTTTGACCTGTGCTACTTTGCTACTCTGCTCATTGTCTGTCTCTTTGCTCTCTTCTAGTGCCAGTCTTCCTGTGCTTCCAGCCAGCCCGTGTTCCAGTGTCTTGGCGGTCTCAGCCTACTTAGTGTCTCCATCCCGTCTGAGTTCCTGTTACCCTGCCGTTCCAGCCTGTCAGTGTCTCCTACTTCTCCGTGTTCTCGTGTCTCAGCCGTAACTGTCTGCGTCGCAGTGTTGTCCATTTTCCCGTGTCATTCTGCCCTCCTGTCTTTCCTTGCTCCCGCTCACATTCCGGCTCTCTGTCCTTTGGTACCAGCTGCCATGGCAGTAGTCTCTCCTGGGCCTGTTCCTAACGCCCCCTGTATAGGGGGTGATCCACCAGGTCTACTCCCCCTAGGGAGGTACGCTGTGACCTTCCAGTGGGTTCACCTTTGGAGTTCCTCTAGCCCTCACAATTTCCCTATTGATAGGGCCTTCCTCCCCGCTTTTCCATACCATTGTGATTTGTTGTGCCATCCATTTACCGACTCCCCCTCCCGTAGGGGTCGCTTTAGATTCCGTGACAGTGATACTTGCAAAAGGGGGTGCTGCTAGGTACTAACAATACAGGGTGCCTAAACGTTTGCATCAGACCACTTTCCTTTGTAATTTTTAAATTGTAAAGTATGACATTATATATATATATATATATATATATATATATATATATATATATATTGACCTAAAATGCAAAGGAAATGTGTCATCATTTAGAGATCATTTCATCTTCAACTTGCTCAACTGTTCACAATAACGGTAATTTTGACCAGGGGCGCCCAAGCTTTTACATGCCACTGTAATTGTGACATAGATTATTATTATTATTATTATTATTATTTATTTATATAGCACCATTGATACCATGGTGCTGTACATGAGAAGGGGTTACATCAAAATACAAACATCACTTACAGTAAACAAAACTAACAATGACAGACTGGTACAGAGGGAAGAGGACCCTGCCCTTGCGGGCTTACATTCTACAGGATTAAGGAGACAGTAGGTCGAGGGTTGCAGTAGCTCCGATGGTGTTGAGGTGGCCGTGTGGTCTTTACAGGCTGTAAGCTTCTTTGAAGAGGTGGGTTTTCAGGTTTCTTTTGAAGGATCCAAAAGTAGTGGATAACCGGACATGTTGAGGCACTAAATTCCAGAGGATGGGGGATATTCGGGAAAAGTCTTGGAGGCGATTGGGTGAGGAGCGAATAAGCATGGAGGAGAGAAGGAGGTCTTGGGAGGACCGGAGATTACCTGAGGGAAGATATTGAGAGATTAGTGTGGAAATATATGGAGGAGAAAGGTTATGGATGTCTTTGTAGGTCAGTGTTAGTAATTTAAACTGGATACGCTGGGAAGCCAGTGAAGGGATTTACAAAGAGGGGTAGCAGAAGTGTAGCGAGGAGAGAAATTAATTAGTCGGGCAGCAGAGTTAAGGATGGACTGGAGGGGTGCGAGAGTGTTAGAAAGTAGGCCACAGAGGAGGATGTTGCAGTAGTCGAGGCGGGAGATGATTAGGGTATGCACGAGCATTTTGGTAGAGTGTGGGTTGAGGAAAGGACGGATTCTTGAAATATTTTTGAGCTGGAGGCGACAGGAGGTGGCGAGAGCTTGGATGTGCGGTTTGAAGGACAGGGCAGAGTCAAGGGTTACTCCGAGGCAGCGGATTTTGGGGACAGGGGAAAGTGTGATTTCATTTATTTTGATAGATAGATCAGGTAGGGAAGATATGCGTGATGGAGGAAAGATAATGAGTTCAGATTTGTCCACATTGAGCTTGAGGAAGCGAGAGGAGAAGATGGAGGATATGGCTGATAGACACTCTGGGATTCTGGAGAGCAGAGAGGTGACATCTGGGCCCGAGAGGTAGATCTGAGTGTCATCAGCATATAGATGGTACTGGAAGCCATAGGACCTAATGAGTTGTCCCAGGCCGAGTGTATAGATTGAGAAGAGTAAGGGTCCTAGGACAGACCCTTGGGGGACTCCAACAGAGAGGGGGCGAGATGAAGAGGTAGTATGGGAGTAGGAAACGCGAAATGTGCGGTTGGCAAGGTATGAGGAGATCCAAGATAGGGCAAGGTCTTTGACCCCAAAGGAAGAGAGGATCTATAGTAGGAGGCAGTGGTCAACTGTGTCGAAATAGATAACAATAGGTTATAGATAACAATAGATAACATAGATAACAATTAGACGACATCGCATCATCTGAGATCTTCTAAA
Source organism: Ranitomeya variabilis (assembly GCF_051348905.1). Taxonomy (NCBI): domain Eukaryota; kingdom Metazoa; phylum Chordata; class Amphibia; order Anura; family Dendrobatidae; genus Ranitomeya; species Ranitomeya variabilis. The sequence goes on along the minus strand of NC_135234.1, from coordinate 32,901,707 downwards.
CATTGTTTGGTTGTGGTTTACACTTTTCTTGAGAAATAAATAGATTGTCGGACACCAGGCCTTGTGGATGTAATGGGCCTGTCGACCCGTGGATCCCGCACTGACAATCTTGTCCCATAGCTGAACACTTTGGTCCATTTGCTCTTGGAGAAGTCACTGACACAGAGGTTCACATACTTTTTCTCCTTGAGCTTGGAGAGCTCAGTAAATGCAACGAATGTTACAACTGTTTGTGTTAGATTGTGTTTGTCGATAATTGTGATTTAGACAATTACACCACGTTATTACGTAATTCAGGAGGGTTCACTTACTTCTTCTTGTCACTGTAGATATAGAGACATATAGTCAGGGCCGTATTTGCCACTTGGCACTTGAGGGCACGTGCCTAGGGCACTAGGATGTGGAGGGCGGCACCTCAGCAATTTTAATTTTTTTTTTTTTAAATTAAAGTCCAGGGTCACCGCTAAGCATACAAGATGGGGGGGAGCTAAGCCATGCATACAAGATGGGGGGAGCTGAGCCATGCATACAAGATGGGGGGAGCTGAGCCATGCAAAGAAGATGGGGGAGAGGGAGCCGAATCATGCATACAAGATGGGGGGAGATGAGTCATGCATACAAGATGGGGGGGAGCTGAGCCATGCATACAAGATGGGGGGAGCTGAGCCATGCATACAAGATGGGGGGAGCTGAGCCATGCATATAAGATGGGGGGAGCTGAGCCATGCAAAGAAGATGGGGGGAGAGGGAGCCGAATCATGCATACAAGATGGGGGGAGCTAAGCCATGCATACAAGATGGGGGGAGCTGAGCCATGCATATAAGATGGGGGGAGCTGAGCCATGCATATAAGATGGGGGGAGCTGAGCCATGCATATAAGATGGGAGGAGAGGGAGCCAAGTCATGCATACAAGATGGGGGGAGCTGAGCCATGCATACAAGATGGGGGGGCTGAGCCATGCATACAAGATGGGGGGCTGAGCCATGCATACAAGATGGGGGGAGCTGAGCCATGCATACAAGATGGGGGGAGCTGAGCCATGCATACAAGATGGGAGGAGAGGGAGCCGAGTAATGCATACAAGCAGGGGTGGACACAGACTGCAGAGGGCAGTACAAGAAATTTTCCTGGGCCCCCCCCCCATACTGCAACAAAGTTATGTAAACATATAGGTTGTAATATTTATTATCTGTTTAGAACACAACTATCAAATCTAAATAATAAATTCACGTTCAATATTACACAACTGAATATAACACAAAGCAGTCATGCAATTGACGTCATATCTGGCAAATCTGGATGTGCTTATTGTGGCCTATGACTTATCAAGCAGCACAGACTGTTATTACTTTATAAACTGGAGGAAATAATACTGTAGTTTGGAGGATTTGATTTTTTTCAAAACGTAAATGGGTTGTCCAGGACTGTTTTATTATTTAACTATGAACCTATGAACTGATAGGCAGGTAGTTGCTAACTACCCACCTGTTCTGTGCTGGCCTAGAGTGGTCAAGGACTGCTCCTGCCACAAATCCTGCTGCTTCATGTCAGTAGAGCAGCTTTTCATGTTCTAAGCTGCTCTGTTTATGGGGCATGACTGCCGACCTCATGCTGTTCAATAGCCGGCTCCCTGTAGTTATGCAATGGGGAGATGGCTGTCAATCAGCATAACGCTGGCAGTCACAGCCCTTCAACAGACTAGAAGAGAAGCTGCTGTTCTGTTGATGTGATGTCAGAGGAAGCAGCAGTAGTGGTCTGTGACTACCCTGAGCTGGCACAGGTCTGCACTGGGCAGGACAGGCAGTTAGTAACTACCTGCCTGTTAGAGCTTAGGCCTATAGTAAAAAAATGTAATGGTTTTAGACAACCCATTTAATAATAATTAGTAAACAACTGTACCCTTTATTGCTAAATAAAAAACCATTTTACTAAATTTACTAAATCAAATCAAGGTAACTGGGCTTTAGTCAGCCATTCAAATGTTTGAATTTAGAAATGTTCACTGAAAAATGTTTTTAAAACAGTAAAACTGTGTGGAGGTGTGAACAATTTACGTAAAACTCATTCTCCTGGCCTTCTTTTCAGCAAATTCATCAATAATTGTATTTAAGTTAATCTTTCTAGCACGGTCATTTCCAATTGACAGCATAGCTAGTCCACTGAGCCTTTCTTGTCCCATTGTACACCTCAGGTAGTTTTTTATTAGCTTTAGTTTTGAGAAGGAGCGTTCAGCGCTAGCCACTGTTACTGGCAAGGATAAGAACAAAATATATGCTGTACACACTTCTGGGAAACTTGGAACTAGCACACTGTTGTCAACAATCAATAGCTTGGCAATTTCTTCCACAGTGGTCATGTGTGCAATTTGTGATTTGAAGCAAGCTTGGAATGAAATGAGCTGTGTAGGAAGAGTTGGTGAAAAGTCTTTTTTGAAATGGTTCACAAGGTTCTCTCCATCCTTATGAAGTTCTTCATCAGACGCAGATTGCAGTGAGCTGGGAAGGATTGCTTTAAATTTATTCACAGTTGAATGAAGACTGTGAAATCTTTGCTTTAATTGCATGATAATTGTGTCCAAGCAGGAGTTAAAGATGTTGACCTGGAAGTACTTCTCAGCATCGCAGAGCCGTTCATCTTCGCACAATTCATCATACTGTCTTTTTACACGTTTATTTCTTTTTCTTTGAAATGCAACGTCTATTCCCCACTTCTCTGACAATTGTATGGCACTGTTTTTTGCTCCCTGGTAGTTTTTTCTGAACTCTTGAAGAAATTCAACAGCATTTTTAAGTAAGAGTGTTGCTTTTTCAAGATTTGCATCTTTAGCTTGCAGACACTTTGAAACTGGTCCAACAACATCTAGAATCGTAGCCTGCATGACGACTGTGATCACAAATTCAAAGGTGCTGATGTTTTTCTTTAAGCTAGCGGCATCATTGCTGTCACTGGAATTTTTGTCAGACTTCAGGATAATTTTTGTCAGTGCCTTCAGGATATCAGTGTAGCGATACCTCAGTGCCCTGATCGAATCATTCCTGGAAGACCATCTAGTTGGACACAATCTCTTCAGAGTAATCTTATCAGTTTTAGACTCTGATGATATCTCTGATAATAAAGCCCATCGTTTGATGCTGTTGGCAAAAAACTGGTACAATTTTTCAATGATATCATAAAATTTTCCTAGTTCCGGGATGAATCTTACGGAATCATTTACAGCAAGGTTTAAGTTGTGAGCTGCACAATGTATATACTGTGCACTAGGTTCCCTTTTTGAAATTCTTGCTTGAACCCCAGTATATATGCCACTCATGTTTGCTGCCCCATCATACCCTTGTCCACGACATCTACTTATGTCAAGACCCTTATCTTCAATACTTTGAACAATTTCTTTCTCAAGGTTTGCAGCGGTTTGATCTGTTATGGCATGAAATCCCAGGAAAACGTCATTTACCTTTACGTCACTAACAGTATTCTGTTCATTAGTTTCATGGTTACATGACGAAAAATCTGACTAAGTTGGTCAGTTTTAGAGATGTCTTGTGTTGTATCTATGATCACTGAAAAAAATGTAGCGTTCTTGATCTCATTAACAATTTCTTGCTCTATCTTCTTTGACAATAAAGAAATTATTTCATCCTGTATTCTGTGGCTCAGATAACGGACAGAACCCCTTGGCATTTCCATTAATTGCTGCAGAGTAGAGTCATACTTTGCTAGCAACTGAATCATGGACAAAAAAACTCCACTGTTTGCTTGGTCTATTACTTCTGTGTGACCTCTAAAAGGAAGATTACACATTGCCAGTGTTAAGGTGACATTAATCACTCTGTCAAGAACTTGCCTCCAGAAGTTTTTTTGTTTTCTAATTTCCCTCTCATTTTCTTCGTCTACAGTACTATGACTGTGCCAATGCTGCATCAACATGCACGCATTAATGTGCTGGATGGAGGTTTCATGATAATGCACTGCCTGTGATAGGTGAGACCAATTTCTCACACCATTCACCCATGCTGAATTATAAGCACCATAGCTTCGATCAGCAAAAAGCCAGCAGGGTTCACAGTAGGCACAGTCTAGGATTGGCGAATAACACAACCATGAACGTGGGATCAATACTCCAGCTTGTGTTTTCTTGGTGTAAAATACCTGCGAAAAACAACGTCCTCCCTGTTTTTCATCTCGTGGAAATGTTATAAATGGCCTACAAGACCCCTGAGAAATTATGAATCTCTTTGTTTGACTGTCCTTAATATCTGGTGGGAAGTTAGCACAGTCTGTTGGAAATGTATTTGCATCTGTAGCAAGGCCTTCATCATCTGCAATTATCTCATCCAGATATTCACTGGAATGTTCTTCGCTCTGTATAGTAACTGATGCACAGAATTCTTTATTTACACTTGACTGTGTGCTCTCTGGACTCTTTGAAGGAATGTGAGACGTGTCCGCATATGTAACTTCAGCATTTACACTTGCCAAGTTTTCAGTCTCCTCACTATGGGCACTGGCCCGGGCAGTAATCTGGCCACTGTCACCTGAAGTACTACTGCTACAGGGGATTGTTATCTCACCATGTTCTTTCTCAGATTGTTTAAAAAATGAAATAATTTTGGGTAATTTAGCTGTCTGTGCTAACTCTTCTTTTCTTAGTCTGCGCTTTTGAGCTCCGCTTTTAGGTTTTTGGCCAGATGCCATTCTAAAAAAAAAAGGAACATAAATGTATGTTCGGTTGTTCACTATGTGTTCAGTTAACATTACAGACTAATTAACAGATATATATTATTGTATTATAAACAATAAAAAAGGGGCATAAACAACACATCAACAGCTATAAAGCTGTGCCGCCACATATAATGCTCCATACAATTCATTATGGCCCCATAGATGCTCCATATAACGCTGTGCCTGTGCCGCCACATATAATGCTCCATACAATTCATTATGGCCCCATAGATGCTCCATATAACGCTGTGCCTGTGCCACCACATATAATGCTCCATACAATTCATTATGGCCCCATAGATGCTCCATATAACGCTGTGCCTGTGCCGCCACATATAATGCTCCATACAATTCATTATGGCCCCATAGATGCTCCATATAACGCTGTGCCTGTGCCGCCACATATAATGCTCCATACAATTCATTATGGCCCCATAGATGCTCCATATAACGCTGTGCCGCCACATATAATGCTCCATAGTCCATACAATTCATTATGGCCCAGATGCTCCATATAATGCTGTGCCGCCACATATAATGCTCCATAGTCCATACAATTCATTATGGCCCCATAGATGCTCCATATAACGCTGTGCCTGTGCCGCCACATATAATGCTCCATACAATTCATTATGGCCCCATAGATGCTCCATATAACGCTGTGCCGCCACATATAATGCTCCATAGTCCATACAATTCATTATGGCCCAGATGCTCCATATAATGCTGTGCCGCCACATATAATGCTCCATAGTCCATACAATTCATTATGGCCCCATAGATGCTCCATATAACGCTGTGCCTGTGCCGCCACATATAATGCTCCATAGTCCATACAATTCATTATGGCCCAGCCCAGATGCTCCATATAATGCTGTGCCGCCACATATAATGCTCCATACAATTCATTATTACCCCATAGATGCTCCATCCATAATATGGAGCATCTATGGGGCCATAATGAGTAATGGAGCATTATATGTGGCGGCACAGCTTTATATGGACTCCCTCCCTATAAAGCTGTGCCACCAGATATAATAAATGCTCCAATTCATTATGGCCCCCATAGATAGATGCTGAGTGTCTGATGCTCCGTCCATATATAACGCCTGTGCCGCTCCAATTCATTATGGCCCCGGGCCCGGCCCCCAGGGCCCCATAGATAGATGCTGAGTGATGCTCCGTCCATATATAATGCCTGTGCCGCTCCAATTCATTATGGCCCCGGGCCCGGCCCCCAGGGCCCCATAGATAGATGCTGAGTGATGCTGCTCCGTCCATATATAACGCCTGTGCCGCCACATATAAATGCATACTCACCTCGGCTCGACTCTCGTCTCTGCCCGCCCGCTGGTCCTCACCGTCCCGTCTCTCCGCACTGACTGATCAGGCAGAGGGCGGCGCGCACACTATATGTCATCCGCGTGCCCTCTGACCTGAACAGTCAGAGCGCAGAGACGGGATGGGAAGATGGAGCGGCGCGTGGATCGTGGACAGGTAAATATACTCACCTCCTGCTCCTGGCTCCTTCTCCCAGACCCGGACTGTGGACAGATCATGGTCTCCGCAGACTCCGGGCAGTGGCGGGCGCCGCCGGGCACGGCAGCTTCTGAGGCTGCTCCAGCGGTCATGTCACTCGCTGGGTACCGCGGCACCGGCCCGGCGCTCATTACAGCAGGAAATTCAGGAATGATGATCCACGCGTCGCAGCGGCAGGCAGGCTGCAGTGCAGCAGCACAGTCACGACTCACGAGTCACAACAATTGTCGATTGCCGACGTGCCGTGCATGTCCGTCGGGTCGGGCCCCCTCCCCGCTCTGGGCCCCGGTGCGGCTGCACCGGTTGAACCGGCGGTATGTCCGCCCCTGCCTCCTGCTCCTGGCTCCTTCTCCCAGACCCGGACTGTGGACAGATCATGGTCTCCGCAGACTCCGGGCAGTGGCAGGCGCCGGGCACGGCAGCTTCTGAGGCTGCTCCAGCGGTCATGTCACTCGCTGGGTACCACGGCGCCGGCCCGGCGCTCATTACAGCAGGAAATTCAGGAATGATGATCCACACGTCGCAGCGGCAGGCAGGCTGCAGTGCAGCAGCACAGTCACGACTCACGAGTCACAACAATTGTCGATTGCCGACGTGCCGTGCATGTCCGTCGGGTCGGGCCCCCTCCCCGCTCTGGGCCCAGGTGCGGCTGCACCGGTTGAACCGGCGGTATGTCCGCCCCTGCATACAAGATAGGTGGGAGCTGAGCCATGCATACAAGATGGGGGGAGCTGAGCCATGCATACAAGATGGAGGGGAGCTGAGCCATGCATACAAGATGGAGGGGAGCTGAGCCATGCATGCAAGATGGGAGGAGGGGGAGCTGAGCCATGCATACAGGGATGGGATAGGGGAGTCAAGCCATGCATACAAGGATGGGATGGGGGAGCCGAGCCATTCATACAACAGGGGAGCCATGCATACAACAGGGGGAGCCACACAGAGCAGGACAGGATGGGGGAACCACACATACCGGGATAGGCATGAGGTGACAATACATACCCAGCTTATACTCGAGTCAATAAGCTTACCCAGTTTTCCGTGGAAAATTAGGTGCCTCGGCTTATGCTCAAGTATATACGGTATGTAATATATACATGTGTGTGGCTTAATATATAGAGCTTTGTTGCCATAAATGGAGGGGGCCCAGACACAGTTCTTGCACAGAGGCCCCAAGCTCTCAGTGTCCGCCCCTGCCCAGGGATCAATTGTACTCACGTCTTACAGAAGTGAGTACAATTGAGGCTCTGACTGCCGGGTCAGAGCGACGTGAACAGCGTGATCAGATCATGTGATCACGATGCTGACGTCACTCACTCGCACTGCAGAGGCGAACACTGGTGGTAAGTGCTCCAGTGGAGCAGAAGACACCAAAGATTAAGTGCACGGGGGAGGAGACAATTTGAGTGGGAATGGGGGGATTTATTATGTGTGGAGAACTTGAGTGGGGATGGAGGGATTTATTATATGGGATGAGATTTGGAGTGGGGATGGAGTTATTTATTGTGTGTGGGGAGATTTGTAGTGGGGATGGGGGGATTTAATGTGTGGGAGATTTGAGGACACAAAATGAAGAGCAAAGGGGGAGATGGGGAAACAGTACGGGGGAATGGGGGGTATGTATGAGGAAACAGTTATGGGGGAATGGGGGGCATGTATGAGGAAACAGTACGGGGAATGGGGGGCATGTATCAGGAAACAGTACTGGTGGAATGGGGGGCACGTATGAGGAAACAGTACGGGGGAATGGGGGGCATGTATGAGGAAACAGTACTGGGTAATGGGGGCATGTATGAGGAAACAGTACTGGGGGAATAGGGGGCATGTATGAGGAAACAGTACGGGGGAATGGGGGGCATGTATGAGGAAACAGTACTGGGGAATGGGGGCATGTATGAGGAAACAGTACTGGGGGAATAGGGGGCATGTATGAGGAAACAGTACGGGGGAATGGGGGACATGTATGAGGAAACAGTACTGGGGAATGAGGGGCATGTATGAGGAAACAGTAATGGGAATGGAGGGCATGTATGAGGAAACAGTACTGGTGGAATGGGGGCACGTATGAGGAAACAGTACTGGGTAATGGGGGCATGTATGAGGAAACAGTTATGGGGGAATGGGGGGCATGTATGAGGAAACAGTACGGGGGAATGGGGGGCATGTATGAGGAAACAGTACTGGTGGAATGGGGGGCATGTATGAGGAAACAGTACGGGGGAATGGGGGGCATGTATGAGGAAACAGTACGGGGGAATGGGGGGCACGTATGAGGAAACTGTACTGGGGGAATGGGGGGGATGTATGAGGAAACAGTACGGGGGAATGGGGGCATGTAAGAGGAAACAGTACGGGGGAATGGGGGCATGTAAGAGGAAACAGTACTGGGGAATGAGGGCATGTATGAGGAAACAATGGGGGAATGGGGGGCCATGTATAAGGAAACAGTACTGGTGGAATGGGGGGCATGTATGAGGAAACAGTACTGGTGGAATGGGGGGCATGTATGAGGAAACAGTACGGGGGAATGGGGGGCATGTATGAGGAAACAGTACTGTGGGAATGGGGGGCATGTATGATTAAACAGCACTGGGGGAATGGGGGGTATGTATGAGGAAACAGTACTGGGGAATGGGGGGTATGTATGAGGAAACAGTACTGGGGAATGGGGGGCATGTATGAGGAAACAGTACTGGGGAATGGGGGCATATATGAGGAAACAGTATGGGGGATGGGTGCAGATAGTATGGGGAGCGAACGGGGGAATGTATGTCGACACAGTATGAGTAGCAATGTGAAAAATGTATGTGGACAGAGAACGGGGAGTTAGGTTGATGGGATTTGTGCAGACACAATATGGGGAGTCAAGTGAGCAGGCAGTATAGAAAGTGAGGGGGTAAATATATGAGGAGACAGTATGGTGAACAGGAGGGATGTGAGAGGAGACAGTATGAGGAGGGAGGGGAATAGTGTGACGAGGCAGTATGGGGAGAAAAGTGAGTGGGCACAGAATAGAGACTTAGTAGTGGGTTCGTAGCATGGGGGGGACAGTGTAAGGGCACAGCCAGAAGGGGGCAGTATACCAAGGAGGGGGGAGTGTAATGAGAGAGAACAGTATAAATACTGAGCCCTATAGGATGGACACAGTATGAGAGGACAGTGTGAAGGGGGGCCGGTATGGAAAGGGAAGGTCTGTGTAAAGAGCGTGTACCATAAGAGGGACAGTGTGGGGGTCATATTTTGTAAAGACAATATAGGGAGGGGCAATTTTTTATTCAGGAGCATTATAATGACACTTCTGTCTTTAAGGGCATCATGTAGAGATTTTCTGCAAAAGAGCGGAGAAAATTGAAGTCTGCAGAGACGGCTGTGGATGAGAAAACTCATCATGGGATCTGGACAAGATGAAGAAAAGAAGGAGATCGGCTCCAGAGACGACGTCATCTATAAGGTACCTGGATGTAAATGTTATTTGTGATACTGACTAAATCTCATGTTTTTATTTATGTTAGGAGCATTAAAGGGAATGTCCAGGCTTGTGATGAGTCTGCAGTCATTCTTTGTGACTGCAGACTTCTGAGTTCTCACAGTGCGCACTGCACGCTGACAGGATTCTCTCGTGCCGCGATTTACTTACATGCAGTCACGTGCTGACTAGACATGTGTGGCCTCAATGAAAATGAACTGAGCGAGGCCGGACACGTGTAATCAGAATTTGGTCAGAAGTATACAAATCGCATACTTGTGCTGACATTACTGTTCTGTTTGATGAATCCTGTCATGAATCACACTCTGTGAGTATCTTCAGGCTCTTTATTCACATCATGTCTCAACCTCCATTACATGAATCCAGTGTACAACAACATCCAACAAGTTCCAAAACAAAGAATATAGAACACACATAAAAGTAGCGAGACCCCTAGAGGCCACATGAACATATAACATATTGCTACATCCTTTCTCTTTTAACTGGAGGAACAATAAAAGATACTAAACTTATGTATACTATGACAAAGTTAGAAATTAACCTAGTACGTCCAGTTAGATATAATCTTTGAGGTGCGCCGGCTTTTTGCTAATTCTGCCAGCTCTGGTAATATAAGATGTGTCCCTTTCTACATCTGGTATATCTGGTAGTTCTTCTGATATTGTCTGTCTCTGGCCAGAGTCCTCACCCTGATGGTCAGCTGTCACTGTTGGTGCCTGACTTGTACTTGCTGCCTCGTTGTCTTGGGTGTCTGGATACTGTTCAAAAGGCCATGAATCATCTCTTTCTTGCGTTTTCCTCAAATGTCTCCGATTCCTCCTTAGTCTTCTTCCGTCGTCTGTTAGAATTTCGTAGGACCGAGGTCCCAGTTTCTGGACAACCTTTGCCTTTTGCCAGTGTTTGTCAAATGTGCTGCTTGGCTGCAGCCGAATGTTGTCATTTCTCTGGAGCTCAGGCAGATCCTTTGCAGATTTATTGTAATAGAAAGCTTGCCTCGCTTGATTCTTCTGTAATTTAGCTTCGATGTTTCCCAGCAGCTTTGGCTCTAACAGATGACACGCAGTTGGTACGAGTGTCTTTGTACGCCCACTCATGAGCCTCTGTGCCGGACTGCTGTCTAGGCCTTGGGTGGGTGTGTTTCTATGATCCAGTATAGACAGATATACATCAGCACCCGCCTGGTTTGCTTTCTGCATGAGTCTTTTGGCCGTTTTTACTGCTGACTCTGCTTTCCCATTACTCTGAGGATATCTTGGAGAAGACGTCTGGTGTTCAAATTCCCATTTCTTACTGAAAGTTTTGAATTCTTCCGACGTAAACTGTGCCGCATTGTCAGAGAAAACGATATCTGGAATGCCATACCTGGCAAAATGGGCCTTGAGTTTTTTAATCACTGTTCTCGCCCTTGTGTCCTGCACCAAATCAACCTCCCAGAAGTTAGAGAAATAGTCCACTGTAATCAGGTATTCTTTGTCATTCCATGTGAACAAGTCTGTTCCTATTTTTGACCAAGGCCTATGTGGAATTTCATGAGGTTGCAATGTCTCCTTTGGTTGCTTATCATTGCAGGATGCACATATTTCACATTGTGCTATGTAATTTTTTATGTGGTCATTCATTCCTGGCCAATAAACTGATTCTCGTGCACGACGTAGGCATCCTTCCATGCCTAAGTGAGAAGAGTGCAATGTTTTCAATATGTCTCTTCTGAGAACTTCAGGTATAACAGCCCTGTCTCCTTTAAAGATGATTCCTTGCTGCACTGACAATTCATCTCTTATGTGGAAGAATGGTGAGACTTCCCTCGGAGCATGCTGCTTGTATTTTGGCCAGCCCTGCAAGATGACAGTCTTTAAACTCTGGAGACTTTTATCCTTCTCTGTAAAAGTCTGGATTTGCTTGACCTTTTCTTTTGACACTGCAAGGTAGTTACACATATTGATGGTTTCAATGTCTTCCTCCTCATCATTTGTGCTAGGAAGGTAAGCTCTGCTTAGCGTATCTGCAATCAGTTAGGCTACGTTCACACGATCCTTTTTTTCATCCTTTTTTTTTCAGGTCCTGTTTTGAAAAACCGCAGCTAAAATCCGCACTGATTTTTCGCTGCGGTTTTTGATCCTTTTTCTTCTGCGGATTCCACTGCAGGTTTCCAACTTCAGTTTCCTATTGGGGCTGCTGGAAACCCGCAGCAGAATCCGCAGAAAGAATTGACAGGTACTTCTTTTTTCTGCAGGCAAAACCGCTGCGGATTTGCCTGGGGAAAAAAGGATCGTCGGCACAGCGGGTTTTGTTTTCCATTGGGTTACATTGTACTGTAACCTACATGGAAAAAAGCTGCGGATCCGCAGTGCAAATCCGCTGCGGATCCGCAGCAAAAACCGCAGCGTGTGAACATACCCTAAGTCTCTTCCTGGACAGTACCCGATGTCAACATCATATTTCTGAAGTCGCAACAGCATGCGCTGTAGTCTCTTTGGGGCATTTAGTAATGGTTTCTTTGTAATGCTCTCCAATGGTTTGTGATCCGACTGCACTGTTACCTGTCGACCATAGGTGTACTGGTGAAACTTCTCCATCCCAAATACCACAGCCAGTAGTTCCTTCTCAATCTGCACATATCCCTGCTCTGTTGTTGTAAGGGCTCTGCTTGCAAATGTAATTGGCTGTTTGTTCTGCATTAATGTGGCTCCAAGGCCTTTTTCCGAAGCATCACATTGTACCACCACTTCTCGATCTGGATCGAAATACTTTAGGGTTGCTGTATCTGCAATGGCATTCTTTACTGCTCGGAAAGCAGTCTCCTGGCTTTCTGTCCATTCCCAGCGCACATCTTTGTGGGTTAGCTGTCTCAGTGGCTCACACATGTCTGACAGATGTCTGCAAAATTTTGAGAGATAATTCACCATGCCCAAAAATCGTTGTACTCCAGAAACATCAGTAGGGGTAGGCAAATCTTGTATTGCTCTCACCTTTTCAGGATCCACTTTGACCCCAGTTGAAGTCAGTCGATGACCAATATAGGCCATTTCTGTCATTTTCAATTTGAATTTGTCCAAATTCAGCTTTATGTTTTTTTCTCTGCATCTGTCCAAAAATTGTATCATCTTCTGATCGTGATCCTTGACTGCAGATTCCATATTTTCACCTTCTCCCACTACTAGGATATCATCCGCTATTGTCTTCACTCCAGTAAGTCCTTCCAAAGCCTGCATCAATTTCTGCTGGAATATCTCTGGAGAAGTTTTAGTCCCATGGGCATTTTCAGCCATTTAAAGCGTCCAAATGGTGAAGAAAATGTTGTCAATAAACTTGAATCTTCAGTCAGGGCCACATGCCAGAATCCATTTTTTACATCACATACAGAAAATATTTTAGCCTTTGATAAATCTGGTAGGACATCATCTAATGTTGGCATTGGGTAATGATTTCGTTTCATCGCCTTGTTGAGTGGCTTAGGATCAATACATATTCTTAACGTGCCCGATGGTTTCTGCACTATGACCAAACTGCTGATCCAATCTGTGCTCTTATGGACTGGTGCTATCATGCCTCTTCTCTGTAGATCTTGCAGTTCTACTTTCAGCGGTTGCATTAAAGCTACAGGCACTCTTCTTGTAGGTAATCTGGTGGGCTGCACTGTGTTGTCAATTTCTAGCCTATATTTACCTTCAAAGCACCCATCACCTTCAAATACATCGGCATACTCTGCTTTTATTTTCTTCATGTCCAAGTTGTGCTCTGCATTTAGTTTTGGATTTTGTATATCCTGGGCAACTTCAACAGACATAATGTTCTGAGACTGTACTTTTATTAAGTCCATTGCCTGAACTGCTTTTACTCCCAGTAATGGTACATGGTTACCACCCCGTAACACGGTAAATTCAACTCTATAACTCTTTCTGTTACATGGGTTTCGTATTTTTAGCTTACATGTCCCCATTGGTTTCAGAACACTTTTGTTGTACATCACCAGTACCTTGTCAGTTGGCTCAATAGAAACCTGTTTGTTTAGCAGATCAAATGAAATTACATTGCAGCTTGCTCCACAATCCAGCTGAAATCTAATGGGCTTCTCATCCAACAAGAATGTTGCATAAAGCTGCTTGGCATCCTTCACTACTGACTGCCCGACTACATTGACTTTCTCTGTTGTAGACTGCATTTGTAGCCATGTAATGTCCTCTGCACTGTCAGTGTCTGGTGTCACAGTGTGGAGCTGTCTGTACTGTTTGCCTCTTCCCTGCCTGCAGACAGCAGTGTAATGATTCTTCTTGCCACATGACCTGCAGGTTTCCCCATATGCTGGACACTTGGTTTTGTCTCTCTCATGTCTTTTCCCACAATACTTGCAGTGGACAGTGTTTATAGGGTAGTCTGGTCCTGTCTTTCCTTTCATAGATACTGCATGTACCTTGTCATCATCATTCTCACTGGTGCCTGCCATCATCTTCAGGCTGTGCTGTGTGAGCTCAGCAGCCCTGCAGATTTGCATACATTTCTCTAAAGTCATGCCTTCCTCTCTCAGTAATCTTTCTTTGAGATGACTGTCCTTTATGCCACACACCATTCTGTCCTTGATTAGACTGTCCCTGATCTCTCCAAAGCCACATGTTTCTGCAAGTCTCCTCAGCTCTGTCAGATATCTGTCCACATTTTCACCATCCTCCTGATGTCTTGTGAAAAACTTATATCTTTCCACTGTCTCATTCTTCTTTGGGTCACAGTGTTTATCAAATGCCTGCACAATGTCTGCTAGGAGGAGGTTGTCTGTGTCTGGGAGCAAGGTGTGGGCTAATTCTCTGCCATTTTCCCCAATTAGGTAATAAAACAGCTTTACTTTCCGTTTGTCGTCAGTGGGGCCCACAGTCAGATCCACATACAGTGTAAACTCTTCCTTCCAATGTCTCCAAGTCTTGGACAGATTACATGAAGTGACATCCAGTCTCTGAGGGGGCTTCAGACCAGTCTCCATTTTGCTGTACTGTCAGGGAATCTGTACTTACAGTTGCAGTGATCTGTGCAGTTCCAGCCTCATATAAGCTCTGAGAATTTGCAGGTTCTGTGCCCGGCTGCCACCATGTTCTGTTTGATGAATCCTGTCATGAATCACACTCTGTGAGTATCTTCAGGCTCTTTATTCACATCATGTCTCAACCTCCATTACATGAATCCCATGTACAACAACATCCAACAAGTTCCAAAACAAAGAATATAGAACACACATAAAAGTAGTGAGACCCCTAGAGGCCACATGAACATATAACATATTGCTACAATTACAGTCCACCGGCAAGGGAGAATCCTAAAAGTGTGCAGTGCATCCGTTGTGAGAATTCAGAAGCTGCGATGTCAGGATTCAGCTCTGCAGGTTCCAGTAGTCGTCACATGGACTCTTCACTCATATGTGATTTTCATACTCATGGTCCTGTGACAACGAGCTTCTCTTCCCGCTTCTCTCAGCTTCTCACTGAACATTGAGAGCATTAGGGAGAGGAGCTCGTGGGTACATGTCTAAGTGTGAAAATCGCATATGTCCTTGGGGGGGGGGTTTGAGGGGCGCCAGACTGAATTCTTGCCCCTGGTGCCAGAAACCCTAGATACACCTCTGCTGGTATGCTACTGCGAGCGGCGATTACCGGGTCCGTTGGAGGGAGGTCTGTGCACAGTGCAGCACAGGCAGTGAGGCAGGGACTGAGTGCACAGAGTGGATGGAGACCCGGAGACTGCCCGTCCCTGTCTACGCCGTAGCCTGGAGCCCTCATTATCGGAGGAATATGTCAGTTAATAAATTGTTTTTCTAAAGCTTTATAGTGTAGTTTTAGGTCAGAGGGATGGTTAGGGATGAGCTAGCAAGGTGCAGGAACAGGTAGTGATGGCTACTTGCTGACTTGTGCTGCACTTGCAGTTTTGCACTTTGGGTGAGACAAAAAACACTGCTAGCAGCGTTTTTTTCAATTGCTGCAAATACCGCATTTACCGGATCGCGGCAAAACCACAAGTGCCGCACATGTCCGCAAGTCCCATAGGGAATGAATGAGGCCGAACGCAGTGTTGCCGTAAGCGATCCGTTACACGGCAGATGCGGAAAAACTGCCGGATCTGCTGCAAAAGGCGACTTTCACATCAGCAATTATTGCCAAAGTCACTGCCGATAGTGTCATACTCATCAATGGGGGAGGCAGCACTAAAAGTGCCTAGGGCAGCAGAAACTGTAAATACGGCCCTGATTATAGTAGATATTTAGTTGGGCACTTGGGGTCCCCACACTGCCCCGGGGGTAGAGGCCTCAGAGTGGTCTCTCTATAATCTGGGACGTCTTCTATTATAAAGACTCTTAGGAATCCAGATCAATAGTTACCGGACACCTGATGTCTCAAGGAATAGCTCTTAAATAACGTAAGTGTAAAATACTTCAAGGTGGCACGGACCCCTTATACTATGAAGTGTAAGCCCCTATAAATTTACATAGTATGTAGTGTGGTTCTGACACACTTGACACTCAGGGTACAGGATAATGACACTGATACTCGGGGTACAGGATAATGACACTGACAGTCGGGGTACAGGATAATGACACTGACACTGGGGTACAGGATAATGACACTGATACTCGGGGTACAGGATAATGACACTGACACTCGGGGTACAGGATAATGACACTGACAGTCGGGGTACAGGATAATGACACTGACACTCGGGGTACAGGATAATGACACTGACACTGGGGGTACAGGATAATGACACTGACACTCGGGGTACAGGATAATGACACTGACACTGGGGGTACAGGATAATGACACTGACACTGGGGGTACAGGATAATGACACTGACACTCGGGGTACAGGATAATGACACTGACACTTGGGGTACAGGATAATGACACACACTCGGGGTACAGGATAATGACCCTGACACTGGGGGTACAGGATAATGACACACACTCGGGGTACAGGATAATGACACTGACACTCGGGGTACAGGATGACACTGACACTGGGGGTACAGGATAATGACACTGACACTGGGGGTACAGGATAATGACACTGGGGGTACAGGATAATGACACTGACACTCGGGGTACAGGATAATGACGCTGACACTGGGGGTACAGGATAATGACACTGACACTCGGGGTACAGGATAATGACACACACTCGGGGTACAGGATAATGACACTGACACTGGGGGTACAGGATAATGACACTGACACTCGGGGTACAGGATAATGACACACACTCGGGGTACAGGATAATGACCCTGACACTGGGGGTACAGGACAATGACACTGACACTGGGGGTACAGGATAATGACACTGACACTCAGGGTACAGGATAATGACACTGACACTGGGGGTACAGGATAATGACACTGACACTGGGGGTACAGGATAATGACACTGAGACTCGGGGTACAGGATAATGACACTGACACTGGGGGTACAGGATAATGACACTGACACTCGGGGTACAGGATAATGACACTGACACTGGGGGTACAGGATAATGACACTGACACTCGGGGTACAGGATAATGACACTGACACTCGGGGTACAGGATAATGACACACACTCGGGGTACAGGATAATGACCCTGACACTGGGGGTACAGGATAATGACACTGACACTCGGGGTACAGGATAATGACACTGACACTGGGGGTACAGGATAATGACACTGACACTCGGGGTACAGGATAATGACACTGACACTCGGGGTACAGGATAATGACACACACTCGGGGTACAGGATAATGACACTGACACTCGGGGTACAGGATAATGACACTGACACTGGGGGTACAGGATAATGACACTGACACTGGGGGAACAGGATAATGACACTGACACTCGGGGTACAGGATAATGACACTGACACTCGGGGTACAGGATAATGACACTGACACTCGGGGTACAGGATAATGACACTGACACTGGGGGTACAGGATAATGACACTGACACTCGGGGTACAGGATAATGACGCTGACACTCGGGGTACAGGATAATGACACTGACACTCGGGGTACAGGATAATGACACTGACACTGGGGTACAGGATAATGACACTGACACTCGGGGTACAGGATAATGACACTGACACTGGGGGTACAGGATAATGACACTGACACTGGGGGTACAGGATAATGACACTGACACTGGGGGTACAGGATAATGACACTGACACTCGGGGTACAGGATAATGACACTGACACTCGGGGTACAGGATAATGACACTGACACTCGGGGTACAGGATAATGACACTGACACTGGGGGTACAGGATAATGACACTGACACTCGGGGTACAGGATAATGACACTGACACTCGGGGTACAGGATAATGACACTGACACTCGGGGTACAGGATAATGACACTGACACTGGGGGTACAGGATAATGACACTGACACTTGGGGTACAGGATAATGACACTGACACTGGGGGTACAGGATAATGACACTGACACTCGGGGTACAGGATAATGACGCTGACACTTGAATTAGACATTTTATGCGACTTAAGTGACTT
Source organism: Ranitomeya variabilis (assembly GCF_051348905.1). Taxonomy (NCBI): domain Eukaryota; kingdom Metazoa; phylum Chordata; class Amphibia; order Anura; family Dendrobatidae; genus Ranitomeya; species Ranitomeya variabilis. Next base: position 32,883,434 of record NC_135234.1, on the reverse strand, counting down.
CTACTTTTCAGTTTCTTCTGCTCGGCAGCATTAACCTGCTTAACAGACGAGGACACCACGTCCAACATGAAAGATCAACTTACGATCAACATCTCTGATAGATTTCTTTGCTGCTATCAATATTGTGATGATGATTTATAAATATTTGTTGGCTTTTGTCTTGTATATTCTATAGGAAATAAAAATATTATGTATACTGTGCTAATATACTGTTTATGGGATATGTGCAAGTCTTGTAATACTAGTTCTGACCACTAGATGGTAGAATGCTAACATGTAATAGTAACATGTCCTGATTCATCAGGTCCGGCAGTGATCATGGCTCCCTGTGAGTAATGAAATACTCCAAGGCTGCAGTGGTAACCACAACATTACTACATGAAGGGGGTAAACACTAAACATGTACATCTTTATATTATTTAGAATGCTACAAGGGCTCATACATCTGACCAATATGTAGGGGAACGACACAGGTCCAAATTTTGCATCGGGGACCATCGAACTCTAGTTACACCACTCTATCTACCATTTATTTATCATCTATCTATCATCTGTCTAAAGGGCCGCAGCGCTCACATCTTCACCTGTGTGAAGACCACCAGAGAAGACAGCATGTATGGAGCTACAGACCTGGGTGGGTCTCAGTGAGAACCTGAGATTGTTGTGCCAGAGGAGGTGTCGTCTGAGCGCGTCCAGAGGTAGAAGGAAGATCGGGAGAGATCCTGCCATTCCAACTGTTGTCATCAAAAGTTTGCAAAACGTTTGTGAATTACTTTATTACCGGTGTCGTGTGTGTTCCTGTTGGGGCTCCCTGTGAGATTTTCAGATCCGGCGCACCTTCTACCAGCCTCTAGGCCTCCACAGGCACCATGGCCCTGAGCTCCTGCTTCCTCGGCGCCCCCACACCTTGCCAACATTTGATGCCATAGTTGCCCTCTGGATGACGGGGTAGATGAAACGTATCGGTTTGTAGTCCCTTGTCATCTACCTGTTATAAAGAGATTGTCTGGTTCCTCTCTCTATAGTAACTAAGTACCAGACCGTGTGGAAAATTACCGAGAAATCCTCACCCTTGTGCGTTAGTGAAATTTACTGTTGCCAGGACAATGGGTCACAAATGAGGAAAACGTGCGGTTCCCAGGAACTTGTCGTCCGAGCTGTAAATTGTGCTGTACAACCCTGATAAATGTATGCCCGGCTCCTTACAGCAAGGTCACTCGTCCCTCGCCGCCCGGGCTGGGCCTGTGTTTGTTGTGGATCTGCTCCAGGAACGTAAACTTGTCACATTACATGAAAAGTGAGAATTGCATCTCTGGAGCCGCTGTTACATTGTGTCACACGGTACTGAGATTTGTCCGGATGCTTCCATTAGTCCGTGTACCCTAGTTATAGCGGGAGAGGTGCAGAAAGGCTGCGGCCTAATGTACATGGCCATATCATGATCCGTAATACTGGCCCGTACTGGCCCTCTAGCTCCGATTATACATGGAGAGCCATCACGGCACCATCACGTGTCGTATTATAGCGGCATTGTCCGACAGACCCCATACAGCAACACCGCAGTGACTAAAGCTCTGACAGACCCCATACAGGAACACCGCATTGAATAAAGCTCTGACAGACCCCATACAGCAACACCGCAGTGACTAAAGCTTTGACAGACCCCATACAGCAGCACCGCAGTGACTAAAGCTCTGACAGACCCCATACAGCAACACCGTAGTGACTAAAGCTCTGACAGACCCCATACAGCAACACCGCAGTGACTAAAGCTCTGACAGACCCCATACAGCAACACCGCAGTGACTAAAGCTCTGACAGACCCCATACAGCAACACCGCAGTGACTAAAGCTCTGACAGACCCCATACAGCAACACCGCAGTGACTAAAGCTCTGACAGACCCCATACAGCAACACTGTAGTGACTAAAGCTCTGACAGACCCCATACAGCAGCACCGCAGTGACTAAAGCTCTGACAGACTCCATACAGCAGCACCGCAGTGACTAAAGCTCTGACAGACGCCATACAGCAGCACCGCAGTGACTAAAGCTCTGACAGACCCCATGCAGCAATACTGTAGTGACTAAAGCTTTGACAGACCCCATACAGCAACACCGCAGTGACTAAAGCTCTGACAGACCCCATACAGCAACACCGCAGTGACTAAAGCTCTGACAGACCCCATACAGCAACACTGTAGTGACTAAAGCTCTGACAGACCCCATACAGCAGCACCGCAGTGACTAAAGCTCTGACAGACTCCATACAGCAGCACCGCAGTGACTAAAGCTCTGACAGACGCCATACAGCAGCACCGCAGTGACTAAAGCTCTGACAGACCCCATGCAGCAATACCGTAGTGACTAAAGCTCTGACAGACCCCATACAGCAACACCGCAGTGACTAAAGCTCTGACAGACCCCATACAGCAACACCACAGTGACTAAAGCTCTGACAGACCCCATACAGCAGCACTGCAGTGACTAAAGCTCTGACAGACCCCATACAGGAACACCGCATTGAATAAAGCTCTGACAGACCCCATACAGCAACACCGCAGTGACTAAAGCTTTGACAGACCCCATACAGCAGCACCGCAGTGACTAAAGCTCTGACAGACCCCATACAGCAACACCGTAGTGACTAAAGCTCTGACAGACCCCATACAGCAACACCGCAGTGACTAAAGCTCTGACAGACCCCATACAGCAACACTGCAGTCACTAAAGCTCTGACAGACCCCATACAGGAACACCGCATGAATAAAGCTCTGACAGACCCCATACAGCAACACCGCAGTGACTAAAGCTCTGACAGACCCCATACAGCAGCACCGCAGTGACTAAAGCTCTGACAGACCCCATACAGCAACACCGCAGTGACTAAAGCTCTGACAGACCCCATACAGCAACACCGCAGTGACTAAAGCTCTGACAGACCCCATACAGCAACACCGCAGTGACTAAAGCTCTGACAGACCCCATACAGCAACACCGCAGTGACTAAAGCTCTGACAGACCCCATACAGCAACACTGTAGTGACTAAAGCTCTGACAGACCCCATACAGCAGCACCGCAGTGACTAAAGCTCTGACAGACTCCGTACAGCAGCACCGCAGTGACTAAAGCTCTGACAGACGCCATACAGCAGCACCGCAGTGACTAAAGCTCTGACAGACCCCATGCAGCAATACCGTAGTGACTAAAGCTCTGACAGACCCCATACAGCAACACCGCAGTGACTAAAGCTCTGACAGACCCCATACAGCAACACCGCAGTGACTAAAGCTCTGACAGACCCCATACAGCAACACTGTAGTGACTAAAGCTCTGACAGACCCCATACAGCAGCACCGCAGTGACTAAAGCTCTGACAGACTCCATACAGCAGCACCGCAGTGACTAAAGCTCTGACAGACGCCATACAGCAGCACCGCAGTGACTAAAGCTCTGACAGACCCCATGCAGCAATACCGTAGTGACTAAAGCTCTGACAGACCCCATACAGCAGCACCGCAGTGACTAAAGCTCTGACAGACCCCATACAGCAACTCCGCAGTGACTAAAGCTTTGGAATACGGACCCCATACAGTGTCGGTGCGCAGAGAGCTGCAAAATGTATGAGCCTGGACTGCTCTACCTTTTCATTTTTGCACTTTTGATTTTTCCTTCCCCGTTTTCCAAGAGCTGTAACTTATTTTTTTCCATCGACACGGCCGTATGAGGGCCTGATTTTTGTGGGACAAGTTCTAGTTTTGAATGACTCGATTTAATGTACCAGGAAAAAAGGGGAAAAAACTTCTAGTGCAGTGAAATACGGTAGTTAAAAAAATGACTCAATTGTTCTGTTGGCTTATTAATTTTGTTTTTACAGTTTTTACAGTAGTATAAATGACCTGGCAGCACAACTCTCCATGTCAGTGCGATTACGGCGATACCAAACTTGTGTAGTTGTTTTTCATACTTTATTTACGGTATATTTTTATCATTCATTTATACTTTAAAGTTCTAAAAAACAAAGTTCAGAACTTTGTAAAAGAGAACTTTTCGGTTTGTGTCGCCATTTTCTGAGATCCATAATTATGAGATGTGAGGTCTTGTTTTTTCTGTGTAGTTTGTAGTGTTCCTATTTTGGGGCGTATACTAAATTTTATTTTGGCTGTACATTTTTTTTAGCTGCAGTGACCTAAAAAACGTCAATTCTGGAGTTTCAGTTTTTTGGGTTTTTTTTGTTTACTATTCTGGTTAATTATTTTTATATTTTGACAGGCTGGAGCTTTATGGTTGCGGCGATACCAAATATATTTATTCTGCTTTTTTATTACTTTATTTTAAATTTTAAAAATATATATATATTTTTTTTATTCACTAGAGAGGATTTGAACCTTCGATAGTGTGATCTCTTGTTCTATACCGTGTACACCAGTGAGATATATAGTGTATAGTGAAATTAACCTTCTCTTATAAAGCCCAAGGGCTGCTATTCATATTCATGCCAAAATGGCAGCCTACACTCACATGACCGCTGCAGTCAATCTCTGGCCTTGTGCCATCCATGCAGGTTGACCTGCTGATGCACCAAGGAAGTAAAGACAATCGGGGCGCATGGATACATTTTTAAAATTTTTTATTTTTTTTGCACATTTTCTGCTTTTTGACAATTTTTTTAAATTCCTGAGCAACCTCTTTGCTGTCATACTGTCTATATTATATTATCTTTTCTGTCTGCTCTGGGGGAGTCCATCTGTCCTTATAGGAAATAAGGGTGGGGTTGTTGTAATGTGTTGACCATCCTCTTCAAAAAAAAATCTCTAAAAAGTGGCCACTAGGGGGAGCCAAACTGACCATGAATTTATGCAGATCCCATCAAAATCATTTTACAGAGAAAATGCCAACGAAATCTATAGCTAATTGCTCCAAGAAATGCAGAAAATGCATTACTTGTATTAGACACTTACATGCCTCAACAGGTATAAATCATGTCAAGAAAAGGGACAGGTAAATGGAGACGTAAATTGTATTATTTATGCACAGATCATGGCGTGAATGTCACTGCCATCAAGTCAAGCAACTTGCACCCGATATATCATTTTACATTTTAACTTTTTTTGTTATACAAAGCAAGGTTTAAAAAGTTGTCAATGGAGATACACGTGCAAAATATACCGCAACAAACAGGTTTGCACTAGTCCAATACAGAAAGTTCACATAAAAAGTCCTTACCCTTATATCTATTAGGGTAAAGGAAAGATCCCCTATGACGTTAGATTGCTAGTCACATGTAACACAATACATTTGCACAAATGCAAGGGATTTACATGAGAACTTTCTGTATTGGACTAGTGCAAACCTGTTGGTTGCGGTATATTTTGTACGTGTATCTCCACTGACAGCTTTTTATATCTTGCTTTGTATATCAAATAAAGTTAATATATTTTCAACTTTAAAAAGTCGCAAATTGATGAATTGTTAAACTCTACCCACAAAGCGGAAAACAAAAAAAACCCAGATGAGAGCATACTGTATAAAATAGACTTAAAAAAGGCACAAAAAGAATAATGAATTAGACAAAAAACAGGTACAAAGGCAATAAAGAAATGGAGCACTAGTCTAAATTTTGATAAATTAGATTCCACTTGTGGAACAGATTATTCTCAAGTTGTCTCTTGAGCAGCACAGAGCTCTGAACTCTCCATAATGCCAGGTCTCTGGCAGGACGGGCTCTTCTCGGTGAGTGATAGTTCTTGTGAGTAACAGAACTGTAGTATTTGTAGAGCTATAAAGCTCATCACACGATCTGCTATAACACATTGAGCCATCAGTGGTGTGTTATGAGTCTACACTGCTATCCTTGTATTTACACAGAGATAACAGGGTGTTATGGTTCTCAATGGCAAGAGAACATAGCCCAGCAAACATAAGAACTAGCTCTTGGAAGGATGGAAACTAAAACTGACCATGAACTAAACCTGCCGCACAACTAACAGTAGCCGGGTAGCGTAGCCTGCGTTTTATCCCTAGACGCCCAGCGCCGGCCGGAGGACTAACTAATCCTGGCAGAGGAAAATATAGTCCTGGCTCACCTCTAGAGAAATTTCCCCGAAAGGCAGACAGAGGCCCCCACAAATATTGGCGGTGATTTTAGATGAAATGACAAACGTAGTATGAAAATAGGTTTAGCAAAATTGAGGTCCGCTTACTAGATAGCAGGAAGACAGAAAGGGCACTTTCATGGTCAGCTGAAAACCCTATCAAAACTCCATCCTGAAATTACTTTAAGACTCTAGTATTAACTCATAACATCAGAGTGGCAATTTCAGATCACAAGAGCTTTCCAGACACAGAAACGAAACTACAGCTGTGAACTGGAACAAAATGCAAAAACAAACAAGGACTAAAGTCCAACTTAGCTGGGAGTTGTCTAGCAGCAGGAACATGCACAGAAAGGCTTCTGATTACAATGTTGACCGGCATGGAAGTGACAGAGGAGCAAGGCTAAATAGCGACTCCCACATCCTGATGGAAACAGGTGAACAGAGAGGATGATGCACACCAGTTCAATTCCACCAGTGGCCACCGGGGGAGCCCAAAATCCAATTTCACAACAACAGGGCATTTGAACAAGCACTCAGCTCAGGAAAGTGAGAGCAGTGATTAGGAGACCGGATCTGGGAGAAACCAATGCTGAAGGGCCGGTGATTTTGAAAGATTTATAATAGCATCTCAGTCAGAAGTTGTGAGGGGAGAGGGAGATGAGCAGATGAGTTCTGTAGAGAAAGAAAGCTGTCTGGTATGTTAGGAGTTAACTGCTTTCCTGGAATGTATCTACTGCACTCTCTCAGGGTCCAGTGGTCAAGCTCAGTGAAAACTAGCTGTACACTATGAAAGATAAAAGCTGTTATTGGAGGAGAATGACAGTAGATATAAAAGACAAATCTATTGTAAACCTGTTATTTTTATGCCGTCTAAATAACTAAAGCAATTTAGTGAAATGAGACTATTCCTTTAATTCTGGGCTTATTTTCAGGCTGGAAGTGATGGAGAAAGTATTGGTAACTGTCCGTTTTCTCAGCGTTTATTTATGATTCTCTGGCTGAAGGGCGTCATATTCAGCGTCACCACGGTGGATCTAAAGAGGTAACTTCACAGTTCTGATCTGTCATTGTAAAGTGTTGTGTTACTACGAAAACTTCTCTATATGGAGAAAAGTATTGGGACACACTTTGATTACTGAATTCTGTTTTTTTCATTCAGTCACATTACCTCCGGTGTGTAACATCCGCCCCTCACCCCTGTGTAAAACACCCGTCCATATTGCCCCCCCGTGTATAACAAACGTTCATATTGCCCTCCAGTGATTAACATATGGCACCTCATCCCCAGTAATCACCCCTCACCCCCCACCGTCATCTGCGCTCATATATACAGATACAGGTACTTCTCACTAAATTAGAATATCATCAAAAAGTTAATTTACTTCAGTTCTTGAATACAAAAAGTGAATCTCATATATTCTATAGAGTCATTACACACAGAGTGATCTATTTCACGTGTTTATTTCTGTTAATGTTGATGATTATGGCTTACAGCCAATGAAAACCCAAAAGTCATTATCTCAGTAAATTAGAATACTTTATAACACCAGCTTGAAAAATGATTTTAAAATCTGAAATGTTGGCCTACTGAAATGTATGTTCAGTAAATGCACTCACTACTTGGCCAGGCTCCTTTTGCATCAATTACTGCATCAATGCGGCGTGTTATGGAGGTGATCAGCCTGGGGCACTGCTGAGGGGTTATGGAAGCCCAGGTTGCTTTGATAGCAGCCTTCAGCTCGTCTGCATTGTTGGGTCTGGGGTCTCATCTTCTTCTTGACAATACTCCACAGATTCTCTATGGGGTTAAGGTCAGGCGAGTTTGCTGCCAATCAAGCACAGTGATACTGTTGTTTGTAAACCAGGTAAATAGTACTTTTGGCAGTGTGGACAGGAGCCAAGTCCTGCTGGAGAATGACATTTCCATCTCCAAAAAGCTTGTCGGCAGAGGGAAGCATGAAGTGCTCTAACATTTCCTGGTAGACGGCTGCGCTGACTTTGGTCTTGATAAAACACAGTGGACCTACACCAGCAGATGACATGGCTCCCCAAACCATCACTGATTGTGGAGACTTCACACTAGACCTCCAGCAGCTTGGATTGTGGCCTCTCCACTCTTCCTCCAGACTCTGGGACCTTGATTTCCAAATGAAATGCAAACTTTACTTTCATCTGAAAACAACACCTTGGACCACTGAGCAACAGTCCAGTTCTTTTTCTTCTTGGCCCAGGTAAGACGCTTCTGGCATTGTCTATTGGTCATGAGTGGCCTGACACAAGGAATGTGACACTTGTAGCCCATGTCCTGGATACGTCTATGTGTGGTGGCTCTGGAAGCAATGACTCCAGCAGCAGTCCACTCCTTGTGAATCTCCCACAAATTTTTGAATGGCCTTTTCTTAACAATCCTTCGAAGACTGCGGTTATCCCGGTTGCTTGTTCACCTTTTTCTACCACACTTTTTCCTTCCACTCAACTTCTCATTAATTGCTTGGATACAGCACTCTGCGAACAGCCGGCGTCTTTAGCAATGACCTTTTGTGGCTTATCCTCCTTGTGGAGTGTGTCAATGACTGCCTTCTGGACATCTGTCAGGTCAGCAGTCTTCCCCATGATTGTGGAGCTACTGAAACAGAGTAAGGGACCTTTTTACACCCTTAGGAAGCCTTTGCAGGTGTTTTTGTTAATTATTCTAATTTACTGAAATAATGACTTTTGGGTTTTCATTGGCTGTAAGCCATAATCATCAACATTAACAGAAATAAATACTTGAAATAGATCACTCTGTAATGACTCTATATAATAGATGAGCTTCACTTTTTGTATTGAAGAATTTTAATAAATTAACTTTTTGATGATATTATAACTTTGTGAGAAGCCCTGTGTGTGTCACTAGTGATCTGTTCTCATATATACAGATATGTGTCACTTCTAAGCAAGAAATAAAACTTTCCCCTACAGGAAACCGGCCGATCTGCACAACCTGGCCCCTGGGACAAACCCGCCGTTCATGATGTTCGATGGGGAAGTGAAAACCGATGTGAATAAAATTGAAGAATTCTTGGAGGAAAAATTAACAACGCCAAAGTACGGTAACTTTTCTTTTATGGTTGTCACTATCATACATGTGTGTATATATATATATATATATATATATATATATATATATATATATATATATATATATATATATATATATATATATATATATATATATACTGTATATATATTTTATTAAGTACATAAGAAGTAAACAGTTTAGAAGACTTTTTTCTTTAGAATTAGCCCCCAAACTAAGTTGATCTCAGAATGTCCTACAAGTGTAACCCCCAGCAATCCCCTATCATTTCTATGGGGATTCACGCACTGTAGCGCCCCCACTTGACAATTTAAGCATTACACATTGCCTATGGGATCTGCATGTATTGCTCAGACTTGATGATGACAATGGATGACGTAATCCCCCTCATTAACTCAAAATACACCGAGAAAGTAATTCAAATGGTTTTTCTAAACTAGACGACCCCTTAAACCACAGGGTCCTCCAATTCCATTGACAAAAAAAAAATTTGAAATGATCTTAAAGGTCTTTTATTGCTCTTAAATGAAAAGTGCCATCAGAAAATTTCCAATTATATAAATGAGATTTTTATGTTAAATTTATTTTCTAAAACCATTTTTTTTATATCACTATTTTATATTGAAAAAAATCTAAAATCTTCACACTGATCACGAGGGCTAATATTATATGTTTACTACATATTCTTCATATGGACGTCAGCTGCAATAAAGCGACATCAGACCCTATAGTACAGAGGAATTATCCGGGTATACTGTAATCTAGACATAGACGTTCTAAAGGGAGGAGGAGGAGGAGGTGAGCTGTGACATCACCTATTGTGAATGGTGGATCCTGTGTTATCTACTGTATATAGAGGTGTTATCAGTCATTGTGCAGGAGGAGGAGGTGAGCTGTGATATCACCTATTGTGAATGGTGGATCCTGTGTTATGTACTATATAAAGAGGTGTTATCAGTCATTGTACAGGAGGAGGAGGTGAGCTGTGATATCACCTATTGTGAATGGTGGATCCTGTGTTATGTACTATATAAAGAGGTGTTATCAGTCATTGTACAGGAGGAGGAGGTGAGCTGTGACATCACCTATTGCGAATGGTGGATCCTGTGTTATCTACTGTATATAGAGGTGTTATCAGTCATTGTACAGGAGGAGGAGGTGAGCTGTGATATCACCTATTGTGAATGGTGGATCCTGTGTTATCTACTGTATATAGAGGTGTTATCAGTCATTGTACAGGAGGAGGAGGTGAGCTGTGACATCACCTATTGCGAATGGTGGATCCTGTGTTATCTACTGTATATAGAGGTGTTATCAGTCATTGTACAGGAGGAGGAGGTGAGCTGTGACATCACCTATTGTGAATGGTGGATCATGTGTTATCTACTGTATATAGAGGTGTTATCAGTCATTGTACAGGAGAAGGAGGTGAGCTGTGACATCACCTATTGTGAATGGTGGATCCTGTGTTATCTACTGTATATAGAGGTGTTATCAGTCATTGTACAGGAGGAGGAGGGGAGCTGTGATATCACCTATTGTGAATGGTGGATCCTGTGTTACATACTGTATATAGAGGTGTTATCAGTCATTGTACAGGAGGAGGAGGTGAGCTGTGACGTCACCTATTGTGAATGGTGGATCCTGTGTTACCTACTGTATATAGAGGTGTTATCAGTCATTGTACAGGAGGAGGTGAGCTGTGATATCACCTATTGTGAATGGTGGATCCTGTGTTATGTACTATATAAAGAGGTGTTATCAGTCATTGTACAGGAGGAGGAGGTGAGCTGTGACATCACCTATTGCGAATGGTGGATCCTGTGTTATCTACTGTATATAGAGGTGTTATCAGTCATTGTACAGGAGGAGGAGGTGAGCTGTGATATCACCTATTGTGAATGGTGGATCCTGTGTTATCTACTGTATATAGAGGTGTTATCAGTCATTGTACAGGAGGAGGAGGTGAGCTGTGACATCACCTATTGCGAATGGTGGATCCTGTGTTATCTACTGTATATAGAGGTGTTATCAGTCATTGTACAGGAGGAGGAGGTGAGCTGTGACATCACCTATTGTGAATGGTGGATCATGTGTTATCTACTGTATATAGAGGTGTTATCAGTCATTGTACAGGAGAAGGAGGTGAGCTGTGACATCACCTATTGTGAATGGTGGATCCTGTGTTATCTACTGTATATAGAGGTGTTATCAGTCATTGTACAGGAGGAGGAGGGGAGCTGTGATATCACCTATTGTGAATGGTGGATCCTGTGTTACATACTGTATATAGAGGTGTTATCAGTCATTGTACAGGAGGAGGAGGTGAGCTGTGACATCACCTATTGTGAATGGTGGCTCCTGTGTTATCTCCTATATATAGAGGTGTTATCAGTCATTGTACAGGAGGAGGGGAGCTGTGATATCACCTATTGTGAATGGTGGATCCTGTGTTATCTACTTTATATAGAGGTGTTATTAGTCATTGTACAGGAGGAGGAGGTGAGCTGTGACATCACCTATTGTGAATGGTGGATCCTGTGTCACCTACTGTGTATGGAGGTGTTATCAGTCATTGTACAGGAGGAGGAGGGGAGCTGTGACATCACCTATTGTGAATGGTGGATCCTGTGTTATCTACTGTATATAGAGGTGTTATCAGTCATTGTACAGGAGGAGGTGGTGAGCTGTGACATCACCTATTGTGAATGGTGGATCCTGTACTATCTACTGTATATAGAGGTGTTATCAGTCATTGTACAGGAGGAGGAGGTGAGCTGTGACATCACCTATTGTGAATGGTGGATCTTGTGTTATCTACTGTATATAGAGGTGTTATCGGTCATTGTACAGGAGGAGGAGGTGAGCTGTGACATCACCTATTGTGAATGGTGGATCCTGTGTTATCTACTGTCTATAGAGGTGTTATCGGTCATTGTACAGGAGGAGGAGGTGAGCTGTGACATCACCTATTGTGAATGGTGGATCTTGTATTATTTACTATATACAGTATATAGGTGTTATACCCAAGAACAGCGATAGCAGCAGTAGCCCCATAAAAAGTGACAACCACAATAATCCCCATAAGAGTGATAGTCGCATCAGCCCCTACTAACAATATTAATAGGAATAAAATGCATCTTGTGGTGCTTTGGTTCTTACTAGTGATGAGCGGAGATGCTCGGATAATATGTTGGATTCCCTGTGGCTGCATTTCTCGTGGCTGTTCAACAGCCGCAACACATGCAAGGTTTGCCTTTTTGTTAGGTAATCCCTGCATGTGTCGCGGCTGTCTAACAGCAATGAGACATGCAGCCGCGGGGACTTGAACATACAGTGGGGAAAATAAGCATTTGATACACGGACGATTTTGCACGTTTTCTCACCTACAAAGAATGGAGAGATCTGTAATTTTTATCGTAGGTACATTTCACCTGTGAGAGACAGAATCTAAAGATAAAAACCTGAAAATCACATTGTATGATTTTTACATAATTAATCAGCATTTTGTTACATGAAATAAGTATTTGATACAATATAAAAACAGAATGTAATATTTGGTACAGAAACCGTTGTTTGCAATTACAGAGGTCACACACTGCAGCAGGGATTTTGGCCCCCTCCTCCATACAGATCTTCTCCAGATCTTTCAGGTTTCAGGGCTGTCACTGCTAACATTGAGTTTCATCTCCCTCCAAAGATTTTCTATTGGGTTCAGGACTGGAGACTGGCTAGGCCACTCCAGGACCCCGAAATGCTTCTTACGGAGCCGCTCCTTAGTTGCACTGGCTGTGTGCTTTGGGTCACTATTATGCTGGAAGACCCATCCACGACCCATCGTCATTGCTCTTACTGAGGGAAGGAAGTTGTTGGCCAAAATCTTGCGATATATGACCCCATTATTATTATTATACATTTTTTATAGCGCCATTTATTCCATGGCGCTTTACATGTGAAAATGGGCAAATATAGACAAATACAATAAACATGAGCAAAAAACAAGGCACTAACAGGTACATAAGGAAGGGAGGACCCTGCCAGCGAGGGCTCACAGTCTGCAGGGGATAGGTGAGGATACACTAGGAGAGGGTAGAGCTGGTTGTGCGGCGGTTCAGTAGGTTCAGGATCACTGCAAGTTGTAGGCTTCTCAGAAGAGGTGAGTCTTCAGGCTCGTTTTGAAGGTTTCTATGGTAGACGAGAGTCTGATGTGTTGGGGTAGAGAGTTCCAGATGTATGGGGGAAGCATGGTTGTTTGAAGAAGAGATGAGAGGGGAGTAGAGAAGGAGATCTTGAGAGGATCGAAGGTTGCGTGTAGGTAAGTACCGGGAGACCATGTCACAGATGTATGGAGGAGACAGGTTGTGGATAGCTTTGTATGTCATAGTAAGGGTTTTGACCCCATCCATCCTCCCTTCAATATGGTGCAGTTGTCCTGTCCCCTTTGCAGAAAAGCACCTGCGCCCGCTAAGTATGATGTTTCTCCCACCATGCTTCACAGTTGGGACGGTGCTCTTGGGGTTGTACTCATCCTTCTCCTTCCTCCAAATACGGTGAGTGGAGTTGATACCAAAATGTTCTATTTTGGTCTCATCTGACCACATGACCTTCCCCGTGCCTCCTCTGGATCATCCAGATTGTCATCTTCAGGAGTCTATTGGCAGGTCACCGTTCTTTAGTGCATACGGTTACCATCCACAGTTTGGTACTTTTGGTGGGGGAGGGGCTTCAGGTGTTCCAGAGGAGGAACGTTTTGCTTCATCGCTCTCTTTGGTGTGGCAGAGGGTTCTGAGTAATTGGAAGATCATGGGAGACCGGTTACCAATGTATGGCTGACAGAAAACGTTTTCCATGTCCAGACCTGAATCTGAATGACTTTGTGTGGTTGTCTACTAGGAATATCAAGTTGGGGGTTCCTTCCTGGAAGCTGGGACCTAGATTTATTGGTCCCTATAAAATATCTGCCGTCATTAACCCAGCAGCGTTTCATGTTGAGCTGCCCTAGGCCCTTAACATCCACAATGTCTTTCACAGATCTCTGCTCACCTCACCTCTACCGCCGCCACCAATAATGGTTTATGGTAATCTAGAGTTTCAGATTTCGAGAATTATAGATTCTTGCCTCCAATGTCGCTCCCTACAGTACTTGGTGCACTGGAAGGGTTATGGCCCAGAGGAAAGAATGTGGGTTTCAGCATCAGAGGTGAATGTCCCCATGCATTCATTCCACACCTCTTATCCTGAGAAACTTGGTCCTGAGTGTCCGGAGGCAACTCATAGAAGAGGGGGTACTGTCAGGGGTGTGCCAGATGCAATAGACAGTCGCTCTGCATCTGGTTGCACAAGGTCTCTCCGTATGACATTGCAGACACCTTCTTAATCCTTTTAACTTTTGGACCCAGTGGCAACCTCCCTCCGGCTCTAATTGACAAACCTGGACCTTGGTGTTTATAGACTCTCAGTCTGCTTCAGGGAGCTGCCGGTGATATTTACATTTTCCCTTGAGAAGGCTTGGAGCTATAGCTGTCGGCATATTTCCTCTAGGGGCTCTTGAAGGATGTTTGGTGTTACCTCTCTGGAGTCTGCTCAAGTTAAGTTTCTCCTCCCTTGTTTGTCTCCCTTCTTGTCTTTAGTGTGCAGTGGGGACTGACCAGTGCTCATCCCCCTTTCTTATTTAGGGCCTAGCTCTAGGGATATATAGGGCTAAGGTTTCCTGCTTGGCGATTGGTGTGGAACCAATATAGGGATGGTAGGGGAGACAGGGTGCTATTAGATCTGCCTAAGGGTCTCCTGTCCCCAATTCCCTAGCATTTGGGCTTCCTTCCTCTCATCACTTCATGTTGCACTTAGTCTTCCCACACTGTGCGTGACATCAGCTGACACCTGGCAGCGAGTACGCATGCACTGCCCCTGTGCACACGCGATCACCATAACGTATCCATGCATCATAGGTCTGTAAGTGCGAGGCGGCCTGGATGTATTGAAATGTGAAAGGTTATAAAGGAGTTCAAGAAAAACTAACAGGTCTGTGAGGTCCAGAATTCTTGCTGGTTGGTCGGTGATCAAATACTTATTTCATGCAATAAATTGCAATTTAATTATTTAAAAATCATACAATGCGATTTTCTGGATTTTGTTTTGAGATTCTGTCTCCCACAGGTGAAATGTACCTACAATAAAATTTACAGACTTCTCCATTGTTTGTAGGTGGGAAAACGTGCAAAATCGGCAGTATATCAAATACTTATTTTCCCCACTGCATTATTCGAGCACACCCCAGATACTCGGATACCACCCGAGCATGCTGACATAACACGTTACCCGAGCATGCTCGCTCATCACTGGTTCTGACACATTGTGGCACTGCCCCTGTGTGCTGGTTCCGCACCACACCCTATTGTAACTCCTCCATTTATCCTCTTATTTAAGGTTTCCAAAACTTGTAACAAATCACCCCGAATCCAACTCGGCAGGAAATGACGTGTTTGCAAAATTTTCAGCCTACATAAAAAATCCCCGGAAAGATCTAAATGAAAGTAAGTAAAGAGTTTCTGAGTTTTTAATGAAATCCATCAGCATGTTTTCCCCCCTGGAAGCAGCGGTGTGGCTGTGGAACGGATCGTCCCCCAATAATAAAGATTTTTTTTCTTTATAGAGATCTAAAGTGTCAGTCAGGACGAATCTAGTTTATAAGCCATATGCAAAGCAGGCTGGAAGTGCAATATGGGCGTGTCAATGCCTGTGGATGGAATAAGACACGCCCTCAGTGCACTTCCAGCATGATTTGCATTTGCTTCTAAACTAGATTTCTCAAGATTGGCAGATCGGATCTCTATAAAAAAAAAGGTGCCTCTTGTGGGGGATGAGAACCTACACAGCCTGTACCACTATCTCAAAATGGAAAACATGATGATGGACTCACTGTACATGGTGGGGAACATAAGTGTGCGGCACGGTGCAGTGTGCCAGGGGGCAGGAGTACATAGGGTAGATGTTACAGTGATTCCTAGCCATAAAGGAGATCCAAAGACTACTCTGTTACATAAAGGACTACTCTGTTACATAAAGGACAACATGAATGATAGATGAGGGCCACGTGTCAGATATTTACTACAGCACATCTGCTGCAGGTTACATCTCCAAGGGAATAGTGAGGGTGCGTGTCCACGCTCAGGATGGCTGGCGGTATCGCCGGAGCGGAGAAGCCGCTCGGCGCTAAGCCCCGCCCCCTTTCTGGGACGCGATCATGCCGGATGTGTACTGTACACATCCGGGATCATCGCACCCCTCGCCATAGGGCCCTGTGATATTACCTGCGTCGCCGCAGGTAGCACGGACATGCTGATTTCAAAAAATCCCCTCCACTATGCTGGAACATCTGGACGCTGCGTGTTTTACGCTGCAGCGTCAATCACGCAGCGTTTACTTACCGTGGACACTCACCCTGAGTGCAGCTCTGGAGTATAATACAGGATGTAACTCGGGATCAGTAATGTAATGTATGTACACAGTGACTGCACCAGCAGAATAGTGAGTGCAGCTCTGGGGTATAATACAGGATGTAACTCAGGATCAGTAATGTAATGTATGTACACAGTGACTGCACCAGCAGAATAGTGAGTGCAGCTCTGGAGTATAATACAGGATGTAACTCAGGATCAGTAATGTAATGTCTGTACACAGTGACTGCACCAGCAGAATAATGAGTGCAGCTCTGGAGTATAATACAGGATGTAACTCAG
The DNA here is from genome assembly GCF_051348905.1 of Ranitomeya variabilis. Taxonomy (NCBI): domain Eukaryota; kingdom Metazoa; phylum Chordata; class Amphibia; order Anura; family Dendrobatidae; genus Ranitomeya; species Ranitomeya variabilis. The sequence goes on along the minus strand of NC_135234.1, from coordinate 32,866,518 downwards.
GACCAGTAATGTAATGTATGTACACAGTGACTGCACCAGCAGAATAGTGAGTGCAGCTCTGGAGTATAATACAGGATGTAACTCAGGATCATTATGAGATATGTAATGTATGTACACAGTGACTGCCCCAGCAGAATAGTGAGTGTAGCTCTGGAGTATAATACAGGATGTAACTCAGGATCAGTACAGGATCAGTAATGTATGTACACAGTGACTGCACCAGCAGAATAGTGAGTGCAGCTCTGGAGTATAATACAGGATGTAACTCAGGATCAGTAATGTAATGTATGTACACAGTGACTGCACCAGCAGAATAGTGAGTGCAGCTCTGGAGTATAATACAGGATGTAACTCAGGATCATTATGAGATATGTAATGTATGTACACAGTGACTGCACCAGCAGAATAGTGAGTGTAGCTCTGGAGTATAATACAGGATGTAACTCAGGATCAGTACAGGATCAGTAATGGATGTACACAGTGACTGCACCAGCAGAATAGTGAGTGCAGCTCTGGGGTATAATACAGTATGTATCAGTAATCAGGATCAGTAATGTAATGTACTTACATGGTACCTGAGCTTTCCCTGCTAATCTAATGACTGGTTATTTTTTGTATGAGATAACATTTATATTGGAGTAATTCTGTATTTTCTGCTCCTTTTCAGATTTAGAAAAAAACCTGTTGAGATCATTAAAAAAGCTGAATGACTTTTTGAATTCACCGATGCCTGATGAGATTGATGCCAATTCGACAGAGGAGATCACAGTCTCCAACAGGAAATTTTTGGATGGGAATGAACTGACCCTTGCAGATTGCAACCTATTACCAAAACTCCACATAATAAAGGTTTGATACGTTGCAGATAATACACATGGTAGAAGCTGAGCTCTGAGGTTTGGTACTTACTGACTCTTTTCACCATGTCAAAGTTGTTTATGACCACATCAAAGTTGAATGTGCAGGGAAACAAAAAGCCTCTAAAAGCCAAACGTTGCAACATTTTTAATGAAATCTCTTTGCAGAAATGATTTTTAGCACCAAGTACATGTATTTTAGTGGAAAAAATCTCCTAATGTGGAAAACCCCTTTATTACTATTTATCTGGTTGTTAAAGCAGAAAAATCCCATATACTTCCCATATACTTATATTGTTAATATACAGTACAAGTCCAACATAAAGTTTCTTTCTTGTATCTTTGTGTCATTTTTCATCTCCTTATGCCCCTCTGTGCATCCAGCTTCCCCATTCTTATCTGCTAAAGCTAAGTTTCCCAACAGCACTCGGCTTCTCCTCAGTGCTGCAGGCCCCCATCCTATGCTCCCCTATATGGCTCCTTGATAGAGATAAATAGATCTCAACATGGGTAATATTTTTTCTCTGGACGAGGTGACCATTGACAGTTTTGAATGTACTCTCTATGTTCCACAACTGACCAATATTCATTACTATTCCACATTGTATTGGTGGTTCATGGGATTTTTCAGAGTATGATCATGACCTCCTCTGCATGCATGAGAAAGCTGAGCATAGAATAGCTGAGCTGTAATACAACCCGGCTGTCAGAGCAATGAAGATTCTGTGAGAAGGTCTGATGAATTCTGTTATCATGACATAAGCGCATATGTTTTTCATGAATTTGACAGGGTCTTTAGTGCAAATGTTAGCTGGTATCCATGGTGTCTTCAGCATAGCGTAGCTGAGCTGTGCTGCAATCCAGCTGTCAGAGCAAGGAAGATGCTGTGAGAAGGTCTGGGAGATTTTTTTATGAGACAGGTTCATTAGGTGCATCTCTTTTCCAGGAATTAGACAGGATCATTAAGTGAAAATATTAGCTGCTATACTTGGGATCTTCAGCATAGCGTAGCTGAGCTGTGCTGCAATCCGGCAGTCAGAGCAAGGAAGATGCTGTGAGAAGGTCTGGGAGATTTTTTATGAGACAGGGTCATTAGGTGCATCTCTTTTCCAGGAATTATAAAGGATCATTAAGCGCAAATATTAGCTGATATCCTTGGGATCTTCAGCATAGCGTAGCTGAGCTGTGCTGCAATCTGGCTGTCAGATGTTTCATTATGCAGACTCATTTGGTGCATCTGGGCATACACGACCGACAGGGGACAGATCCAGTTCCAACGGAAGAACGTGGGTGATACTGAAAATCAGTGCAATATTTAATAATAGGTTGTACTGACAAAATATAATTAATTCTGTATGTACGGAAAACTGAGACCACATTATGTTTTGGGGAATAATCATTTACAGTGGGGCAAAAAAGTATTTAGTCAGTCAGCAATAGTGCAAGTTCCACCACTTAAAAAGATGAGAGGCGTCTGTAATTTACATCATAGGTAGACCTCAACTATGGGAGACAAACTGAGACAAAAAAATCCAGAAAATCACATTGTCTGTTTTTTTATCATTTTATTTGCATATTATGGTGGAAAATAAGTATTTGGTCAGAAACAAACAATCAAGATTTCTGGCTCTCACAGACCTGTAACTTCTTCTTTAAGAGTCTCCTCTTTCCTCCACTCATTACCTGTAGTAATGGCACCTGTTTAAACTTGTTATCAGTATAAAAAGACACCTGTGCACACCCTCAAACAGTCTGACTCCAAACTCCACTATGGTGAAGACCAAAGAGCTGTCAAAGGACACCAGAAACAAAATTGTAGCCCTGCACCAGGCTGGGAAGACTGAATCTGCAATAGCCAACCAGCTTGGAGTGAAGAAATCAACAGTGGGAGCAATAATTAGAAAATGGAAGACATTCAAGACCACTGATAATCTCCCTCGATCTGGGGCTCCACGCAAAATCCCACCCCGTGGGGTCAGAATGATCACAAGAACGGTGAGCAAAAATCCCAGAACCACGCAGGGGGACCTAGTGAATGAACTGCAGAGAGCTGGGACCAATGTAACAAGGCCTACCATAAGTAACACACTGCGCCACCATGGACTCAGATCCTGCAGTGCCAGACGTGTCCCACTGCTTAAGCCAGTACATGTCCGGGCCCGTCTGAAGTTTGCTAGAGAGCATTTGGATGATCCAGACGAGTTTTGGGAGAATGTCCTATGGTCTGATGAAACCAAACTGGAACTGTTTGGTAGAAACACAACTTGTCGTGTTTGGAGGAAAAAGAATACTGAGTTGCATCCATCAAACACCATACCTACTGTAAAGCATGGTGGTGGAAACATCATGCTTTGGGGCTGTTTCTCTGCAAAGGGGCCAGGACGACTGATCCGGGTACATGAAAGAATGAATGGGGCCATGTATCGTGAGATTTTGAGTGCAAACCTCCTTCCATCAGCAAGGGCATTGAAGATGAAACGTGGCTGGGTCTTTCAACATGACAATGATCCAAAGCACACCGCCAGGGCAACGAAGGAGTGGCTTCGTAAGAAGCATTTCAAGGTCCTGGAGTGGCCTAGCCAGTCTCCAGATCTCAACCCTATAGAAAACCTTTGGAGGGAGTTGAAAGTCCGTGTTGCCAAGCGAAAAGCCAAAAACATCACTGCTCTAGAGGAGATCTGCATGGAGGAATGGGCCAACATACCAACAAAAGTGTGTAGCAACCTTGTGAAGACTTACAGAAAACGTTTGACCTCTGTCTTTGCCAACAAAGGATATATTACAAAGTATTGAGATGAAATTTTGTTTCTGACCAAATACTTATTTTCCACCATAAAATGCAAATAAAATTATAAAAAAACAGACAATGTGATTTTCTGGATTTTTTTTTCTCAGTTTGTCTCCCATAGTTGAGGTCTACCTATGATGTAAATTACAGACGCCTCTCATCTTTTTAAGTGGTGGAACTTGCACTATTGCTGACTGACTAAATACTTTTTTGCCCCACTGTAATTAGAAGTTATAGTTATCTAATATTATATTTTTATTTTTTTATTATTATTATTATTCAGGTTGTTTGCAAAAAATTCAGAAATTTTGAAATCCCAGTGGAAATGACCGGAATCTGGAGATACCTGAAAAATGCCTACACCAGAGATGAATTCATCAACACGTGTCCGGCCGACTATGAGATTGAATTTGCATATTTTGGAGTTACCAAACAGATGAATATATAAAAGATTTGTTGCCAATTTCTTGAAATATTCCATATGCAGTATTGGTTGGTGTCAAAATCAAATTTACTGTAAATTGAATTAACCTTATTTACTAGAAAGTTGACGAGTTACAGAAGGGCAAATCTGAATTATCGTAATTAATTTTATCACTACTTCTAGGCAAGGTGCAGCGATGTCCTTTACACAGTGTAAGGTTATGTTCACACAGGGTGGATACGCTGCAGATTTCCTATCTGGATTTGCTGGCGGAAAATTCACAATAGCATCAAAGTGGATACCAAGCATAGTCATCTACTCCTGGAATAAGGATAGATCTCCTAAAAATCTCTAAACTGAACCTATCTCGAACTTTTTGGGAAAGCAGCTGTTCTGGGAGGTTCCTTCACTCTAAAAAGTAAATGAAGGGGTTGGGAGAGGTGGGGATTGGGAATAAGAAGGCTGATAATGAGTGTAAAGGGTGAGACTTCATAAAAAGGTAAAAAATTTCCTACAGTGAAATCCACAACAAAATCAGCATCAAAATCTGCAGTGATCAGCAGCCAAATGATTGTAAGTGTAAATGTATCCAAAAGTAAAACTTCATCTTTTAACATTATTACGTTTTTACGTCACAAAATTTCTTAATAGGTTGGAGCGCTCCGAATCCTCTGCATAGACATAGACTTAACTGATAAAATTCTAAAGAAAATGCCATTTTTTAGGTCAATACTAGCCAAAACATAAAACATAAAAGATAAGATTTGGTGACATGCCGCCTGAAACGTAAAAGTGCCAATAAGTATATCTGAGCCATATATAGAGAATGACTTCAGGGATTTTAGATATTTTAATACCAGAGCTTCATCAGATTGTAGATCTTGATGCTTTCTTAAGATGAAAAAGTACGGTACTCCTTTTCTTCTGTGCAATATGAGTTTGAGAAAGTCAACTTTTAATAATGTAGTCTCACAGTTTAGGATTAACACTTAATAAGAATGTGAATATGTGTGCCATAAGAAATTCACCTCCTGTTTAAATGAGGTTTTTGATGTCAAAGTATTCCTCGTGGGCCGTCCTTCTGTTTCCTCCTTCTCATTGGCACAAAGGAGAGGAGGGGCATATTCTACTCTATATAAAATGGAATAGTGGGGTCCATCAGGCATCCTTCTGCTGAATGGGAACACAATTTAGATTTTTACATGTTTCCATGACCTGTAATAAACTAATAGAACATTCCAAATAATCTGTCATTCATTTTATTAGTTTATTATTGTTAGCATCATATGATGTTTCTTCCACTTTTTCTTTTTAATATCCTGCTTCTTCTGAGCCTCCGACTTGATCTTGTCACTTAATGCAATTCAAGGAAGTCGTGTGCATTTCGCAATGATGTATGCTACCGCAAATAACTGCTATGCATATACCAATATTTGTATTAAACCTTATCTTTAACATTACATGCCGTTTTTCGCCTTTTGTTTATTTTTTGCTATTATTATTATTATTACCACCATTACTATTATTATTATTTACGAAACTCAATATATTTTGTTTGGCAAATAAAAAATAAAAAAAATCATTGACAGAGGGGGTTTGGCTTAACAATTTCCTTTTTGAAAGAGGGGGAGGCTCCTGCTGCAGTTAGTTCTTCTAAAGTCAGACACAGGACAATGAAGAGAAGGAGACAGAAATGCCTAAACTTACAGGATACAGAAAAGATTTTTTGTCTCAATTTTAATTGTAAACTGAGACAAAAAATAATTAAAAAAGGAGATAAATAGAGGATACAGGATTTTTTTCCCCATATTTTCTACACTCAGATCCCATTTCTGTTTTAGTAAATACTTTATAAAATTATACTGAAGCATTTTTTTCTTAGAATTCTGTATGACATATTTTTTATTTGTCCTAATAATTTAGAACTAGGCTTCATTTTTTTCCCCTTGTCATTATAGTCTATAATTATGATGTCGTAATCATTGATTAATGAGACAATAGATCGGGTTAGTGAGTGGCGCACACTCCAAACATCCGGTTGCCCATAGAGTAAAATAATAACATTTGATCTTCTCTTAGCCACCAGTAGGGGGAGCTTAAGAGTGTACTGGAGACATCTGTAATACTAAAATGTCCTTTTTTTATCCTTATCATGAATTGTGTCATTTATTTAGGCACTTAAAGGGGATCTGTCACTCGCCATAATTCTGTAATATTTTTACCTGGTGTAAATGCCGATGTTCTCCTGAATCCGGCGATGTTTTTCTTTTGTTCCTGCGCCTCTCCGTTCCTGAGATATGGCCCATTCTTCACTGTATGTAGTGTAGTCTTTTAGCAATTGGGCGTGGTCCATCAGAAGACTCTTCTAGAGACCACGCCCACTTGCCTTAAAAAAAAATTAAATTTATATGCTGAGAAGAGGAGGCCATATCTCAGGAATGGAGAGGCGCAGGAACAAAAGAAAAACATCGCCGGATTCAGGAGAACAGCGGCATTTACAGCAGGTAAAAAAAATGTACATATTTATGACAAATGACAAGTCGTCCTGAAAATCAGTAAAGACAGTAGATAGTGAGGCTAAACTCCATAAATCAGTCAGGCATTTGTACAATTGCTTTCACTTTTAATCACAGCTCCAACCTTTACTACATGTGGTGCAGCCAAAAATAAGCGCTGTCAGGAGATAGTATTTGCCCCCTCACACAGTGAAAGAGGTCGTCAATAATAACAATGTCCTTAGAAATGGTGTGATTGATGCAGTCTTCACTATACAGGTATTTTCGTTACAACTAGATTTGACTTTTTCACAAACTTTTTTGAATTTATACAACAGTTAATTTTAGGAAACGTGGTATCAGCCCAACAATAATTGGCACATATACAGGGTCTTGAAAAAGTATTCATACCACGTGAAATTTTTCACGTTACACCCACAAATTTGAATCTATTTTATTGGGATTTTATGGGACACCAACACTACGTGGTGAGTATTTGTGAAATGAAAAGCAAATGATACATGGTTTTCTAATTATTTAAAAAATATGAGTATGAAAATCGTGATGTGCATTTGTATTCAGCCCCCCGTAGTCTGATTCCCCTAAATAAAATCCTGAGTGACCAATTTCCTCCAAATAGTGAGTAAATTGAGTCCACCTGAGTGTAATTTATCCTCAGTATAACTACAGCTGTTCTGTGAAGGCCTCAGAGGTTGGAGAACATTAGGGATCAAACAGCATCATGAAAACCAAGGAGCCCACCAGACAGGTCAGGGATAAAGTTATGGAAAAGAGTAAAGCAGGGTTAGGTTATAAAAAAAATCCCAAACTCTGAACATCTGTGGCAGCCAATGTTTAATCCATCATCCCAAAACAAAAGGAGTATTGGACAAATGCAAACCTACCAAGACATGTCCGTCCACCTAAACTGATATCCCAAGCAAGGAGAGCACTGATTAGATAAAGAAGCAGCCAAGAGGTCCATGGTCAGTGTGGAGGAGCTACAGAGACCCACAGCTCAGGTGGGAGAATCTGTCCACGGAACAACTATTAGTTGTATAATCCACAAATCTGGCCTTTATGGAAGAGTGGCAAGAAAGGCATTTTTTTAAAGCAAGTCCTGTTTGCAGTTTGCAGAAAGCCATGTAGGGGACACAGCTAGCTTGTGGAAGAAGGTGCTGTGGACAGATGAGACCTTACTGTGCTAAATGCAAAACGCTATGTGCGTCAGAAAACTAATACTGCACATCACTCTGAAAACACCATCCCCACCAACAAACATGGTGGTGGCAGCATTATACTGGGGGGAGGCTTTCCTTCAGCAGGGAAAGGGAAACTGGTCAGTGTTTATGGGAAGATGGATGGAGCTAAATACACTGCAATCTAGAGTAAAACCTGTTTAGAGGCTGCAAAAGGCTTTAGACTGGGGCATAGTTTCACCTTTCAGCAGGACCACAACCCTAAACATCCTGCCAGAGCCACAATGGATGGTTTAGATCAACGCATATTCATGTGTATGATTGGCCCAGTCACAGTCCAAAACGAAATTGCATTAGAATCTATGGCAAGACTTGAAAATTGAGCAGTAGTGAATGCAGTGACAGCTGATCCTACAAAGTATTGACTCGGGGGGGCTGAAAACTAATGCAAGTTTCACATTTATGTTTTTTTGAAATATTCAGAAAACCAAATATAATTTCCTTTGCACTTCACAAATACTTGCTACTTTGTGTGGGCATATCACATAAAATAAAAAAGTCCATGGGGGTATGAATACTTTTACAAGGCACTGAATATACAGAATATATATATGTATACACTGTATCTATGTATATATACACTATATACAGTACATGTGTATATATATATCTATGCAATAGATTTTCGCATACAGATGAAATGTCTCTTTGTATTCACTTTACATCCTATAGTTCTCCAGCTATATTGAAACTACAAGTCTCAGCACTGTATAACAGTGGACATCTTTCATGGTATGCTGGGATTTATAGTTCAAAACCAGCTACAAAGCCACTGATTTAGACTTTGTTTCACTTTATTTTTTTTCTTAACTTATTAAATGTTGGAACAATACGAATGTTCCTCGTCACTAGTTTTGCTAATGTTTTCATGTTGACGTATCACCGTCTTTCAGGTTAAGATTTCCAGCATGGCGGCGTACGGCCGTCTGAGTCACTTGTTTTGAATGCAGTATTTCCAGAAACAAGCTGCAAGAAAAAATAAAAGTGTTATGCTACATAGTGTCACGTATAACATTGCGTCAGAAAATCCTGCAGAGGACCCTGTCGCTTTGTATATCTGATTGGCGGTGATTGTAGCTGGACCCAAATAAACACTAAAAGGGAAGTGTGTCATGTTCTCAATGGCAAGAGAACATAGCATCAGCATATATAGGAACTAGCTCTTGGAAGATGGGAACTGAGCTGACCATGAACTAAACCTAACGCACAACTAGCAGTGGCCGGGTAGCATGCCTACGTTGATTCTAGATGCCCAGCACCAGCCGGAGGACTAAATAATGCTAGCAGAGGAAAATATTAGTCCTAGCTCACCTCTAGAGAAATACCCCGAAAGGAGACATAGGCCCCCCACATGTATTGGCGGTGAATTAAGATGAAATAACAAACGTAGTATGAAAATAGGTTTAGCAAATTTGAGGTCCACTTACTACATAGCAGAAGACAGAAAGGACACTTTCATGGTCAGCTGAAAACCCTATAAAAACACCATCCAGAAATTACTTTAAAACTCTGGCATTAACTCATAACACCAGAGTGGCAATTCCTGTTCACAAGAGCTTTCCAGACACAGTAACGAAACTACAGCTGTGAACTGGAACAAAAATGCAAAAACAAACATGGACAAGAGTCCAACTTATCTAGTAGTTGTCTAGGAGCAGGAACAAGCACAGAGAGGCTTCTGATAACATTGTTGACCGGCAAGCAACTAACAGAGCAGCAAGGTTATATAGCGACTCCCACATCTTGATGGGAACAGGTGAACAGAGAAGATGAAAACACCAGTTCAATTCCACCAGTAGCCACCGGGGGAGCCCAGAATCCAAATTCACAACAGTACCCCCCCCTCAAGGAGGGGGCACCGAACCCTCACCAGAACCACCAGGGCGATCAGGATGGGCCCTATGAAAGGCACGAACCAGATCAGAGGCATGAACATCAGATGCATTCACCCAAGAATTATCCTCCTGGCCGTATCCCTTCCACTTGACCAGATACTGGAGTCTCCGTCTGGAAACACGAGAGTCTAAGATTTTCTCCACAACGTACTCCAACTCACCCTCAACCAACACCGGAGCAGGAGGCTCAACGGAAGGCACAACCGGTACCTCATACCTGCGCAATAATGACCGATGAAAAACGTTATGAATAGAAAAGGATGCAGGGAGGTCCAAACGGAAGGAAACAGGGTTAAGAATCTCCAATATCTTATACGGGCCGATGAACCGAGGCTTAAACTTAGGAGAAGAGACCCTCATAGGGACAAAACGAGAAGACAACCACACCAAATCCCCAACACAAAGCCGAGGACCAACACGACGGTGGCGGTTGGCAAAAAGCTGAGTCTTCTCCTGGGACAACCTCAAATTGTCCACCACCTGCCCCCAGATCTGATGCAATCTCTCCACCACAGCATCCACTCCAGGACAATCCGAAGATTCCACCTGACCAGAGGAAAATCGAGGATGAAACCCCGAATTACAGAAAAACGGGGACACCAAAGTGGCAGAGCTGGCCCGATTATTGAGAGCGAACTCTGCCAATGGCAAAAAAGCAACCCAATCATCCTGGTCAGCAGACACAAAACACCTCAGATATGTCTCCAGGGTCTGATTAGTCCGCTCGGTCTGGCCATTCGTCTGAGGATGGAAAGCGGACGAAAAAGATAAATCTATGTCCATCCTAGCACAGAATGCCCGCCAAAATCTAGACACGAATTGGGTCCCTCTGTCAGAAATGATATTCTCAGGAATACCATGCAAACGAACAACATTTTGAAAAAACAGAGGAACCAACTCGGAAGAAGAAGGCAACTTGGGCAGAGGAACCAAATGGACCATCTTAGAGAAACGGTCACACACCACCCAGATGACAGACATCTTCTGAGAAACAGGCAGATCTGAAATAAAATCCATCGAGATGTGCGTCCAAGGCCTCTTAGGAATAGGCAAGGGCAACAATAATCCACTAGCCCGAGAGCAACAAGGCTTGGCCCGAGCACAAACGTCACAAGACTGCACAAAGCCTCGCACATCTCGTGACAGGGAAGGCCACCAGAAGGACCTTGCCACCAAATCCCTGGTACCAAAAATGCCAGGATGACCTGCCAACGCAGAAGAATGAACCTCAGAGATGACTCTACTGGTCCAATCATCAGGAACAAACAGTTTATCAGGTGGGCAACGATCCGGTCTATCCGCCTGAAACTCCTGCAAGGCCCGCCGCAGGTCTGGAGAAACGGCTGACAATACCACTCCATCCTTAAGGATACCTGTGGGCTCAGAGTTACCAGGCGAGTCAGGCTCAAAACTCCTAGAAAGGGCATCCGCCTTAACATTCTTAGAACCCGGTAGGTATGACACCACAAAATTAAACCGAGAGAAAAATAATGACCAGCGCGCCTGTCTAGGATTCAGGCGCCTGGCGGTCTCAAGATAAATCAAGTTTTTGTGGTCAGTCAATACCACCACCTGATGTCTGGCCCCCTCAAGCCAATGGCGCCACTCCTCAAAAGCCCACTTCATGGCCAAAAGCTCCCGATTCCCAACATCATAATTCCGCTCAGCGGGCGAAAATTTACGGGAAAAGAAGGCACAAGGCCTCATCACGGAGCAGTCAGAACTTTTCTGCGACAACACTGCCCCAGCTCCGATCTCAGAAGCGTCGACCTCAACCTGAAAAGGTAGAGCAACATCAGGCTGACGCAACACAGGGGCAGAGGAAAAACGGCGCTTAAGCTCCCGAAAGGCCTCCACAGCGTCAGGGGACCAATCAGCAACATCAGCACCCTTCTTAGTCAAATCGGTCAATGGCTTAGCAATATCCGAAAAACCAGCAATAAATCGACGATAAAAGTTAGCAAAGCCCAAAAATTTCTGAAGACTCTTAAGAGAAGAGGGCTGCGTCCAATCACAAATAGCTTGAACCTTGACAGGATCCATTTCAATGGAAGAGGGAGAAAAAATATATCCCAAAAAGGAAATCCTCTGTACCCCAAAAACACACTTAGAACCCTTCACACACAAAGAATTAGACCGCAAAACCTGGAAAACCCTCCTGACTTGCTGGACATGAGAGTCCCAGTCATCCGAAAAAATCAGAATATCATCCAGATACACAATCATAAATTTATCCAAATAATCGCGAAAAATATCATGCATAAAGGACTGGAAAACTGACGGAGCATTTGAAAGACCAAAAGGCATCACTAAATACTCAAAGTGGCCCTCGGGCGTATTAAATGCGGTTTTCCACTCATCCCCCTGCCTGATTCGCACCAAATTATACGCCCCACGAAGGTCAATCTTAGAGAACCACTTGGCCCCCTTTATGCGAGCAAACAAATCAGTCAGCAACGGCAATGGGTATTGATATTTTACAGTGATTTTATTCAAAAGCCGATAATCGATACATGGTCTCAAAGAGCCGTCTTTTTTTGACACAAAGAAAAAACCGGCTCCTAAGGGAGATGACGATGGACGAATATGTCCCTTTTCCAAGGACTCCTTTATATATTCTCGCATAGCAGCATGTTCAGGCACAGACAGATTAAATAAACGACCCTTTGGGTATTTACTACCCGGGATTAAATCTATGGCACAATCGCACTCTCGGTGCGGAGGTAATGAACCAAGCTTGGATTCTTCAAAGACGTCACGATAGTCAGACAGGAACTCAGGAATTTCAGAGGGAATAGATGATGAAATGGAAACCACAGGTACATCCCCATGAGCCCCCTTACATCCCCAGCTCAACACAGACATAGCTCTCCAGTCGAGGACTGGGTTGTGAGATTGCAGCCAAGGCAATCCTAGCACCAAATCATCATGTAGATTATACAGCACCAGAAAGCGAATAATCTCCTGGTGATCCGGATTAATACACATAGTTACTTGTGTCCAGTATTGTGGTTTATTATTAGCCAATGGGGTGGAGTCAATCCCCTTCAGAGGAATAAGAGTCTCCAAAGGCTCTAAATCATACCCACAGCGTTTGGCAAAGGACCAATCCATAAGACTCAAAGCGGCGCCAGAGTCGACATAGGCGTCCGTGGTAATAGATGACAAAGAGCAAATCAGGGTCACAGATAGAATAAACTTAGACGGTAAGGTGCAAATGGAAACAGATTTATCAAGCTTTTTAGTGCGCTTAGAGCATGCTGATATAACATGAGTAGAATCACCACAATAGAAACACAACCCATTTTTCCGTCTAAAATTCTGCCGCTCGCTTCGGGACAGAATTCTATCACACTGCATACTCTCTGGCGACTTCTCAGTGGACACCGCCAGATGGTGCACTGGTTTGCGCTCCCGCAAACGCCTATCGATCTGAATAGCCATTGTCATGGACTCATTCAGACCCGCAGGCACAGGGAACCCCACCATAACATCCTTAATGGCATCAGAGAGACCCTCTCTGAAAGTCGCCGCCAGGGCGCACTCATTCCACTGAGTAAGCACAGACCATTTACGGAATCTTTGACAGTAAATTTCCGCTTCATCTTGCCCCTGAGATAGGGACATCAAAGTTTTTTCTGCCTGAAGCTCCAAATGAGGTTCGTCATAAAGCAACCCCAAGGCCAGAAAAAACGCATCCACATTGAGCAACGCAGGATCCCCTGGTGTCAATGAAAAAGCCCAGTCTTGAGGGTCGCCCCGGAGCAAGGAAATCACAATCCTGACCTGCTGTGCAGGGTCTCCGGCAGAGCGAAATTTCAGGGACAAAAATAATTTGCAATTATTTCGAAAATTCTGAAACCCAGATCTATTCCCCGAGAAAAATTCCGGCAAAGGAATTCTCGGCTCAGATACAGGTGCATGACAAACAAAGTCTTGCAAATTTTGTACCTTCGTGGCGAGATTATTCAAACCTGCAGTTACACTCTGAAGATCCATTACAAACAGGTGGACACAGAGCCATTCAAAGATTAGAAGGAGAAAAAAAAAAAAAAAAAATTCTCAGCAGACTTCTTATTTCTCTCCTTTCTCAGCCAAGGATTTTAACCCTTTAGTGGGCCGGTCAAACTGTCATGTTCTCAATGGCAAGAGAACATAGCATCAGCATATATAGGAACTAGCTCTTGGAAGATGGGAACTGAGCTGACCATGAACTAAACCTAACGCACAACTAGCAGTGGCCGGGTAGCATGCCTACGTTGATTCTAGATGCCCAGCACCAGCCGGAGGACTAAATAATGCTAGCAGAGGAAAATATTAGTCCTAGCTCACCTCTAGAGAAATACCCCGAAAGGAGACAGAGGCCCCCCACATGTATTGGCGGTGAATTAAGATGAAATAACAAACGTAGTATGAAAATAGGTTTAGCAAATTTGAGGTCCACTTACTACATAGCAGAAGACAGAAAGGACACTTTCATGGTCAGCTGAAAACCCTATAAAAACACCATCCAGAAATTACTTTAAAACTCTGGCATTAACTCATAACACCAGAGTGGCAATTCCTGTTCACAAGAGCTTTCCAGACACAGTAACGAAACTACAGCTGTGAACTGGAACAAAAATGCAAAAACAAACATGGACAAGAGTCCAACTTATCTAGTAGTTGTCTAGGAGCAGGAACAAGCACAGAGAGGCTTCTGATAACATTGTTGACCGGCAAGCAACTAACAGAGCAGCAAGGTTATATAGCGACTCCCACATCTTGATGGGAACAGGTGAACAGAGAAGATGAAAACACCAGTTCAATTCCACCAGTAGCCACCGGGGGAGCCCAGAATCCAAATTCACAACAGAAGTGGTTATGAGTGATATAGTTGCCATTCTGGGAGATTTTTTGTGACCCTTTCGGTGGATAGGAAGCGTATAGTCAAATGTTGAAAGGCATAGGCATACCAAACCAGAAAACCTCTTAAAGGGGTCTTGTCACTTGCCAAATATATGTATTTCTTTTACCCAGTGTAAATGCCACCGTTCTCCTGAATCCAGCGATGTTTTTCTTTTGTTCCTGCGCCTCTCCGTTCCTGAGATATGGCCTCCTATTTCCTGTATACAACTCAAGTATTTTTAAGCAATAAGGTGTGGCCCACAAGGACACGCCCTCAGAAAAGAGTTGAGCGCCACACCCACTTTGCTAACCATACTAGGTTTATGTACAGGGAAGAACGGGCCATATCTCAGGAACGGAGAGGCGCAGGAACAAAAGAAAAACAACCCCGAATTCAGGAGAACAGCGGCATTTACACCAGATTTTAAAAAATACATCTTTAAGGCGAGTGACAAGTTCTCTTTAAATGCTGTCTCATATACACCAAATCATATTGAAACTTAATATAAAACTTCTAGAAAGCTTTTTACCTCGTTTCTTGCTTTTCCTGGGTAAATTTTGAGAAATCTTCCTAAAGTGTCTACCCCTCACGGGGGTATTGTCTGCTATTTCATCATTGTGATCTGCGGACTCTTCTAGATGGAACGGTGGATTTGGGTGCTCCTCTCGTACTTCATCCTGTACAAGAGAAGATTTGTTAAAGAGGAACGCTACATGAAGGTTTTTATAAAGAAGGGCAAGTGCAACAAGTTTTTGAAGCAAATCCGAATCCGGAGCAGCATGTATATATGTATGAATTTATACAGCTAAAACTACGCTCAGAGGGGGCTCTATGAATGATTGTGGGAAGAGCTCCCTCTAGTGGTGGGCACAGCTATTTAATATTTTTTAATGAATTGTGCCTGCTGGGTCATGGATAGGCCCCTTCTGCGAACAACATGGCTAGGACTATTTCTAACCAACTTTCCAAAATGTCCATAATTTCTAACTACTAATTTTTATGGGTGCCATGTAATACTTTATTTTCTCTATGGGGGGCGCTGCAGCACTTCCAGTGGAGCACATTGTGATCAATATACTTTCACTTGACCCTTTTAAACAGTCAAAACACAATGGGACTCATTTATAAAAATTACCTAAAAAAGCCAAACTGTTTGTTGCCCATAGCAACCAATCACAGCTCAGCTGTCATGTTTCAAAAGCAGAATATGAAATGTAAGCTGCGCTGTGATTGGTTGCTCTGGACAAGAAGGACAGTTTGGCTTTTTAGGCTGCTTTATCATTGTCTTATATATTAGTACATCAGAAGTTACAGCGGCAGAATTTAGTCATTATTTTTCTTTATTTAAAGAGATATTCATATTTTCCTGCAGCAATCATTTTTAAAAAGTGACAACAGTAATATTTATTAGAATTAGTCGGATCCCTTTAAAAGAAAAAAAATCATGTTCGAGCACTGGAGCGCCACTGATTATTTTCTCTGGGGGGGATACATGTTGCCAAAATCAAAATGGAAGTCACTTCACTAGTGAATCGAGCCACTTACCAGTCTGTTCTTTTTTCCAAGTAACTTGTTGGCTACAAGATAAAAAAAAAGAAAAATCTCAAATGAAAATTGTGAAATTATCTAGAAACTGAAAATATATAACAAATCACGGTTTCATGTATTTTTTCACCAGCCAACAGCGCCACTCTTGTCCATAGGCTGTGCCCGGTATTACAACCCAATTTTATTCTGCAGATTGAGCTGCAATACCAGACATGGCCTCTAGACATGAGTGGCACTGTTGCTTAGAAAAAAAAAAGAACAGACCATTTTTCTAATTTTATTAACCCCTTCACTTACATGCAACACAGCCGCACAATGGAAACACTGCGATCATTTTAGAGCTTCATGGCAAAACATGATCACGTGAGGCATTACCCCCAAATTGGGCACTAAAAAATAAATTTTCTCCCCATGATGTGACGGGAGCATTAGCAGTGAGCAGTCTAGCCTTTCCTTCTCTTATCTGCTGGGACAATGGAAGGTGGCAATGTCCATTTTACTGTCCTCCATGTTTACATTTTTGCTCAGTATTCGGGATAACATTTAGTCGCCCTCCAGAGTTGTCGGACCCTCAGTGTACACACGTTCACATTCCCCCTATTTACTGATTCTGTATCCAGGCACAAGGCATCTGGAGCCGATGGTGACACCACAAGGCGACCTATCCTAGTCCTCCGGAGATGCCGCATGTCTATAACTCCAGAGCTCAGACTAAGGTCCCCCCCATTATTAGATTTATGGGGTCCTGCACTATTGTAGCAGGTCCAATAATAATATAATGGGGCTTATGTGTAAAGGGGGTCACTAAATTCCCCCACAAACATCTGGATGGTCCAGCACTGATCACGAGAGCAGGGCCAAGTCTGGAGCGGTGGCCAAGCTCGGACGCCTCTGCTCCTTTGACTGTAATGTGAAGTCTGCGACATTGTTCTCTTTGTCTTGCCATGGAGAACATCAGAAATATTTAAAAGATGTATTTCTATCATGCAATTTTGGGGTTTGTTTTTGTAAAAATGTGATATTTTTGATAAATCTACGCAATACACATATTACATGCAGAGAAACTATCATCTCTATGTAGGATGTCACCCAACGTGAAAATCAGATTATTAGATGCAGCAATGAAGCCCCAGAACATATCAGAGCTTCCTCCATGTTTCACAGTAGGGACAGCGTTTTTTTCTTGATATGCTTTATTTTTCCGTCTGTGAATATGTGTGTCTGGTATGTGTGGTGTATAGCATGTGTATGTATGGTGGTTATATGTGTGTACATGCATGTATATGTGTCTGTGGTGTATAGCATGTGTATGTATGGTGGCTATATGTGTACATGTGTGTATACATGTGTCTGGTATAGTATGTGTATGTATGGTGGGTATATGTGTGTACGTGTATGCATATGTGTGTCTGGTATGTGTGGTGTATAGCATGTGTATGATTGGTGGGTACATATGTGTAAATGTGTGTATACGAGTGTCTGGTATGTGTGCTGTGTAGTATGTGTATGTATGGTGGGTATATGTGTGTACATGTATGCACACACATTTACCCACCACATGTACATATACGTGTACAGTATTTCCTGTCGCTTTCTATTACTCTGCCACCATTATCATTATCAGTATAACCACGCCCCGTGCCATCCTATTGGCACACCCACACACACCTCCATTTTCTATTGGCCCTTTCTCATATACAGTATATACTCCCATTCATCCTAATGATGCCACCCCTGACGAAGGCAAAGAGCCGAAACGCGCGTTGGGAGGACGCCATCCAGGAGCCAGGGATCTACAGCTACACTGTAAGTGACTTCCCACCGTGGCATCAGTCATTACACCTACACTTTGATCATGCTTCCCTCTCTCCATGACTACACGTACCCTACATTATTATTATTATTTTCTGAGTGTCCCACTGTATTTTAATTATTTTTTACATTGATTGATTTTTTTACTTTTGTTCCACGTATGCTGCACACAATTGTGTGCTTTTGCAACTTTTTTTGCCTTTTGCATCAATTCACTTTTATACCCATGTTTTTTTCCTACCAGGGTAACACTTGTGATATTCACTTGTATTTTATGTTTGGGTATATTCTGTTTTAATATTTACTACTGCATACACTCTTGTGTTTCACCCAGTTTCACCCAGTTTTATTTTTCATTTTGCTTTACTCCTAGGTGTGCGTCCCTTTTTGTGTACAATTTGTACTTTTGCATTGTGGTCCATATTTTTATCTCGTACCTGTATTTATTTTCCATTATTTGTACCACCTTTTACTTGAATTATACAGAAATAAAATTAAATTCTATCACATTGGACTGTATGATTGGTTTATGGAGTCTCTTCTGGTTATGTATGTATGTGAGTAGTGTATGGTATGTGCAGGGCCAGCGTTATGGGCAGGCAGACCAGGCAGCTGCCTAAGGCCCCTGATACTCCAGGGGACCCCAGCTAGTAGCAGCACACCACATGGCCACTATGGTGCCCCTGAGTGAGAGGGGATCGGCGGTGCTCCCATCACGCATTCAACTTATCTGTATCATAGATGCCGATACAGTTGAAAGCAGGGATGGAGGAGAGCGTCATGTGATGCTCCCTCTCCCATTACTGCCCCTCTGCCTCTAACTCAGTGTCTGCCAGCAGTGGAACTGATGACATACTGAGACGCTCTGCAGAAGCCAGAGCAGCAGGGGAACGGGGAGGAGAGGTAAGTATTGTCTGTGTGTGTGTGTGTGTGTGTGTGTGTGTGTGTGTGTGGTGGGGGTAACTGCACTATACTGTGTTGTGTGTGTATCTGCTGCTCTATACTGTGTGTGGGGGACTGCACTATACTGTGTGTGTGGGGGGACTGCACTATACTGTGTGTGGGAGGACTGCGCTATATTGTGTGCGTGTGGAGACTGCACTATACTGTGTGTGTGGGGGGGACTGCACTATACGGTGTGCGTGTGGAGACTGCACTATACTGTGTGTGTGGGAGGACTGCACTATACTGTGTGTGTGGGGGGACTGCACTATACGGTGTGTGTGTGGAGACTACACTATACTGTGTGTGTGGGGGGACTGCACTATACGGTGTGCGTGTGGATACTGCACTATACTGTGTGTGTGGGGGCTGCACTATACTGTGTGTGCTGCACTATACTGTGTTGTGTTGTGTGTGTGTGTTTGCACTATACTGTGTGGGGGGACTGCACTATACTGTGTGTGTGTGGGGACTGTACTATACTGTGTGTGGGCTGCATTATACTGTGTGTGGAGCTGCATTATACTCTGAGGGGGCTGCATTATACTCTGAGGGGGCTCTGTTGTGAATTTGTTTTTTGGCTCCCTCTAGTGGTTACTAGTGATTTGACTCTGGGTATGTCAGTCATCCCTTGTATGCTCACCTGGGCCGTTAGTTCAGGGGTGTTGCTATATAAGCTCCCTGGACCTTCAGTTCAATGCCTGGCAACGTTGAAATCAGAGCTAATCTGTTGTGCTCTTGTCTACTGATCCTGGTTCCTGCTTGATTAAGCTAAGTCTGCTTTCTTGCTTTTTGCTATTTGTTTTTGTTTGCATTTTTGTCCAGCTTGTACTTAATCTGTATCCTGTCCTTGCTGGAAGCTCTAGGGAGCTGGTGTTCTCCCCCCGGGCCGTTAGACGGTTCGGGGGTTCTTGAATTTCCAGCATGGATGTTTGATAGGGTTTTTGTTGACCATATAAGTTATCTTACTACATTCTGCTATTAGTAAGCGGGCCTCTCTTTGCTAAACCTAGTTCATTTCTATGTTTGTCATTTCCTCTTACCTCACCGTTATTATTTGTGGGGGGCTTGTATCCTACTTTTGGGGTCCTTTCTCTGGAGGCAAGAGAGGTCTTTGTTTTCCTCTTCTAGGGGTAGTTAGTTCTCCGGCTGGCGCGAGACATCTAGCGACCAACGTAGGCATGTTCCCCGGCTACTTCTAGTGTTGGCGTTAGGAGTAGATATATGGTCAACCCAGTTACCACTGCCCTATGAGCTGGATTTTTGTACTTCGCAGACTTACCTATTTCTCTGAGACCCTCGCCATTGGGGTCATAACAGGGCTCCATTATACTCTGAGGGGGCTGAATTATATTATGAGGAGACTGTATTTTACTCTGAGGGGCTGCATTATACTCTGAAGGAGCTGCCTTATACTGTGTGAGGGGCTGCATTACTGTGTGGGGGGCTGCATTATACTGCTGTGTGGGGAGGCTGCATTATACTGTGAGGGGGCTGCATTATACTGTGTGTGGGGGCTGCATTATACTGTGTGTGTGAGGGAGCTGCACTATACTGTGTGCATAGGGGCAGCACAATACTGTGTGTGTGGGTTTGCATTATACTCTGGAAAGGCTGCATTATACTCTGAGGGGGCTGCATTATACTTTGAGGGGCTGCATTATACTCTGGAGTGGCTGCATTATACTCTGGGGGATGCATTATACTCTGAGGGGGCTGCATTATACTCTGAAGGGCTGCATTATACTCTGGGAGGCTGCATTATACTCTTTGGGGACTGCATTATCCTCTGTGGGGGGCTGCATTATGCTCTGAGGGGGGCCACATTGTACTGTATCAAGGACCTTGGGGAGTGCTTGTACTATTGATGGTGCGATATGTGAGCATTTGGGGCCTCACATTAAACTTTTGCCCAGGGCCCCACTTTGGGGCTGTGGAGAGATAAGCCATGCATACGGGGGGATATGAGCCATGCATACGGGGGGATATGAGCCATGCATACAGGAGGGGGGATATGAGCCATGCATACAGGGGGGATATGAGCCATGCATACAGGGGGGATATGAGCCATGCATAAAGGGGGGATATGAGCCATGCATACAGGGGGGGGATATGAGCCATGCATACGGGGGGGAATATGAGCCATGCATACAGGGGGGAATAGGAGCCATGCATACAGGGGGGAATAGGAGCCATGCATACAGGAGGGAGAATGTGAGCCATGCATACAGGAGGGGGAATATGAGCCATGCATACAGGGGGGGGGAATATGAGCCATGCATACAGGGGGAATATGAGCCATGCATACAGGGGGGAATATGAGCCAGCATACAGGGGGGGAATATGAGCCATGCATACAGGGGGAATATGAGCTATGCATACAGGGGGGAATATGAGCCGTGCATACAGGGGGAATATGAGCCATGCATACAGGGGGGGATATGAGACATGCATACAGGGGGGGAATATGAGCCATGCATACAGGAGGGGGAATATGAGCCATGCATACAGGAGGGGGGGATATGAGCCATGCATATGGGATGGGAGGAAGATGAGCCATGCATACAGGAGGGGGGGGGGTCATTATACAGTATTGAGCATCATGTGGGATCATTATACAGTATGGAGAACTGTGTGTGGCCATTATACAGTATTGAGCATCATGTGTGGCCATTATACAGTATGGAGAACTGTGTGTGGCCATTATACAGTATTGAGCATCATGTGTGGCCGTTATACAGTATGGAGCATCATGTGTGGCCAATGGACATTATACAGTATGGAGCATCATGTGTGGCCGTTATACAGCATTGAGCATCATTTGTGGCCATTATACAGTATTGAGCATCATGTGGGATCATTACACAGTATGGAGAACTGTTTGTGGCCGTTATACAGTATGGAGCACTATGTGTGGCCATTATATAGTATGGAGCACTGTGTGGCCATTATACAGTACTGAGCATCATGTGTGGCCATTATACACTATGGAGCATCATGTGTGGCCATTATACAGTACTGAGCATCATGTGTGGCCATTATACACTATGGAGCATCATGTGTGGCCATTATACAGTAATGAGCATCATGTGTGGCCATTATACAGTATGGAGCACTGTGTGGCCATTATACATTATGGAGCATCATGTGTGGCCATTATACACTATGGAGCATCATGTGTGGCCATTATACAGTACTGAGCATCATGTGTGGCCATTATACAGTATGGAGAACTGTGTGTGGCCATTATACAGTATGGAGCATCATGTGTGGCCATTATACAGTATGGAGCACTGTGTGGCCATATTTTTTTGTTTATAATTATTGTATATAAAACAGTGTGATCAGCAGTGCTAAATGGCTGTGGTTGGGATGTGGTTATGGCTGTGACTAGTTGTGAAATGGGTGTGGTCAGAGGCGTGGCCTAAAATTTGCCGTAGCGCACTACGCGCGCCGCAAACTTTATACCTCCTTTCCTTCTTCAAAAGTTGGGAGGTATGGTACCACATTTGCCAGATCACGACAAGTGCCGCAAATCCCATAGGGAATGAACGAGGCCGAATGCAGTGTTGCCGTAAGTGATCTGTTACGCGGCAGATGCAGAAAAACTGCCGGATCTGCTGCAAAAGGCGACTTTCACATCAGCAATTCTTGCCAAAGTCACTGCCGATAGTGTCATACTCACCAAAGTTGAGGCAGCACTAAAAGTGCCTAGGGCAGCAGAAACTCTAAATACGGCCCTGGGGGGCTACATTATATTCTGTGGGGGGACTGCATTATACTCAGGGTACTACATTATATTATGGGGGGCTACATCATACTATATGAGGGGTTACAGTATACTCTATGGGGGCTGCATTATATTATGTGGTGGGGCTGCATTATTCTCTCAGGGGACTACATTATATTATGGGGGGCTACATCATACTATATGAGGGGGCTACAGTATACTCTATGGGGGGCTGCATTACATTCTGTGGTGGAACTGCATTCTCTCAGGGGACTACATTATATTCTGTGGTGGGTTGCATTATACTATATGAGGGGGGCTGCATTATACCCTATGGGGGTGCTACATAATATTCTATGGTGGGGACTGCGTCATACCTGAGGGGGTTGCATTATATTTTGTGGGGTGCTGCATTATATTCTATGAGAGGGGACCGCATTATATTTTATGAGGGGGCTACCCCAACCCTTGCTAAATAATTAAGACGTGAACTACCTTATATTATACCCTGATATTAGCGCTTTTTACCGCACAATTGGTGGTCTTGTATCTATTTCTATGTAGCTACATAGTGGGCCCCAAGAATGATTTTCTCTGGTGGGCCCAAGGTGCTCCAGTCTGACGCTGTGGGTATATGTGTGTACATGTATGTATGCGAGTAGTGTCTGGTATGCGTGGTATGTATGATAAATGGGCAGCACGGTGGCTCAGTGGTTAGCACTGCAGCACTGGAGTCCTGGATTCAAACCCCACCAAGGACAACCTCTGCAAAGAGTTTGTATGTTCTCCCCTTGTTTGCGTGGGTTTCCTCCGGGTTCTCCAGTTTTCTCCCACATTCCAAAGACATACTAATAGGGAATTTAGATTGTGAGCCCCATCGGGGACAGCGATGATAATGTGTGCAAGCTGTAAAGCGCTGCGGAGTATGTTAGCGCTATATAAAAATAAAGATTATTATTATAATACATGTTTGTACAGGGGTGTGTATGTTTTATGTGTCAGATATGTTTTGTACGGTATTGGTAGGCATGTGTAGTATCGGTACTTCTGGTGTGTATGTGGGGTGTGCAGTATATACATGTGTTACGTGTACATGTGTGCGCTAGTGGAGCTGTGATATGTATGATCATCATCTGTACATTTACCTCTAATACTGGTGATTTTTGCTGCAAACCTGGAACTGGCAATTTCTTCTGCTTTCTCCAGTAAAGCTAGAAAAGCCGCCACGTCCTGATTCTCTGCCGTGAGACGCTCCTGATGTGTCTGCTCAGTTTCTTCTAATAAATAAGAACATGACATAAATGACCAATACATGGAAATATGGCCGCCACCACTGGGGACAAGTGTTTGTGAAAATCCGCTAAGTAGTGGTCTGGTGGTATAACCTCCTGTACCCCAATCAAAATGATACCATTTTAGTGGAGATTCAATGTTCAAGTCATGAAAAATCAGGGTGGAAATGCACTAGGGGCGTGTCCGAATCCATCTAAGTGCAGTGACACGCCCCCTGTGCACTTAAAGCCTATTTTGTATATGGCTTGTACACTAGATTTCTACTGACCAACAAATTATATCTATACAAAAAATGTGCCAGTGGTATGCCCTACAAGCACTTATATAGGCATACCACTGCTGTATGTAAAAATAAACTGACAAGTTTCCTTTCAATAAAAAATGCGAAATTTCGAAGATTTAAAAAAATAATAATAATAATTCTAAGATAAAAATAAAAAATTCTGTGATAAATATGAAAGATTCTGCGATATAAATTAATCATTCTATTACAATACAAAATTTGACTGAAACAAAATCCACCAGAATTGTACGAAAAAAAACCCCAAAAAATAAACAACAAATAATAATAATAATAATAATAAATTGATACAAGACTTTTAGGTCTCAATGCTTTCAGAAAAAATGGGAGACATAGACTCAGGAAATAACTTTCCAAAATTTTATGAAGAAAATGTATATAAATACATATATTAATAAATATCCAGGCTTAAGTTTTTAAAAAATATATACAAAATAATAATAATAATAATAATAATAATAAATGTATTCTGAATAATAATTGCACTTGTATTTTTTTAATATATTTTTTTTTATTTAAAGTTGGATTTCCTCTTTGACAGAAGTAAATTTTCCATTCTTAATTATGTGTATTACATCAGTTGTTTATGCCATCAATAAATAAATATATATAAATAAATAAATTCATATATATATATTCATTATATAAATATATATATATATATTTAGATATATATTTATTAACAAATATATATGTATATTTTATTTATATAATATATAAATAAAATATATATATACATAAAAAGTATATATTTTTTGCTAATATTATACTGTATAATATTATGATATATGAATATATTTACACATAAATATGTATATATATACAGTATGTATGTATATATATATATATACAGCAATGTGTACGTACCTTCTCTGAGTTGCAGCGTTTCGGCCCCCAGCGGAGAGGATTTGACACCTCGTGTCATAGAGAACAGCGCGGTGGCGATGACACTAACAATCACTATGATTTCCATCCTTCCCCCCTATTTCGTTAGCTCTGAGCGCCTTTGGATAAGGCTTGTCCGGTGGGTGCGGGGTCTTTGACGCTCTGCGGGAAGCTCGCACTCTTATAAACCTGCCTCCCTCCTTCCCCTACATTGACCGAGACCTCAATCAAATTCCACTTTTACTAAGTCCCATTTGTGACATTCGGTGACCAGTCCTCGGCTATTTTGTGTGGTTTGCTTTGTGTCTTTGGTACTGGTAATACGAGCGCCAACGTCAGAGGCCTTTTCTCTCCCTGTGCAAACACATTAAATGTGTGTTATCGTTGCTTGTACAGGGTCCCCCAGATGTGTGCGCAAACTTTGCCGACCACTTTCTGATTCAGCTATCTGGATGGCACAAAATATCTGAAGATGTTCATTGTCTCGGAAGTACATGTTAATAAGGGGCCAATTACAAAGGACATTGCAGACATGCCAGTGACGCCAGCAGTTGGCATAGTAAATGTCCAACCTAACACAAGATATTTGATAAATGGAGCGTTCGGCCATTAGGTGATTATTTTGTGTAAAACCTTTATAAAAACTGTAAACTCAGGAAAAAAAAAATTCAATATATACAGTTAGGTCCATATATATATATGGACAGAGACAACATTTTTCTAATTTTGGTTATAGACATTACCACAATGAATTTTAAACAAAACAATTCAGATGCAGTTGAAGTTCAGACTTTCAGCTTTCATTTGAGGGTATCCACATTAAAATTGGATGAAGGGTTTAGGAGTTTCAGCTCCTTAACATGTGCCAACCTGTTTTTAAAGGGACCAAAAGTAATTGGACAGATTCAATAATTTTAAATAAAATGTTCATTTCTAGTACTTGGTTGAAAACCCTTTGTTGGCAATGACTGCCTGAAGTCTTGAAATCATGGACATCACCAGACGCTGTGTTTCCTCCTTTTTGATGCTCGGCAGGCCTTCACTGCGGTGGTTTTCAGTTGCTGTTTGTTTGTGGGCCTTTCTGTCTGAAGTTTAGTCTTTAACAAGTGAAATGCTGCTCAGTTGGGCTGAGATCAGGTGACTGACTTGGCCATTCAAGAATATTCCACTTCTTTGCTTTAATAGACTCCTGGGTTGCTTTGGCTTTATGTTTTGGGTCATTGTCCTTCTGTAGTATGAAACGACGACCAATCAGTTTGGCTGCATTTGGCTGGATCTGAGCACACAGTATGGCTCTGAATACCTCAGAATTCATTTGGCTGCTTCTGTCCTGTGTCACATCATCAATAAACACTAGTGACCCAGTGCCACTGGCAGCCATGCATGCCCAAGCCATCACACTGCCTCCGCCGTGGTTTACAGATGATGTGGTATGCTTTGGATCATGAGCTGGACCACACCTTCGCCATACTTTTCTCTTTCCATCATTCTGGTAGAGGATGATCTTGGTTTCATCTGTCCAAAGAATGTTCTTCCAGAACTGTGCTGGCGTTTTTAGATGTTTTTTAGCAAAGTCCAGTCTAGCCATTTTATTCTTGATGCTTATGAGTGGCTTGCACCGTGCAGTGAACCCTCTGTATTTACTTTCATGCAGTCTTCTCTTTATGGTAGATTTGGATATTGATACGCCGACCTCCTGGAGAGTGTTGGTCACTTGGTTGGCTGCTGTGAAGGGGTTTCTCTTCACCATGGAGATTATTCTGCGATCATCCACCGCTGTTGTCTTCTGTGGGCGCCCAGGTCTTTTTGCATTGATGAGTTCACCAGTGCTTTCTTTCTTTCTCAGGATGAACCAAACTGTAGATTTTGCCACTCCTAATATTGTAGCAATTTCTCGGATAGGTTTTTTCAGTTTTCGCAGCTTAAGGATGGCTTGTTTCACCTGCATGGAGAGCTCCTTTGACCGCATGTTTACTTCACAGCAAAACCTTTCAAATGCAAGCACCACATCTCAAATCAACTCCAGGCCTTTTATCTGCTTAATTTAGAATGACATAACGAAGGGATTGCCCACACCTGTTCATGAAATAGCCTTGGAGTCAATTGTCCAATTACTTTTGGTCCCTTTAAAAACAGGGTGGCACATGTTAAGGAGCTGAAACTCCTAAACCCTTCATCCAATTTTAATGTGGATACCCTCAAATGAAAGCTGAAAGTCTGAACTTCAACTGCATCTGAATTGTTTTGTTTAAAATTCATTGTGGTAATGTCTATAACCAAAATTAGAAAAATGTTGTCTCTGTCCAAATATATATGGAACTAACTGTATATATATATATATATATATATATATATATATATATATATATATATATATATATAGATAGTTAGGTCCAGAAATATTTGGATAGTGACACAAGTTTTGTATTTTAGCTTGTTACTAAAATATATTCAATATACAGTCATAGAATCAATATGGGCTTAAAGTGCAGACTCTCAGCTTTGATTTGAGGGTATTCACATCCTAATTGGAGTAAGGGTTCACAGCTCCTTAATATGCAGCTGCCTATTTTTAACAGGACCAAATGTAATTGGACAATTATCTCAACAGCTGTTTAACAGGCTGCATAGGCTATTTCCTCATTAATGCATCATCAGTTAAGCAAGTAAAAAGTCTGGAGCTGATTCTAGGTTTGGCATTTGCATATGGAAGCTGATGCTGTGAACCCACAAGATGCGGTTAAAAAAGCTCTCAATGAAAGAGAAACAGACCATCATAAGGCCGAATAAAAAGAACAAATCCATCAGAAAGATAGAAATAATTAGGAGTGGCCAAATCAACAGTTTGGTACATTCTGCCAAAAAAAATTGACATCTACGGACAACAACGATGGTGAATAATCGCAGAATCCTTTCCACGGTGAAGAAAACCCCTTCACAACATCCATCCAAGTGAAGAACACTCCCTAGGAAGTAGATGTCTCTGTATCTAAGTCTATCATAAAGAAAAGACTTTATGAGAGGAACTACAGAAGGTTCACCACAAGGTGCAAACCATTCATTAGCCTGGAAAATAGAAAGGCCAGATTAGACTTTGCCAAAAAAAAAATCTAAAGCTGCCCAAGCAAAACTAAGATCAACCTGTACCAGAATGATGAGAAGTATGAGAAGGCTTAGAACAGCACAGCACAAAGCACAGCACATCCTCTATGACAAATGGCGGAGACGGTGTGATGGCCCGAGCATGTATGGCTTCCAATGGTCACTAGAGTTTATTGATGATGTGACTGAAGATGGAAGGTGGGATGAATCTTGTGTGTACAGGGCGACACTTTCTGCTCAGATTCAGCCAAATGCAGCAAGGTTGATTGGATGAAGCTTCACAGGACAGATGGACAGTGACCCAAAACATCCTGCGAAAGCAAAGAAGTGGAATATTCTGCAATGGCCGAGTCATCCCCAGATCTCAGCCTCATCGAGGAACATTTCACAGGCTTAAAGGGAACCTGTCACCTCCAAAATCAATGGTGTGGTAAGCTCACCGTCATCAGGGGCTTATCAGGACCGCCCCTGGGTGAGTATATTCTAACCTCTTTTTCTCCTCTTTCAGGTAACATCAGGGGCTTATCTACAGCACTCCAGAATGCTGTAGATAAGCCCCTGATGCCGGTGAGCTTACCTCACCATCGATTTTGCGGGTGACAGGTTCCCTTTAAGGCAGAATAACCCTTAAATGAGCATCAACTGAAGTCACTACAGTAAAGGTGAAAAAAACCTCACACAGGAGGAAACCCAGCGTCTGCCGACGACCATGGCTTCCATACTACAGGCCGTCAATGCTGCAAAGATTCTCTACAAATTATTAAAAATGAACATTGTGTTTATGGTAAAATTAATTTGTCCAATTACTTTTGAGCCAATAAAAAATGGTTGCAATTCCTAAGCGTTTCACAGGATATTTTTCTTCAACCCCTTTAATTAAACCTGAAAAGCTGCACTTCAATTGCACCTCAGTTGTTTCATTATAAATCCATAATATTGGCCCGCAGAGCAGAAATCACAAAGACTTGGTCACTGTTCAAATGTGGTATCGCAGTGCATGGTCTACTGCTGCTGAGTATCAGTTGTCATGTGGCAGTGGTTTTGTTCCCGTGCGTCACTGTGTGTAATGTGCATACGCCTGGGACTCACAAATGTGCTTGTAAATTGTAATTTGCTGTCATCTACTGGTCAGTATATGCGTATGAAAGTTAAGTGATTAATTTCCTCACAACAAGCTGCCATAGAAACGTCTGGTAGAAACTTTCTGTGAGCTGGTACAAACCAGTTAGTCTAGGCCTGTCTAGTCAAGGCAAAAAATGGAAGCTCAACTGCTCTCTGAATCCATTCCAGTCCTCGCTGAGGGGACATCATTCTCCACATAATCGCCTCTGCAGAGGAGTGAAGCCTCAGTCAGGAGCGAAACGGCTGAACAAGTGCTCTCCAGCTTACTGGTTTTTCCTATGTATTTCCAACCGGAAACCAAAACATCACGGGCACTCAAACACCTGCAATCAGTTCACAACACAGGCTTGGACTGGCCTACAGGAGAGCAGGAGAATCCTCCGGTGGGCCCTTGAGCAAGAGTGGTCCACCACCCTCTTATATGAGCAGTACTTGGCACTATATATCTAAATCACTATGTACAGACAGGCAGCATCTTTTTCATTTATCTACCCAGTTCCTTATTATATAAATTTGTGATTGAGGATAATATCACGTTTGCATGTAGTTGAAAAGTGGGGCCCTGGAGTTGGTTACTGGTGGGTCCTTGGCATCCCATTACGACGCTACCAGACACTACCTCTACAGGACTGCCCCTGGGGAGTCCTGTACCCTCTCCATAAGTGCCACCTCCTGTTACTGACAATTGTTGTACGCACGAGGGAAGTGTTTAGGGGTCTATTGACCCACTGCAATATTTGGCAGAAAAGTTAATAGTTTATTTTTCTCAGTTAAAGTGAATGAACAGAAAAGAAATCTAAATCAGGTCAATATTTGGTGTGACCACCCAGTCATGGCCTTTGTAGGATTATAGTCATGGGTATGTGTAACCAGTTATATCAAACAGTTGGTAATGATCAATTTTCATTTTTAGGATGAAAAAACAACAGAAACAGCTTTTTAGGAGACTTAAAACTGGGTGAGGAACAGTGAAACTCTTGTACAAGGTGATGTTGTGGAAGACAGTTTCATGTCACAGGTCAAAGCATCAATTCTTCTAACAAGTTCTAAGGAATTCGGCAAAGAGGTTGTTCGAAACATCTTGGAGAACTAACCACAGATCTTCTGTGGAAGTCGCTGGTCAAAATCCTTCTGCCTCTTCATGTGATTCCAGACCGCCTGGATGATGTGAGATCAGGGCTCTGTGGTGGCCGGATCATCACTCCCAGGACTCCTTGTCCTTCCTTACACGTTGGCTGGATGTTTGATGTCATTGTCCTGATGTAGAATAAATTGGGAGGCAATCAGACACCTCCATGATGGGACTCCATGATGGATAAGTATCTGTGACACCATGGTGCTTTATTCCGGCTTTTTGACTACATGCATAATCATTGTATACGAGGGAAAGACACAAGGCAAAGAGACCAAAGAAATAATCAGGGCTTTAAATTCTAAACTTGCTGCTGAAGGAGACGGTGGTGAATTGGGGCAAATTCCAAGTTTGCTATGAGTCCCCATTTTACACCACCGGTAGTCACACATCTACTAGGTAGTCACAGAATCGGTGGAAATGTCGAGATCCTGGGCTTTGAATCCCTCTGGCTTCTACTATGTTACACTAAAATGAGAGCAGTGTTTGGTCTTTTGTTATTCAGGGCGTGAAATGCTAGAAGTGTCCAGCAGTATCCTTTCTTTATACTATAAAGATGTTAATAATAAGCTTACAGCAGTAATCCTAATTTACTGGACTGCATTATCCATTTAACAAGTCTGCCCAGTCTATAACTACATAGGATTTTACTGGTTTTGTAGGCGATCTGCTCTGGTCTCCAGCCGTGCGCGTCATTGTTTTGGACTGAAGTTTCCGATTTCCTAAATGTCACCTTGTTCTATAGCGGCAGCGTTATCTCGGCAAACACTGCAATCTATTGTGCCGAACGAGATCAGTAATGTCACTATCAGAAGAAACGTGGCCTCCTGCCTGCCTCACATACACAGTGACTCTCCTGCCTCACATACACAGTGACTCTCCTGCCTCACAGACACAGTGACTGTCCTGCCTCACATACACAGTGACTCTCCTGCCTCACAGACACAGTGACTGTCCTGCCTCACATACACAGTGACTCTCCTGCCTTACATACACAGTGACTCTCCTGCCTCACATACAGTGACTCTCCTGCCTCACATACACAGTGACTCCCCTGCCTTACATACACAGTGACTCTCCTGCCTCATATACACAATGACTCTCCTGCCCCACATACAGTGACTCTCCTGCCTCACAGTGACTCTCCTGCCTCACATACACAGTGACTCTCCTGCCTCACACAGTGACTCTCCTGCCTTACAGACACAGTGACTGTCCTGCCTTACAGACACAGTGACTCTCCTGCCTCACAGACACAGTGACTCCTGCCTCACACAGTGACTCTCCTGCCTCGCATACACAGTGACTGTCCTGCCTTACAGACACAGTGACTCTCCTGCCTCACAGACACAGTCACTCTCCTGCCTCACAGACACAGTGACTCTCCTTCCTCACAGACACAGTGACTCTCCTTCCTCAGACAGTGACTCTCCTGCCTCACAGTGACTCTCCTGCCTCACAGACACAGTGACTCTCCTGTCTCACAGACACAGTGACTCTCCTGCCTCAGACACAGTGACACTCCTGCCTCACATACACAGTGACGGTCCTGCCTCACACAGTGACTCTCCTGCCTCACATACACAGTGACTGTCCTGCCTCACAGACACGGTGACTCTCCTGCCTTACAGTGACTCTCCTGCCTCACAGACAGTGACTCTCCTGCCTCACACAGTGACTCTTCTTCCTCACAGTGACTCTCCTGCCTCACAGACACAGTGATTCTCCTGCCTCACACAGTGACTCTCCTGCCTCAGACACAGTGACTCTCCTGCTTCACAGACACAGTGACTCTCATGCCTCACAGACACAGTGACTGTCCTGCCTCACATACACAGTGACTGTCCTGCCTCACAGACACATTGACTCTCCTGCCTCACAGACACAGTGACTCTTCTGCCTCACATACACAGTGACTCTCCTTTCTCGCATACACAGTGACTCTCCTGCCTCGCATACAGTGACTGTCCTGCCTTACAGACACAGTGACTCTCCAGTGCAGCGCCCCAGAGACCTGGTCGCTGCAGTAACATCGCTCTGCCACTAAGGGGAGTGATGGTACGTCTGATGGCACCGAAGGAGTTCACCTGACCAGGTGTCACAGGCACCAATACACTTCACCGTCTGGCCTCCAGGGGGAGCTAAGGGTGCTATGTATTAGGCCACTCCTCACAATCTGGTAAAACTGGGGGTTGGATAGAAAGTGAGAGAAGCTGACTGGGTTTTGCCCAGGCAACACCTAGTGAGAGAAGGGGTTGCTTGAGAAGATTCAGGGGGATCCCTGTCAGGGGTGGGATCCTGACAGAGGCCTAGCGAACAGAACAGAACGTTACGGAACCGTGCCTGCACTGATTTGCGGCGGTATCTTAAGAAAGGACAAGAAGCGAGGTTTATTGTGAAGCAGTGAGAAACAAGATCACAGCAAAAAAGGAGATAATACCAGTAGGAGTCGTGCCCGGAGATCAGCAACATCCTACTGAGGCGCGTCGCCGGTGGTCGGAACGCCGAGGAAGTATTGGGCTCCAAGCATTACTTCAAACCAACGGCAGGACAGTTAATTATAGGTTGGCTGTCTCACCTAATTCACCTAAGCAGACATAGGGGGCACCTGTGGGAGAGGGGCGACACTAGGGTCCCGGAAGAACTCCAGGCCTTCCCGTTATGCGGGTGCGTCCTAGCCATATCATCTGGGGGACGGAGAAGAACATCAGAACAGATATAAGTTGTGGGAAAGAACATCAGAACCAGACACAACAGTTATGAGGACTATCCCGTGGTGCTCAGCAGGGAAGTACAACACCCAGGCGCTAGAAGGTAGGCACAGATTTCCACCTGCAAAGGGAACTCTGGATGTGCCTTCGGACCGGCCAGTCTCAGCCAGCCCTGTTAGCAGTGCTCTGGATTGCGGATCCTGAAGCCTACAGTAAAGAGGTAAAGAGACTGCAACCCTGTGTCCTCGTTATTTCCTCGCACCACGCACCACCACCTTTAATTGGACGCCCCTTAGCAGGGTCACGGACCGGGTCAGGCCACCATGACAACCCCAAGACCGAGACTGAGAGGCCCGGTACCGAGTACCCCACGGCCCTGCGTCTGGGGGCGCTCCACCTGCCTCACATACAGTGGCTCTCCTGCCTCACAGACAGTGACTCTCCTGCCTCACAGACAGCGACTCTCCTGCCTCACACAGTGACTCTCCTGCCTCACAGACACAGTGACTCTCCTGCCTCACAGACACAGTGACTCTCTTGCCTCACATACAGTGACTCTCCTGCCTCACATACAGTGACTCTCCTGCCTCGCATACACAGTGACTCTCCTGCCTCGCGTACACAGTGACTGTCCTACCTTACAGACACAGTGACTCTCCTGTCTCACATACACAGTGACTCTCCTGCCTCACAGACACAGTGCCTCTCATGCCTCAGACAGTGACTCTCCTTCCTCACAGACACAGTGACTCTCCTGCTTCACAGACAGCAACTCTCCTGCCTCACAGTGACTCTCCTGCCTCACATACACAGTGACTCTCCTGCCTCACATACAGTGACTGTCCTGCCTCATAGACACAGTGACTCTCCTGCCTCACAGACACAGTGACTCTACTGCCTCACATACACAGTGACTATCCTGCCTCGCATACACAGTGACTCTCCTATCTCGCATACACAGTGACTGTCCTGCTTCACAGACACAGTGATTCTCCTGCCTCACAGACAGTGACGCTCCTGCCTCAGACACAGTGACTCTCCTGCCTCACAGACACAGTGACTCTCCTGCCTCACAGACAGTGACTCTCCTGCCTCAGACAGTGACTCTCCTGCCTCACAGACAGTGACTCTCCTGCCTCACATACACACTGACTCTCCTGCCTCATAGTGATTCTCCTGCCTCACAGACAGTGTCTCTCCTTCCTCACACAGTGACTCTCCTGCCTTACCGACAGCGACTCTCCTGCCTCACACAGTGACTCTCCTGTCTCACATATACAGTGACTGTCCTGCCTTACAGACACAGTGACTCTCCTGCCTCACAGACACAGTGACTCTCCTGCCTCACAGACAGTGACTCTCCTGCCTCACATACATGGTGACTCTCCTGCCTCACGTAGACAGTGACTCTTCTGCCTCATAGACACAGTGACTGTCCTACCTCTCTATCAATTAAACCTGTCATATTCAATTTTGCTCACAGTAATCTTTTTCACTACTGTCTTGTCACACGTTACACAATATCTTTAATGTTTAATGTCTTTCTCGCCCTATCTCTATGGCTAAGTTTTGAGCTATGACGTCCTCTCACTATCCATATTCATTAAAAAAAACGTTAGCTGCATTCCCTAACTTTACTTTTATTCAGGCTGATTGGCTATGCTATACCATGTGATGTGATAGCTGGAAGGCAGTATGGGAAAACCTATCTGGCTGCACCATGGCTCATGTGAACCTTCTCTGGGAGATGAAGTCTGCATTGTATAATAGGTGGAAACAAATTGCATATTGTTCAGATTTGTATTTAATTTGCATTGAATCGCTTAAGTAGATAGATAGCAGATAGATGGATAAATGATAGAGATAGATAATATATAAATAGATAATAGAAAGATGATAGATATGGGAAAGATAACAGATAAATAGATGATAGATAATAGAAGATAGATAATAGATAGATGATAGATAGATGATAGATAAGATAGATGATAGCTAATAGATAGATGATAGATATGGGATAGACAACAGATAGATAAAGAGATGATAGATAGATAGATAGATAGATAATGGAAGATAGATAATAGATAGATAGATATAGATAATAGATGGATGATAGATAAATAATAGATAGATAATAGATACAGTAGATACATAATAGATAGATAATAGATAGATAGATGATTGATGATAGATAGACGATAGATAATGGATGGATAATAGATAGATAGATAATACATAGATTGATAGATGATTGATGATAGACAGATCTGAGCAGTGACCTCTAGTAATAACATTATTACATGACACCACAATCTTATTTTAGAAGTTTATTTGAGAAATGAATGCTAGTAAACACTGAATGTCGCTGACCGCTCTGTGCGGACCCCGTCCTTTATTCCAGCACACGGGGGCGATGCAGCAGGAGGGGGTCGCACACGTCCATGCCTCAGAAGCCGTATACAAAAGTGAACAACAAAACAAGAGTATATAAAAAAAACAACTCAGAACAGAGAAATCTCACTTCAGTGTTTCTTTAAGACAAGGCAAAAAGTTTCTAAAACTTTGTAAAGCAGTTTAATGAAAAGCCTGGGGGGCCGGTGGGGGGAGGGGGGGTCTCATGCCGGAAGCACTCGAAATCTATGTACACTTCTATAAATACAATTATTAATTATACAGCAAATAGAAGATAATTTATCCATGAGCGACCCGGATATTGTACTAGACGCAGATCACGCTCTCACTGTCACTCTGATATGGCTTAACAGAAGGAACCCATCGCTGACACACAGAGGAGGCCTTCATATAGTAGGATGATCTAGAATCTGCAATACCAGAGACAACCTGAAGACAAAGGTGGCGCTGTCTTTTGGGAACAAGCAGGCGTCATTATCTGATCCCACCAATCACCATCAGCTCTGTGTGTAAGCAATATGCCCACTTTCCCATGAAGCTGCGGCCTAAAGCAAAGGATTCTGGGATATTTTTAGGTGTCATCATCTTCAATATTTTACTTTTTCTTAATTAACGGCAAAGCAAAATAACATAACCATTTAAGTGACATGTAACATTTGATTGACAAGGGCAAGGTTTTTTTTATATAGTTTTTTTTTTATACCTGACACCTAATATAAAAAATAGGATTTTTCATGGTAGCACATAAGGTCTATGTGATGAATGTATAAAATAAAGCCGCCATCTAGTGGTCACTTGAGTGTATGACTAGATAGAATTCAGCAAAGCATGCACTATTTAAGATGCTGCTCTGCTGCCACCTAGTGACCATCCAAGTGTATGACAAGTTGAATAATTTCGACAAAAAGGAGCTCTACAATATTAAGATGCAATCCAGCAAAAACATATAATGCTAAATTTAGGGATTTTGCATTGTTCATATCACAATTTTAATCAGTTATGCCATATTTATGCTGCGAAATGTTTAATTATACTTTTTATAAAGCGAAGTGCAACTGCATCAGAATAGTACAAACAAGCCAACAAAAATATATTTATATCTATTTATATCCATCCTGTAAAAAAAAAGGCAAAAAGGAAAAAAACATCTTAAATAAGCCCAATGTGTGCTGCCCGCAGCCTCGATTTTTATTCTTTTTTTTTAATATTATTTTATAACAAACACTGATCTGAAGTCCTGACTTCAAATACTCTTCAAAGTTGCCCTGCAATAAGAACATTTAAATAAAGTTGGTTTTTTTTTATTTATCTTTATAATTCTCCATTTTTTCTTATAGCCAGTGCCACTGAAACCTTTATAAAAAAAAATTAATGAAGGAAATGGCGCTATAATTGCTGCAGCAAGCTGT
The DNA here is from genome assembly GCF_051348905.1 of Ranitomeya variabilis. Classification (NCBI taxonomy): domain Eukaryota; kingdom Metazoa; phylum Chordata; class Amphibia; order Anura; family Dendrobatidae; genus Ranitomeya; species Ranitomeya variabilis. The sequence goes on along the minus strand of NC_135234.1, from coordinate 32,829,513 downwards.
GGATTAAACGAGAAGACAAAAAGAAGATCTTTCCCCTCCCTGGATGATGCGACTGATCGATCGGATTGAGATTGTGGGGTAGAAATTGGATTAAGATTTATTGTGTTTGTTCTCAGCTACTTATACGTAGGGACTATAGAATACACCGATCCCTTGCCTTACTCCTTCATTTTGCCATTATTTGGCTCATTCACATACGTCCCCTTGATGCTATTTATCCAAAAGTCCAAAAGTGACAGTACCATTCCTATAATCTGGCAATCTGATACTCTGGACATTGCGAACCACAACCAGAAGGCTGAGCCGATCCACGATTATTGTATATACCCTTCTCAACATTCACATTGCGACACAAAGAAGGAAAAATTGCGGAATGATGGAAATCACAGGATGGATAGGAGAGTTACTGATCTGCAAATGATGAAAAAATGGAAACAAAATGATCAAAACATCTCGATTCATTCAGTCTGGAATAGAATATGAGCTCCACGTGTAGAAATCCTGGCACTTACACGGTTATTCCTGGTTGCGTGGGAAATGTTTTGCAAATCATCAAGATCCGCTGCTGGCAGCTCATTTTGAAATTGCAGACCAATGACTTTCTAGATGTGCTCAACGGGAGACAAGTCTGGAGACGTTGCAGGCCATGGTAGCACTTTTAGGCCTCGCAGACTGCTCATGCAACCTGGTGTTGTCAGGTTGCTCTCATCCTGTGACTTTCACAACTCCATGACTTTTCCTTGTTGGTGTTGCAATCTGAATGTAGAAGAGTGAATATATATACACATGTATGTATACAGTATATAGTGCGGCTACAAAGCACATCTCTCTCTCTGGAGGCGCCACCAATACATGGACGGCCTATTGATGTTAATACGTACTATGTAATGCTTTATTCCTCCTTTGGTGGCGCTGTAGGGAAACTGAACACCTACTGCCAGGTTTCCCCACAGATTCCAGCTGATCTGTGTCTCAGCAACAAGAAACCCTGTTATCAATTATTAGATTGTTTTCAAAGGAACCATCTAACAATAGGGGATCGTGCAATGTTCACAAAAGCCTTTAAATAAAACGTATCCCTTGTTAAAAAAAATTGCGTTAAATACCTTGTAAAAAAATCCCTGAGTTCCCCTGATTCTATCGCTTTTTTCCATTTTGTTCTGCGTTGCTCCATTGCAGAGATATTCACATTTGTTGCTTCTGGAGCGCAGTATGAGAAATCTCTACTGAGAGTAGTAGAGAGTAGAGAGGCATACGCTTTCAGCACTCCCTCCCTGATGTGGCCAATAACAGCTCGGCAGCTAATCTAGTAGTCTATCAGTCTCAGATGCTGCGGAGATGTGATTGGCAGCACGTTGGAGGATCTGGCACACGCCCCCTGAGAAGACTCTGAAGAAACGCCCAGTTGCACTGGAAGCAGAGATTTCTCATACTGCGCTCCAGAAGAAACAAATGCGAATATCTCTGCACTAGAGCGACGCAGAACAAAATGGAAAAGTGCGGCAGAATCAGGGGAACTCAGGGATTTTTACAAGATATTTAACTTTGAGCAAGTGATAGGTCCTCTTTAAAACATGCCAGATAATAGAAATGTTACTGTATTTGTATTCACATTTTATTAGTAGTGGATGGATAAAAAAATCATCAATTGTCTTAATACTGGAACTTAGAAATAGAAATACATTAAAATTACATCGGGTAATCCAGAATGTCTGATAATCCAAAATAAACCCGCAATGTAAAACTGAATTTTACAAAGCCTGCAGCCAGATGTTCTCAATGCAGATGGTGTCTGATAGTCCAGAATATCTGGATTATCACTGTTTCCAGATTAAAGGAAGTTCAATGAGACTGCAGTCCTAATGAATAATGGATATTGATGAGACATGTGGTATCCTTGGTTTATACATAATAACACCACCTACAGAATTGTCACCCTATTTACTATCTCTTAAAGGGAACCTGCCACACTGGATTCTGCAGG